>NC_141554.1:72404642-72727500 GCF_021556685.1 Rattus norvegicus
CTATTCACGTGGCTCTGTGCCTGAGTACACACAAGGTTTAAAAACAAGTGTCCAAGTCTGACTTCACAGATTATCAGCTGTGTGACCTTGGGACTGTTAGACACCCTTTGTCTCTTAGGCTGCTAAGGGAGATCATTGCCACCTCTTAAGAGTCTAGGGATGGGCTGATAAAATGTATGTGTCAGACTGAACACAGAATCTGACACAATAACTGATCTGTTGATAACTGGAGCTGTTATTACTCTGACGAACCCACGAGCCCAAGTGCACCCCACATTCAGGGGCAGGGAGCACGCTGGGTTGGTTGTCAGGCCTGAGCCTCCTCTGTGGTCTTGTCTTCATCTGTGAGCTCAGACGGAATTGCACGCTTCCCGAACACTCAGCCACCCACCGAGGTCTAGTTGGCAGTCCAAATGCTCAGCTAAATCTGGAGTAGACACACAGGATGCAAACATACATTTGTACAAAGCACTCATACATATAGTCACACATGTCTGCCCATATCTGCATGCATGTGTGCATTCACACACCTGTACCTGCTGCACACTACATGCTCCCATGCATGATTGCATGGGTGCAGGCACCTCCGCATGCAGTCAGAAACACACGCCAATTTGTAATTGAGATCTTGAGCAACCTTCTGCCCCTCTCTGGGATTCAGTTTCCTTGTAAGAACAAGGAGAACAGGAATTCTTGTTTGAGCCATTGAACATGGGTCTTGAGCACAGTGAATGTAAATGCCTGTTAATGTCTGTAGTAACCTGAAAAGCTCTGCATGAACTGAACCATTGGTCCTGTCCACTCTGCCCCTAAACATCCCCAATCTATCTTCTACGCCCCACTCTAGCCCACGCCACTAAGCATGTTTCCTATGGACCCTTGGAGTGACTTCCTCACTGTATGCTGTTTTCATCTTTCCCACACTCCACCACTGCCCACCCTGCCGGGATGTGCTTTTATAAACATGCCACCCACGAGCTACCCTTCCTCCTTTGGCCCTTTCCTGACTTTGCATTCCCTTGTGTTCGTAAGGTATTTTGCATGGAGGTCAGGCTCTGTAGCTACATTGCCTAGACTCCATTTTACATTTGCTATCTTACAAGATCAGCACTTGTGGCTGCAAACAAATACCATTGCTTCTCTGAGCCTCAGTGACCTCATCTGAACAGTGGGATTGATATGTTTCCTTGCCCGGATTTGGCACACCGTGAATATGATTCCGACTCAGAACTAAGTCCCAAACTCTACTCTGTCTACTTTCTGCAAACTGGAAGCTTCCGTTTGAACAATACTTCCTCTAGGACACCAGGGCAACTTTCTTTGGTGAGGTTACTTGGGTATGCTCTATAAATGCTCACCTCGTCACCACTTATCCTGTGAACCCCGAGCTCTTCCGAAAGCTCCACAAGGCAGCCATGTTTATGTCTGCTCAGAAGTTCCAGTGCCAACAGTTTTAACATGCCCTGCGCCCTGAGTAGAGGACTGTGGCTTCTAGGGAAGCCCTGTCTTTAGCTTTCCCATGTGACAGGAAGCCAGGAGTTTGTCAGAGAAGCATCAAGTGGCTCTTGGTGCGACACCTAGTTAAATATTTCTTTTTTGTGACAGGGACTTGCTGTGTAGCTCAAGCTGGCCCTGCACCTAGTATGGAGCCCAGGCTGGCATTGAACTCACAATCTTCCTGCCTCAGCTTCTAGACCTTAGATTTTTTTTTAACCTAAAGGGGGAATCCTTGCTTTACCAAATTCAATCCTGATTCAGGTGCCAAAATCCCAGAAAAGGTAAGGTTGTGAAGATGGGCAGGAACATTTCTTGGTTGCCCATCTTGGGTTGTTCAGTGTTTTCCTCTTGTTCTTGGGAGTGTGTGGGTGGGCCACACAGATGCATGCTGTCTCAGACTGACTCCCTGGAGCAAGAGTAGCTACCACTTCCCATGCCCTCCCTCCAAGGTAAGGCCACTCACCAATCCAGGAACCCAACGGGCGAAGAAAACCCCAACTGGAGTGGAGGCAGAGACTCTGGGAACGGATCCTGCAGAATGGAGAGAAAGACAAAGAGCCTGAAGAAGAGCAGTGCAGCCCCCAGCACACACATACCAAAGTGGCAGCCAGCCCTGGGCTGCCCTTTCTCCTCAGAAGGGGGGGGGATGGGGCTGCCTGCCTCTGTCCCCAGAATTCAGGCCTCTAAGCCACGCTGAGCTCACCTTTCAATGCCCTGTCCCCTGTTCTTGTTCCTACGTGCGGCTCCTGTGTACATTTATTTTCTTGTCTGGCATGGTATCCTCATGCTCTTCTCAGAAGCACAAGGGAGGTCACAGAGCATCATCTAAATCACATTTAATTGTTTTTAAATTTTGTACAAGTATATATCATATTTATCTGGAGCAATGCATTCCCTCCTGTTCCCCCTGCCCTCCAGGCTGTCCCCTTTGTTTCCCTAGATAACTTGGCTGCTACTTTCATTTTATGTATGCATACAGGGTTTTACTTGTTAAAGGTCTGCGGTAATGTTTATTATTACTTTTTCTGTATGTTTTTTCCTGTATTTCATTTTTCTATATTAATTGTAAGGGAGTCAATAGAACCCATGGCTTAGCACCGGAGGATCAATTAAAATCAGTTCGACCACAGACTTCATGGCTCTGATCCACTGTATCTTCTAGAGCAATGTTTCTCAACCACTGGGTAAAGTGTTTCTCTGGGGGGTCGAAAGACCTTTTCATAAGGGTCATCTAAGACCATTGGAAAACACAGAGATTTACATTATGATTCATAACAAATGACAATTATGAAGTAGCAATGAAATAATTTTATGGTTGGGGGGTCACCACAACATGAGGAACTGTATTAAAGGGTCGCAACATTAGGAAGATTGAAAAAAAAACCACTGCTCTAGAGGAAAGGCTGAGGTTTCAGAGGACCTCATGGGGCAGAAACACACAGCCATGCCTGGAAAATACCATGTGATGTCTAGTAGGGGTTATCACCACCAGAAGTGACCTCAGGGGTTAGAATCAGATACTAATGTAGTTCTTCATTTGTTGTTTTGGTGTGCTGGGCATAGGACCCTGAGCCTCATGCCTGCCAGGCAAACACCTCAGCCCACAGTCCAGGAAAGTGGAACCCAAGGAAAAGGGCTTAAACTTGCCCAGAATCACAACATCTAGTAGGTTACAAGAAAAAAAACATACAAATAACACAGATGCTCATGCCTTGTGGGAGTTCTAAGGTTCTTCAGAAAGACCTTTGACATTCACATGCCAAAATATTAATTTGAACCTCAGTTTGATGGGATTTTCTGTTGTTTGGTTTTGTTGTTGTTGTTGTTTTGTGAAACTAGGTGATTTGGAGTGATACTGTAAAATCATGCCAATAACTCAGACCCAAGCCATGCCTGCTCTTAGGACCTGCAAATGAAGGAGAAGCAGCCCTGTCCCCTGACATGGCTCAATGTGGCTTCCAAAGTTTCTTCAGAGCAGTGGCTCAGAAGGGAACAGGATATTGAGCCACTGACAGAAGAGAAAAGGGTTACCTGTGTGAAGCTTACTTTATTTACCTCAGCTGTAACTGTAACACATTGCCTTGGTCCCAGAGGGCTTAAGTCTTTCTGTACCCAAGGTGGCAATCCTGGTTGGGGAAACCCTTGCCTATGTCTCTGGGCTTGTGAGAGCTGGGCCTCCTGGGAGCATTCCTTTGAACTCTATTAATAAGGCAAACTGAACTGAATCCCCTGCAAATCTTTGCCAGATGTCCCCAGCCCAATTCCCACACCTAGAGAGACATCTGCCTAGCTGGCTCACAGGGAAAGAGGTGGGCTAAGAGGGCCAGCCAAAGACCTCAGGACTTGTTGTCCCAGTAGGCATTGCCCATCTCTCAGAGCCCACCAGGAGGGAAAACTGGCACTCAACAGCCACTCTGTCCCACAGCAGAGCCCAACCAGGAGATTGTCCCGGTTAGGCCAGTCCAGGCCAGCTCCATACAGGCCTGAGGAGGTGACAACCCTATCGACCAGCTCCTCCCGGCCCCCCATTTACATCTTGATTACATTCCTTGGGAAACCATCCAGGCCGCATTCCGCCTGGCAGGCTGCTGGGAAGACCCACAGAGCACTATGGCAACGCTGGAGGGGCCTGCCGGGCCTGCTGGGCCTGCCGGCCAGCAAGCAAGAACCACCAGGCTGAGGAACCTCCCTTATAGGGACAGCCTGGATGCCTCAACTGCAGTCTGCCCTACTCCATCTGGAATGTCCCTGCCTCAGCCTGACTCACCTCAGTATCTCTAGCCAGCCCTTTGCAGGGTGCGTCACAGAGCAGAACCGAATCCAGTACTCCCTGGCCCAAAGCCTTCAAGGCCTCCACTTGGTTTCATCTTCCTCCAAAGCCACTTCCTCTGGCACAAACTGCAAGCCTCGGGAGTGAGGTGAGCAGTGGAGGATGTGGAACTGTCACTGTGGCATTGCCCTTCCTAGTTGTCTACCAGGAGGACTCTAGTGGACAGCTACCATTCTCTTCTTGTGGAAAACAGTCCTTTATTAGGATCCCACCAAGTCACACGAGAACACAAAACAAGCAGTAAGTACCATACACCATTTCCATTTTCATTATTTGGTAGGAAATACTTGGCTACTTGTGGAACCCTAAAAGCACATCCACAGATCTTTCAGCTTCTTAAGACATCAGAAACCCTCTCTAACATCCTTCTCCAGGCAAAGGAATGAACCTTGCTTTGCCCTTGTGTCTCTACATTCCCACAGACCCCAAAGATAAGCCGGAGTGCAGAGAGAAGCAGCTGACTAAGCCCCTACCCTCTCCAACTCTGACACTGGGCCTGGGCTGCAGTAAATAGCATAGTATCCATGCCCCAGTACACCCCTCCAAACCTTTCACCCCTCCTTCCTGTCTCCTCCCTTCCCTTTCTTCCTTCCTTCTCTCCTCTTTCTTCTGTCCTTCCTGGGCCATTTTAGCAGCAGAAACCTTGCAGTGAGACCTTCTGGGAAAACACAGCACTGGAGTAGATAACAAATCTGCTCTTCTGGAGGCATCTTGGAGTACTTCAAAGAACCTCATTGGAGAAACAGTCGGCTGCAGCTACCTATGAAGAGCTGCCAGAGCGTCCATTTAGCATGCACCCTTCTGCCCTCTCCTCTCTATTCCCCTCTACTCTCTCTGACCCCACTCCCACACTCTTCCTTCCTCCCTCCTGGCCTTGCACAGTGCCCACGGGCCTTCCTTACAGAGCCCTCAATTCAATGCAGTTCTTCTCAGCCTGCCCTCAGGAGTGGGCAAGGGCCTCATGCCAGTGCTGGGCTGTAATTTTAGGTCCCTCACTTGGCCAGACAGTGCTTGCCAGTCACATGAGCAAAGGCCCTGGAGCCAGGCATTCCTACCCAGCCCTTTAAACTATAATCAAGGCGGGGGTGGTGGCACCAACTCCAAAGGGGTGCCAGAGACATTTTGTTGTCTGCAGGGACTAGAGAGGGTCAAGAATATTAGGTATAAACAAATCTCTGTGTTCAAACCCCCCCACTCCTGATGAAAGGCAGGGGGAAGACTGTGGAGAGAGCTGTGCATTGGACTCCTGCTTAGAGGCCAGCACCTTTGAATTTACCATGCTGCAATGGAACTCTCCAGAAAGGACCCGCAATAAGGCCCTGTATGGCTACAGACAAGGAAAACAAGGTCAATGAGGAGTCAAGTGCCAAGATGCGAGCAGGGCTCCAGAATCACCTGGACTGTTCCTCTGGGTGGCTGACATATGCCAGGCATGTAGTAGGCACTGGGCACTCAGGAGATAGGTGGAAACAAACACAATGTGTCTCCTCATTGAGCTGTCTGCAGAGTCAGGAGTGACAGATAAGAAACGAAGTGGTGGGCTGGAGAGATGGCTCAGTGGTTAAGAGCACCGACTGCTCTTCCAGAGGTCCTGAGTTCAATTCCCAGCAACCACATGGTGGCTCACAACCATCTGTAATGGGATCTGATGTCCCCTTCTGGTGTGTCTGAAGACAGCTACAGTGTACTCATATACAAAATAAATAAATAAATCTTTAAAAAAAAAAGAAACGAAGTGGTTACACAGAATAGGAGGGCAGAAAGTAAAGAATTAAAGTAAGGAAAGGGTGTGAGAAGGCAGGGGGAGGGGCATGGCAGGAGGCTTTCACTGAGTAGGTGAAACTAAGCCCAGGCTTCAAAGAGGTGAAGAGGTTACTTGTGCTTCTCTCCAACGGAAGAATATTGCAGGTAGAAGCCACAGGGAGTACAAAGGCCCTGAGGCGAGGACATATTGATATATGAAAGAGAATAGGGAGGAGACCTGCTGGTTGGCTGGCTGAAGCAATGGATGATGGTTCAGGATGAGGGCTAAGAACTAAAGAAGAATCCTGCAGGGCTATCAATGGCCATTGAAGAACTCCTACATACGCTGTGTGTGACAGGCACCATGGTAGGGTTTGGCGCAAAGGATGACTGGGATCTGACTGGGTGCTGGTAAGATACTCTTGGCTGCAAGGTTGAAAAGAAAGTGTTAGGAGGCTTCTGCACTGACCCCAAGAGAAGGCTAATGTGGGCTTAGAGCAGTGGGTGGTGTCTAGAAGTATTTTGAGCACAGAGCTCAAGGGATAAAAAGTGTGTGGGAGGAGAACAAGACACTTTGCTCTAAACAGCATGCCCAGAAGCTGGGTGGAGGGCGGGACTACAGAGCTGAGAAGTCAGGCTCAGGCTTCTAGGAGCTCACAGTGCAGTGGTGCCTACGGGTCCAGTCATCATATGCTGTTGCTGTGTGGGTGAATACAGTGGTCTGGTAAGTTGGGGTGACTCTCAATATAGTTGTTGAAGAAACAGACTGAAACCAATAGATAGGCTGGAGAAAGTGACCAATATATGATCAAGAGTCCTGAAGAACACTGGCTAAAAGCAGAAACAGTGGGTATTGGCTGGGGGTAGCCTTCTGTGGTAAAGACATAGACTGTTCTTCTCGGCTACTCTCTTACAGGAATCCTGCATACAGCTGTTTCTCACTTACTGCCTACTTTGTGAGTCAATTGGTGGCCATGGGAGGAAAACCTTCTGAGAGTCTGAAGCCAGGCCAGCTGGGTGACAAGCTTTCCTGGGTAGAAACAGAAGGAGGATAAGTTACTATTAGGGGAACGAGGGCCAGGGGCCGGGACCTGCGCTGCCATGGGCGTAGACAGGGCCTCACATCCCTCCATCCTGGCCATATCTAGGGCCCCAGGTTGCTTCCATTCCCTGAGGCTGTGGAAGGCAAGCCTGTGGAGTATGGGACTCTGCCCAAGGTTCGTAAGCATGCACATGCATGGGTGGAACAGGACCCCAAGGCTGCTGCCACTGGAAGAGCAGTATTGGCCACTTAACATGGAGAAAAGAGCTCAAGATCAAGACAACTAACTCTGATACTCAGGCCAGAAGCATTCAGAAGTCTCATCGCCATTTGTCGTTTAATTTACTAGTACAGAACAGTAAACCCATGAAAGTGGGTTCTGTTGAACCCCTTCTGAAACCCCTCAACTCCTCCTTTTTATGTCAGGAGGCAAATTGGTACTGCCAGATCCCAAAGGCCTGGTGCCCACAGCAGTAATAATGAAGGTAGGCTCTGTGCTAGACTCTGCACATATGAATCCTTTGAAGTCAATGGCAAGCCTATGAAATATACACTATGTGTGCAACTGTTGTAGAGATCCTGAAACACATACTCAGAAGAGTGAGTTCCCTGCCCAGGGAATACTGCTAGGAAGATACAGAGTTAGGATTTGAACTCACCAAGGAACAGATACCTATTTTAGTAAAAGGAGATGTTTAACTGTAACCTCAGAGTCACACAGCCAAGGCTGCCTAGCTCCTCTGGAGGGAAGAGGAGAGCAGGACAAAGCCCTCATTTCTAGCACTTTCCATTTCTCTGTTCCTATTCACTCCATTCCTCCCCACTTTTGCTTCTTCCTGTTTACCTCTGCCCTCTTTTCTGGGGCAAAGGGTCCACCATCTGCCAGATCCAGAAAAGCCAAGCCCAAGGCTGGGGTTCTACAAGGGGAAATAATTTGGCTTAAAGATGATGGACAGTAAGGACCACAGAGGGTTGTTGTGGGGAAGGACGATCATGCTACAGACTTGGGCAGAGCCCCCTAATGCTGCAATGAGGGTCTGACCTGGCTCCAAACCACTGTGGTCTGGCTCCTTCTTGTTAGCAAGGAATGATGAATTTGAGAAATTACTGGAAGGATTGGGGGAGACAATGAATTTCCTCATCCACATTCAGGGAAGGTTTGGAGAGGCTCCAAGTCCCCTTCCTTAACTCTAGTGCCACACCTTCCTTAACTCTAGCTACATGCCTTATCTTCTCTAGCTCTGCCATCTATGAGATGACCTGTAGAAGCTCCCTAACAGCGTAGAGCTCAACTGGCGTTTGTCTTGGGAAGCAAGAAAGAAGTTACTTTCTTTGCTTTTGCTCAGACAGGATCTTACTATGTAGACCAGGCTAGCCTCAAACCTGTGATCCTCTTTTAGCCTCCCAAATACTGAGATTGCAGACTTGTGCCACCACAGGTCCTTTCTTATGCAATCTACAATCCTGCTGGTCCATTTTATATATGAGGAAACAAAGGCTGAGGGAGAAGTAGCTTGCCCATGATCCCACACAGTGTATGAGTGTGGGACCTGGCTTCTAGAATTTCTCTCCTGGGGTTGGGGATTTAGCTCAGTGGTAGAGCGCTTGCCTAGCAAGCACAAGGCCCTGGGTTCGGTCCCCAGCTCTGAAAAAAAAAAAAGAATTTCTCTCCTGTCTGCGTGTCCCCCAGATGGTGAACTCTGGGTAATATGCTTAGTCTGGACTCAGAGTTGTATACCTACTATGACCCTGGATGTGGGGGAGGGTTAAAAATCATTTTTAAAGTTAGCAGACACAGTAATAAGCTTCATCCTGGCATTTTCTTAAGTATATACCATTATACTTAATTTTTCCGAGCAGGGATTTAACAAAAACTGTAGAACAAAGCCTGTTTTGCTCAAGTCTTGACTCTTCTGTTTACTGTGAGGTTCTGTGCAGCCTCGACATTCTACACACTTAATTTCTTCATTTTTAAAGCAATGGGGGTGATGGCACCTCCCACGGGCTATAAAGTTGTGTGGGGAGGGAATGAGCGCTACCATATAAACCACCACCGAGAACAATACCTGGCCTGTAAGAAAGGTTCACTCAGTTGGGTTTCTTTCCATGGCTCCTCCTTCAAGCCCTAAGCCTGCAACTCATTCTGACATGACCAACCTCAGGCCAACCCTGCTAGCTTCAACATCGGAGACTTCTCTGACCCCATCCCTGCCGTTCTTTTCTGCTTGCTGTGGTCCGAGCTTGTTTGTCTGCCCTGATTCTAGGCACAGATTGATGGTGGAACCAAAACTCAACTTTGCCAACCCCTGCTCTTGCCACTGGGTGGCCTTGCTAGTGTCTGGGTGACCTGTACTGCTCCCAGAATCTCTCCATCTTGCCTTTGTTGGTCCCCTTCAGGATTGGAGTCCACACCACTATCTTAGCTCGCCTGCCACTTCTGTTGCTGCTTATAATCATCCGTCCCTGGTATCATCAGCCCCATGGACTCTTTGCCTGTTGCTATGTCTTCATGAAGGGCTACAGACTCCCAGAGTTCCATGGATGCATCCTTCGCCCACCCCAATGCTGAGTGTCATCATCCCTCTCCAGACAGCCTGCTCTGCCAAGGACAACTCACTGTCCACTCTGTCCTGTCTGTGGAGAGTAGATGAGGCAACCTAGAAGGAGCAAAGAGAAGTCAGGGGGTTTCTTTGGCCAAGAACAATGGCCCGGTGAGCATATATAAGTTCTGTGTGCTCCTAGCCCCCTGGCGGAGTCTCTGCAACAGCTACCATGCTCCCTTACTTCCACAGCCACCAGTCCCGGGAGAGGAGGACTAGGCTCTAGCTTGTGCCTGGCTCCAGTAGGCAGGGTCAAGTCATATCCACACAAACACAAGAGGGGAGAGAAGAGGGAGGAGGAGAAAACACAAATGGAAGAGCCCAGCAGTGAGGCTCTGGCAGGGCGCGCCAGGAGGGAAGGAGGGAGGGAGGGAGGGGAAGCCGGACCCAGGGCTATTTCTGTACAATAATACAGGGGAAGAGGGCCAAGCTGACAGGACAGTGATTAGTCTTCAGGGAGCAAAGGCGAAGACTCTGCCGGCGAGCCCAGGGCTGGAGGAGCTGGCCCAGGGCCCAGTACGGTGGGCTGGAGCAATGATTTCAGAGGCCGGGAATCTGAGGCGAGCAGGGCCCAGGGACTAGGGAGCAGAGAAGGTGGGAGCAGGGTGAGGGGAGCCAACCATCCTGCCTGCTCCACCTCCAGCATTGGAAGCTGGGAGGGGGTGGGGCTGGCTTGCCCCAACTGTCAGTCTGCCACTGTGGGGTTATCATGCTGTGGGTAGGGGCACATTTTCTGAAATGCACACTTCCTGGGCTCTGGCCTGTGAGGGAGATGGCGTGAGAAAGGGCCAGAAACACAAGGCTCGGAAACCTCGGGGGAAGAGTCAAGACTTGGTTTTCTTTCCCACGGGATTTACAGTCATGGGGTCTGGGAGAGGGAGTGTGAGAGGGTCAGGTCATAGAGAGTGACAAGGAGATCACATTTACCAAGGGTCCTTGCTGCTGTGCCTCTTGCTACACGTTAGCACATTGAATATCCCTGAAAAGCAGGTGAGGTAGGAGTGACCAAGCTTGATTTACAGATGCGAAGACATGGTCCTAACATGATTCAGTTACAGAGAGGCAGTGCACCTAGGTCTGTCAGGCTCCCAAAGCCTGCATCCTTTGCACCGTTCAATGGGAGGGATTTTGCTGGGCTCTAGTCTGGGACTCCCTGGTCTTGAATCTATTACCTATTCTCTGCCAGGCACATGTCTTTGGGGAAGCTATTTCACCTCGTGTCGTAGTTTTCCCTCATCTGTATGATAGATGGAACTACAAATATTTTTAGATTGCATACTGCTCAGGAGGCTAAGGCAGATCACGAGTTCAAGGCCAACCTGGGCTTTGTAGTGAGACTTTGCCTCACAATTTACAAAGGGGGCAATATAGGGGGTGTAGCTTCTTGGTGAAGTTCTTGTGTATCATGCGTAAGGCTGAGTTCCATCCCAACCACACAAAAGACTGCTATATAAAGTAAATTGGCTAAAATGCATAAAGCATGTAAAATAGCCCTTGGCACACATTGCTGAGGAGCTTGACTCGCGCATTTTGCCACTCTCCTTCATAGGGCATTCCAGAGGGAGGAATGTGAGAGAGGCAAGAGAGCTGTAAGATGAAAACACAGTTCAGGGGGTCACTGCAACCCCTCAGAGCTGGCACCCTCCCACATTTGGACAATAGTATCTAGAGCCTTTAAAAGAGGGGCTGTGTAATGAAACAATTGCACTTCTGGGAATTCATCCTGCGGAAAGAATAGGTCAAGAGAGCAGAGACATACTTATCAGGATGTCCACGGCCGGTTTATTATAGCCAAAAGAAAAAGAAATAGTGGCTTGGCTAAAGGAATTACAGTGTGTCCGTGCACTGTGGCCACTGAAAGCAAGCATGTCACTTTAAAGCACCAATGCAGAAGGAGATTCCTAGGACAGTAGTCAAGGCTGGGTCGAGACAGTATAAGGGGCTCAATATTGGGAAAGAGAACCTATTCCTATTTATGGAACACTGAAAATTGCCTGGCAACGATGTTTGAACATTTACTGCTTCTATTACGAGAAAGAAACAAGGAATAAAATGATTTCTCTTTTGAATGTAAAATATTGAAGCTTTAGAAGCCCTCTCTACCTAGGAAGGGGTCCTAGGTGTTAGGCCTCTAGGCAGGAATGATCTCTCAATTTGCTTAGGAGCTAGCCCAGCATTTCAGACTACTTGCTGCTGCTGCTGCTGCTGCTGCTGCTGCTGCTGCTGCTGCTATTGCTTCTTGCCAAAAAGCAGAGTTGGAGTGGAGAGTGGAAGCATTAATGGAGTCATTCAGACAAATGTGGACTTTCTCTGCTCCAAGAACAAAGCCTCAAAACCACCAGTCGAGGTGACCTTGCACAGCCATTCATTCATCTGTTCATTCAAAAATGATTTACTGAGCAATTACTATGTACCCAGACCCAGTGGTAAGGACACAGCAGTGAGCTAAGTGACACAATTTCTTGCTCTCATGGAGTTTGCAATGCATAGCAGAGAGGATATAATGGGGTGGGGTGGGGAGCATTTCACATCATGGCAACCAGGAAGGAGAGAAAGAGAAAGGTGGAGGGAGGAGGAGATGACTGTGCTGTGGATGCCCTTTATTCTGCTTGGGGATCTTGGCCAATGGGAGAGTGCCACCACCTTCAGGTGAGCTCTTCCCCATTGGCTAATCCTCTAAAGAAACACTCGCACAGATAATGTCTGATCTGTGCTTTATGGATCTCCCAGGAGCTTCTCAATACAATCAGGCTGGCAAGATTAGCCATCAGAGTGTGTCACTGAAAACAGAAGAGATTAAAACCAACAGCTGACTTGCATGAGGAAGCCAGGCATGCACACAACCAGAGGTCACACATTCCGAGCTAGTGCAGCGTCCCTGAGGTGTAAGGCTGCTCGATGGGTTGAAGTATAGAAAAGAGGCCATGCAGGCTGCCAAAGGGACATGCCAGGTGAATTTGGGGAGGAATTACACTAAAGCAGGGATGGGCAGACAAGCCATGCCAAAGCTTTGGTTCTTATTCTAAGTGAAACAAGGAGACGGGGCAGGGGTCTCAGCAATGTGACAGAAATGTCTCTGAAATGTGACAGTCACTTGCCTACATTTTAGTGGAATCGCTTTGGTTGCTGTCATACAAATAGACTGCTGTAGAAATAACTAAAAGGGAGAGACAAGGAAGCAGTTTAGAAGCTATGATAGTAATCCAGGTGATGTATCTCAGACCTAAGTGTCAATGGAAGTGAAAAGAAATTTCCTTTCTGCTTTGACTACTGGGCTCAGATGTTGCACCAAATCCAGAATGGTCTGCGGCAACCATCCCACTTTACTGAGAATGTGGCATGTGGTGTATCCTGCTGTGGGGCTACACTTCTTCCCCTGAAAGACGTTTGTGTGTGGTATTCACTACTCTATTCCTCCAGGGCTTAGAACAGGGGTTGCTTGATTGGAGCTCAGCAAAGGAATGAATGTGGTAGAAAGACAGACAGGGGAGTAAGGAATTCAACCCAATCGTGGGAGGAGAAGGGCGGGGATGGGTGGACATAAGTGATCTGCTCATTCAGCCAAGCCCAGAGGAACAATTTCTGTCTCAGAATATATGCGCAGGCGCAGAACAGCCCTTATCTCAGCCTCGCTGATGGAATTTGGGTGTAACTATTCTTCCCATTGGTCAAAGGAAGGAGATCCTACTTGGGTAGGATTCCTCCCCTCTTAGAAGGGAAGCAAATCCAAGAAGATAGATAGGGGTAGTTAGTGTTCCTCTGTGGGAAACAGAATCCAAAGCTTAGGCCCATCTTAGTTCTCTTTATATCACCCTATCTTCCTGGTACACTCCTGTGTCTCCTACAAGCTTCATTCTCATTTAATAATTCAGCAACTCATCTTCCCAATTTCTTTGTTCCCTTTCCTCTGCTTTCCCCTAGAGCTATCCACTAGCCCTTGGGTTCCTTGAAAATGCTTGCTTCATTCAGTGCAAACGCCATCTTAACCTTGAAATCTCTCTAACATTTTTCTTAACAAGATTCCAATTCCCTGTGAAACATACCCCATGATGACTGTAGTCAGCATGGGAGCTGCACATCCCTTTGGCTAGAGGGTTGAGAGATTGACTGATTCTGACCATGGATGCTCTCTATGAGTAGTACATCCTGAACCACTAAAACTAAGGCCCAGGAAAGGGCTCCTAAAGACTTATCAAGCACACTGCCAACAAGATAGTAATGTTTTAGTGAGCATTTCATGGATTCAAGTTCAAATGTGGCAGATTAGGCCAGTGCCTCCAGTACTGCCTGCCAGCCCCAAGTCCCATGGAAACCTTAGTAAATGGATCTGAACATGTGTTGTTAAAGGATTACATATAGGATAAGTGTCAACAATGACAAAATGGCGGAGGATGAAGAGTAGACAGATGAGAGCTAGAGCTGGCTTAGCAGGGAGCACAGAAGCAATCAGAAGAGTCATTCTGGACACTTCCAAAGGTGATGGGGGATTAATACTGACAATACACGATGTGTCTGAATGTTCCAAGACACAGAATTGGCCTTCTTGCACCTTGCCAGAGCACTGGAAATTTGCTTCCCAGGGAGGCTGGGCACAGAGGCAATAGTCCTGCTTCCAGGATTTCTGGAGTAGAACCATTTCTATACTGAACCACAAGACCTATGTCCTCTTCCCCAAGCACCCATGTTTCTCCCACACCTCACCAGAGTGGTATTTGACTGTTCCCTTAAAAGCCAGAAAACTCACTGCCAGTTGAAGATTACTGAAACCTGCATGTAGATTTGTAATCCTCTTGTCAGTTCCCAACCCTTAAAAATGAGTGGATAGCCAAAGACCACCAGACATTTCAGGAAAGTCTTTAATGTCAAGGACAAAGGCCAAAGAAACAGAAAAGCCAATCCAAAGGAAACAACACCGAGCAAGGCATAGAAGAAAATTAAGCCAACAATCATACTTTGGTGGCTTCAGCAACAAAGGTGACCTTGTACTCAAGCCACATGCCATGTGATCACAATAGTGATGCTCTATGTCATCATCAAGACTCCAGCCGAAGGAGCAGCTTTCTATCTAGGACATCACTAGACTCATAAAAGAAGGAAGCAAGGTGGCAGAGTGGCAAATAACTCGCAATGCTTCTGCTATGAAATGGAATTTGTCACTTCAACTCCCATTTCCACAGCCAAAACAGGGGACACATTGACATGTAGTGTCCAGAATGCAGGAAATATTTTGTTGCACGGGCAAGTCAAGAGACAGTATAGCAAATGTTTCTACAAGTCCAGAATATGTCAGAATCCACAAAATAGAAGCAGAAAGCAATCAAGGAGGGGAGTGGAGTTAATGAATTGCTGATGTGGTAACATAAATGCTAAATTAACTAAGTCAGCAAGAAGCTAGAGCATTAAAAGGGAAGATTAAGTTGGCAACAAAGGAGATGAACAAAGAACTGAAAAAAACAAAACAAAACAAAACAACAAACCAGAAAACTGAAAGGATGAACTAAGAGCCCCAGTATGTAACTCGAAAGATTACCAGAAAGAAAAGAGACAGCTAGGAGAGAAGAGGAGGCATTAATGAACTACTTCCTCCAGGTGGAAAGACACCAATCTCTCAAATTCCTCAAAAGTCGAAGGTAAGTCCTTATTGCTGAAGACATCATGTACTTCAGATGCAGGACCGAAAAGCCCCTGAGTTCTGACTGACCTGAAGGTGTCTTCTCTGAGGACTACCTTTCATGGTACCAGAAGACACCACACGAGCTTCCAAAGGAGAGAAGAAATCAACCGTCTTGTCTAGTTAGCATGGCTATGAACCACAAAAATGACCCACGTGACATGATAACCCTGAAGGAGTAATAGTGGTACCAATACCTTACTGGTAACCAACAGCGCTCTGTAGGACTTAAGGCCTGCTCAACAATGGGAAATCTTGCCTGTCCTGGAATCCTAGCCAACTACCCAGGGCTAGTAAAATCATGGATTTTAGAAGAGAAGCTACAACCACTACTGTAATAACTACCTTCTAAAAGTGTTTGTCCATACACCCAGAGATAAGTGTGGTCTTCACCTCTTATGGAGGAAACATTTTTCTTGCAACTCACGGAGACCATTACAGAAATCTACAACTCATCAAAGTGCAGAGTTATGGAGCCAGGTTTCAGACTTAATCATCTACAACAAAACAATTAACACCTGAGGCTTAGGGAACATTGTAGGAAAAGGTGGGGGGGGGGTCAGAGCCAGTAGACCAGAGAGTTTGCTGTGAGATTGTGTCTCCTAATGTCAGAAGCTGCACCCGTAAATTATGACCAGCATTACTACCTAAACATGAGCTGAACAAGGACAACAGTAGCCTTGCTAACATGGACAAAGAGCCCACAAGGCCTGAACCCTGCAGGAAGAACTACAGGCAAGTGAGGAACACTGAGAGCAGGGGAAGCAGTCATCTCCATGGAAGAGCATATCAATTGGTTATGTAATACCAGTCCTGAAAACATACATCCAAGTAATATTATACAGATTATGCAGGCTATATTTACCAATATAAATACACATAAACTTATATGCATGTAATAAAAATTAATTTCACAAGAGTCCATGGACATGAATGAGAGGAATGTGGTAGGGTTTGGAAGGAAGAAAGGGAAGGGGGAACTGATGTAATGATATTATAATCTCAAAAAATAAAATACATAATAATAAAAATCATCTTTAAACATTTGAGAGGCCACAGCAAGCAGCTACCACTTGGGATCAAGGTGGCAAATAACAAGGCACATCTTGGTGCTTAATACACTTCTTGAAGCCTTCCAAAACAGTGCATGCTAAGTCTCAGGAATCGGAGCAGTGCTGGCCGTGTTGCTACATGCCTATTATCACGGCACTCAGGAGGTAGAAGCAAGAAGATCCCAAATTTAAGACCAGCCTGGGCTATAGAGTGAGACTCTGTCTAAACAAAACAAAACCCAGAAGGCATCCAATATGAAACATAGACGCATTCATTAATTCACTCTCCAAGGTTGATTGAGAGCTTACTGTTTGCTGTGCACTGTGTCAGATGCTAGGGATGTGGTAGGCATCAGAGACCAAGTCCTTACTCTCACTGAGTATGCATTGTACTGGGACCTGAGACAGCCAGCAGAGAGAACGAACACACACACACACACACACACACACACACACACACACACACACACACACTTTCCCAGCAACCAGTACTCTAAAGAGGAAGGAGTGACAGAAGGTGGGCAGTGGGGACTTCAGCTTGATGAGTTTGGGAAGGCCTCTCCAAGGACTTGAAATTCAAGTCAGTTACAACCCAGGAGGATGTGGGGAGAAATGCAGTGTTTCAGACACTGTGTTTGTGTGGCACCAAGAAAAAAAAGGAAGGAAGAAAAGAAAAAGAGAAAAAGGAAAAGAAAAGAAAAAGAGGAAAAGAAAAAAGAGGGGTGTCAGAGAAACAGAAAGAGAGTAGAAAAGTTGCCAATCATCTCTCCCAATCTGTCACTTGGGTTTTAACTTTTGTTTATGGTGTCTATTGTCATACAGACATTTCAGAATTCTGATGCCATCAAATGGAACCAGTCTTTTCATTAAGAGGTTTTGCTTTCTGTGGTGTTGTTAAAAACCTTTGTCCGCCGTCAATAACATAGCTATACTTTTCAATATTTTCTTATTATAGCGTTATGTTTTGTCTTTTACATCTTTGCTTTCAGTGTGTATGCCATTTCATTTTTAAATGATGTGAAGAAAGGACCTAAATTTTTTCCCAAATGAGTAGCCAATTGCCTCAATACCATTTATTGAATAGACCATTCTTCCCTCCACTGATCTGAAAAGCCGCCTTCATTAAATAACAGATTACCACATACACATGGATGTGTTTCTGGGCTCTATTCATTTCCATTGTTCCCTACCTCTCCCTGTGCTAGGTCTGATGATTAGGCCAGTAATCCTGCCTCCGGCCAAATTAGCTCTTTAGGGCCCTTGTCCATCCTGATTGGCCTGAATTTATGCCCTGCCCATTGTTACCTCCTCTGAATAGCGCTCTAGCGCACAGCTTTCCTTCCTGGAAATGTGTAAAATATTTTGATGTGTGGTAAAGCAAGTCTCCCTTCCCATTGTTCTTCCCTTTTAAAGTTGTCTCAGCTAGTCTCGTGCAGTTTCTCTCACACGCGAAGTTTCTAATCAATTTGTCAAGTTCTGTGAAAACTCCTACTGGGAATTTGACTGTGATTGAATTAAGTTTATGGATTAGCCCTGGAAAAACTGATACCTTTACTATATTGAGTTTTCCCATCCAGGAACGTGCACGAATTGCCCTTTATTTAGAGCTCTTTAAGTGTTTCTCAGTAAAATTTTATAGCTCCTCTTTATATGTCTGGCACACATATTCCTTGATTTTTTTTTCCCTTTAGGTATCTTACATCTCTGCTTTGTTTGCGGAAGGGAGCCATTTATCTATTTAATTTTCTCATTGTCCCTCGCTGCTTTGTATTGATGTGTTTCAAAAGAAACTTTGGTAATAGTTTTGAATTTATAGGAAAATTCTGAAGGCAATTGAGAGCTCTCATTTTCTTCAAATGTCATTTTTTTCATTAAAAACTATTCCCATTACTGTGTTGCCTTTGCCACAATGAGAGAACCAATATTATTATTAATTAACAGCCATCGCTTATTCTTAGTCACTTGGTTTCTCTCCTTCTGTCCTTTTATTTGGTCCGGGATTCCTTCCAGGATATCACGTTGCATTTACTTGTCATGTCTCCATATCCTTCTCTTGGCGGTGACAGTTTCTCAGACTTGCACTGTTTTTGATGACCTTGGCAGTTTGGAGAAACACTGCTCAGGTAGTATGTAGGATGTACCCCAGTGGGGTTTTGTCTGATGTTTTTCTAATGATTGGACTGCCGTTATGAATTGTGGGGAGAAAGTCCATAGAGGTAAGTGGCATCTCTCTCATGTCATATAAAGGGATCGTTGTCTTGTCCTATGAAGGGAGTATGAGCAACAGGATTTGGTACTACTGATGATATTACTCTGGTAGCCTAGCAGAGGTAGCATTTGACATGTGTTTCCAATATAAAGTCATAGCCTGCTCTTCCAAAGTGTATTCTTTGGGAAGATTATTGTGTGCGGTCCACACGAAAGAGTGCAGAACAACATCCCATCACATTGTGGGAGGAGAATCTCCAATAGCTTCCGGAATTTTTGTGCAGGGGAGCTTTGTCTCATCTCCATTTATGAGCTGATTAAGTTACTGCCTTATATCAGCACGAAGTCCTGTATATGTCCCACACCATTGTTGTTTCCCAGTTCTCTAATGTAGCTGTTTGGGAGCTTTCTGTGGTCCTGTGAGTTTTCTCAACAATGGGTTGGTTCTTTTGTTTTGCTTCCGTGGTTTAATTTTTAAATGCTCATTTACTTTATGGCATAACAAACCATCCCAGTCCTACTTTGCATATTTCACAGTCCAGTTCTAAAACCAGCCATTTCTTCAAGGAGTTCCTTTTATTGGGGTATGAGATTAGAAGCCAAAATCTGAGTATGGGGTGTGCACATTGCTGTTGGGGTGCCATTGCTTCTAGTTTTCTCAGCTGATGAGGAAAACAATATGTATGTGCCTACCAACACACATGTAGAAAAATGGCTATACAAACCATCCACACCTGCATATTAAACGGCGTGAATTCATATTCACACTTTCAACTGCACTCTGTCACCATTTGGATGATGCTAATCAGTTCCTTCTCATACTCTGAATCGGAAACGTCCCTCACAGACTTATGTTTCTAATGCTCGGTCCCCAGTCTGCAGCGCTATTTTGAATGCGGTAGAGCCTCAATGAAATGGGAAATGGCTGGCGGAAGTAGACCAGTAGGGGAAGTCTTTGGGAAATTAGATCTATCTTGGACTTCGTTCGAGCTTTCTGTTTCTTAGTCTGTCCCCATTTGAAAAACCTCCACGACACACTCCCAGCACTGTGGATGAAGCTGCTCTCGCTACCATGCCTTCCCTATCATGATGGACTAAAATTTCTGTGAAATCATTAACTAAAATAAGTCGTGTTAATTAATTTGGTCACAGTAATTCAAAAGTGACTAATCCACTTCTCATGCTTAGCTATATATTCTAACTCCAACAGTGGGATAACAGGTTCCCACTATCCAACATGTGTTCTCCTAATTTCAATTTCTATATGTATATATGTATAGTGGTGTCAGGAGTGCTAACCTGTACCCATAGGGAAACAATTTAACAAGCACAGCACAAAGTTTATTGTACTGTTTCTTTTACTTTCAGTCTTAACTGTGATGAGTTACTTATGTCAGCACATCCTTACCCTCCCCATCCTTTCGGAAGATTGTTTCATCCACTTGCTGTGCATGAAATTGTTTGTGTCACATGATGCATTCCATTCTGGGACCCCTGCTCTCCTAGGTGTTTTGAAATGTTTATACACATTAAGTCCCCGCCTTAAATTAGAAAGTCCAGTGTTTTTTAATGCAGTGTAATGCACCCACGACTGTGGCATTATACAGGATAGTTTTCTCACCCTAAAACTCCTCCATGCTTAACCTGCTTGTCTTTCCCTACTCCCCTGAGATCTTCCTGCTGTGTTATCATCACTAGAGCTTTGCCTTCTCAAGAATGTCATAAAACTGGAATTAGGCGGTATCAGCGAGTATCCTTGTTAGGCTGACTTCTTTCACCTGGTAGGATGTGTTGAAGCTTTGCTCATATCTCCCTATGACTTGACAGTGCATTTCATTTAGCACTGAAAAACTTTCCATTGTGCATGCTGTCTAAATTTTTTTACATATAGATTACATCTATTTGGTTTATACTGTATGGTTATGATATACGTTCTTTTATATACCTACTCACTAAGTAAAGTCCATCTGTGGTTACTTTCTGGTTTGTGAAATTAAACAGAGGTGAGTAAGCTGAGTATCGTGGTACACAGCCGTAAGCGCAGTCCTCGGGAGACGGAGGCAGGAGGAGAAGTAGGATATCAAACTTCCCTGTCATGCATTGGGCTTTGGTGCTCCATTTGAAAATTCACCATTGGGGTTGGGGATTTAGCTCAGTGGTAGGGCGCTTGCCTAGCAAGCGCAAGGCCCTGGGTTCGGTCCCCAGCTCTGAAAAAAAAGAAGAAAAAAAAAAAGAAAATTCACCATTAGCCCAAAGTTAACATGACTTCCTCTTTATGTCTTTTCTTAGAAATTTTACAGCTTTTGTCTTTTATTTTGGTTTACGATCCATTTTGAATTAGCTTTTGGAAAACGGTAAGGTCCTTGTTCAGGTTTTAGCTGTTTGGTTTGACTTGAGAGGTTTTGTTTTTTGATTATAAACATCCCATTGTTCTAGCACCCACTTTTAAAGACACTGAATTTCATTTATTCCTTAATTAATGATTAACTGACTACGTTTTCTACTTCTGATCTCCTTATTGTGTCTATTGACTTTTGTATTTATTCACATGACAACTAGATTGCCCTGGTTGCTATTGGCTTCATAATCAGCCATAGGAACCCTTCAAGTTTGCTCTTCAGTAGCATATTGGCCACTGTAGATGTTTGCCTTTCTACATAACTTAAGATAAATTTTCCTATATAAAGTAGTTTGCCTAGATTTTAATAAAATCTTGGGACTAGAAATCTAAAGACTAAGAATGTAGGTCTGGAGTAGAATGCTTGTCTAGCATGGGAGATGTTAGATCCCTAATAATAATGAAAATGACTGTTAAATATGTAGGCTGAGTTGAGAAGCACTAATATCTTAGTAATATTGAGTCATCTGGTTAATGACCACAGACTGTCTATGTCATTTAGGTCTTTGATATATTCGGTTTCAAGTTTTTTTTTCCTCATGTAGATGTGTGCCTATTTTCTTAGACCTATCTCATTTTGATACAATTTGAAAACATATTTCCGATTCTAATTGCTTATTTCTGCTATATGAGAAAGCAAGTAACACTTGCGTATTAGCAACTGCAACCTTGCTGTAGTTACTTGGTTTCCGGAGGGTTACCAATTCTTGGGTAATTTTTGCCCAAAAATTTTGTTCTCAGTGAATGAATGCAGTTGATTTCTTTGTTGTCAACCTCTGTACTTCTTATTTCCTTTACATGGTGTGACAACACTACCTGACACTGGTAGTGCAATGTTAAAATAAGAATGTTGGCAGAGGACATTTTTGATTCTTCCTAGTCTTAAAGGGAGAAAACTTCAGTTTCTCATTCTTGCATATGATATGAGTGATATACAATTTAACAAAATATGTTTATATTCTCTGTTCACCTGAGAAAGTCCCTTCCTATTCCCGGCTAAATAAAGGTGTTTGTGGGGTGAATTCGTGTACATTTTCATGTGTGTGTATATGCTTGTGGAAGGCAGAGGTTAATGGCAGGTGTCCTCTTCAGTAATTTCCCACCACATTTTTTTTGAGATGCTGTCTCTCTCTGAACCTGGAGCTCACTGATTCATCTAGAATGGCTGGTCAGTGAGCCCCAGGGGTCCTCCTGTCTCCCACACCACAGCATCTGCGTCACAGGCATAGAACACTGTGGCCAGTTTGCATTCATGTGGGTGCTGGAGATAAAACATGGGTATTCATGTTTGCACGGCAAACCCTTCACCAAGGGAGCCATCTCTTCTGCCCCTTGTGGAAAGACTGTATGATGAGCGAGTACTAGATTTTTTTTTTCAAGCATCAATTGATGTAATCATCCATTTTTTAAAACTTTTCTCTGAGGCAGGATCTCACTATGTAGTCCAGGCTGGCCTCATACTCCTGCTCTTCCTGCCTCAGTGTCCTGAGTGCTGGGATTCCAGGTGTGTGTTGTCACAGCCTTTCTTCCTGTGGTATGTTATATGATTTAAAATTTGGAGCCAGCAATATATACATGAAATAATGCCAGTTGCTCATGGTGGGCAATTCCTTTTAAACAGTATTGGATTCTATTTGTTGACATTTTTGCCAAGAATTTATGCCATGGTGTCCTAAGAGATGTTACACTTTCCCTTTCTCATTGTATCCGCGATGCTCCGCTTTGATATTACTGTAATGCTAGCCACTCCAAATGAGTTAGCAAGATTATCCTGCTTCTGTCTTAGAGAAAAGATTGGAAAGCATCAGTATCAGTTCTTCCACAAATATTTGGGATCAATTAAAATTTTTGTTTTATTTTATTTATTTATTTATTTATTTATTTATTGGTTCTTTTTTCCGGAGCTGGGGACCGAACCCAGGGCCTTGTGCTTCCTAGGCAAGCGCTCTACCACTGAGCTAAATCCCCAACCCCTTTTGTTTTATTTTTAACAGATGTATGTCTACTCTGACTATCTATGTCTCTCTGTATGAGTTTTGGTGTTTTGTATTTTCCAAGAAATTTGTCCTTTTCATCTATTTTATTAAAAGCACATCATTGTTCCTAGTACTTCTTTTTCTTTTTTCCTCTTATTTTTGTTTTTAGACAGAGTGTCACTATGTAGCCCAGGCTGGCCTGAAACTCACCATCCTGCCACCTACACCTTCCAAGTGTGCATCAGCACACAGCTTGATATCCCTTTATTATAATATCCAGGGGGTCAATGGGGAGCGCCTCTTTCATTTCTTCTATATGAAATTTATGTCTTCTTTCTTATTTCTTGTTAGCTTGGCTGGAGATTTAATAATTTTTATTGATCTTCTCAAAGATCCAGCCTTTGGATTTGTTAATTTTCTATATTATTTGTTTTCTGCTCTCATTGATTTCTATCTTGATTTCATTAATTTTTTATTCTTCGTTGTTTAGGCTTAAATGATTTTTCTATTTCCTAGTGTACTAAGGTAGACACTTTGATGATAGATTACAGGTTTTTTTCCCCCTTTTAAGAGTAAGTGCTTAATTCTATAAATCTCCCTTTATGGGTTTCACTGTATCTCACAGTTTTTAAGTTAGGTTTTTCTTTTCATTCAACTGAAAACACTTTTAAATTTCCCCTGAGACTTCTTCTTTGATCTATAATTGTTATTTAGAAATGTGCTGCTTACGGTCCATATATTTAAGGATCGTCTGTGGATGGTTACTTTCATAGATGCAATAAAGCTAAATTTCCACCGGCTCTAATGAATTCTGTTTCTTTTGGATCTCCTAAGTCGGAAATACCACCACCTGCAAATAATGATTTAGATCTCATTTTTCAATATTTTTACACGATAATTTCTATTTCACACTAAATTCAATTGAGTAAAATCTTCAGAACTCATCTTCATTCTCAAAAGAGAATAGTCCTGGTGAGCACTCTTGTCTTCTTGAGTTTGGAAAGAAGGCATCTAATAATTAATTCCAAAGTGTGGTGTTCGTTATGTTTCTGGTTTCTTCCAGTATTCTAAGAGTTTCATTTTAATAAGAAATAAGTATTTAATTTGTGTGTTTAAATAATCTACTGAAATGATGGTGCAAGTATGTTTTAGTGACAACACAGTCACGTGATAGGGGTTTTTTTTTTTTTTTGGTTCTTTTTTTCGGAGCTGGGGACTGAACCCAGGGCCTTGCGCTTCCTAGGTAAGCGCTCTACCACTGAGCTAAATCCCCAGCCCTTGATAGGTTTTTCTAATGTTCAGCCCAATGACATTTCTTAAGAACAAGAAGTACATAACCTCTAGTCTCAGTTTTCTCCATGACATAAGGCAGCTCATGAGTAAGAATGCACACTGTATATTTACATGCATAATATAGGATAAATCTAGAACCTAAAGCCTAGAAAACTGCACAGTAGAGAAGGATAAACTATTTTTTAGAAATTGTTACTTTTTTATGGATTAGTTCCTTATGGTTGTGATTCTGCTAGCTGTCGCATTTCATTGTATCTATTTATGGTGTTTTCATTGGCCTGATTAGTTTGTAATATTCCTTATGTAACCTACTGTTGTCAGCCACGAGGGCTTCTGTGAGGTAGAAAACTGCCCCCTTTTCTATACGTACAAACAATCCCTGCCATGAAGAACATTTTTCTGTGTCCATTGATTATATTTGTATTGGCTTGATATTGTTATGTAGCAAATTGTCCCAACTTCTAGTAGTTTAAAACAACAGAGAGATGGAGTGTACCTCAGTAGAATGTGCTTAACTAGCATATGTAAGGCCCTGGGTTCAATCCCCAGTATTGCAAGAAAACACAAAAATAGCAAATGTAGCCAAGATCTCATGGGTCTGTTTGCTGTCTTGCTTTGATTCTTGGTTTTTAGTGACAGAGTATCACTATTTATCATAGGCTATACTTGAACTCACTATGGGGACCAGACATGTTGTCAATTTCAAGAGTAAAGAAAGTAGGCATGGCTTGGCAGGTAATTCTGACTCAGGGTCTCACATAGGTGTAGTCTAGGTCAGCTCAGGCTGCTGACATTAAGAAGTTTAAGTTGGGGCAGACCCACTTCTGTGTGCACCCTGTGGTTGTTAGCATGGTTCAGTTCCTCTGTGCTTTTTTGCATTGAGGGTCCCAGCTTCTAACTGGACACTGGACACAGGACGCTCAACATCTCAGCTCCATTTTGGCCATTCCGTAGTTCAACTCGGGACAAATAGCAGCTTGCTTAACCAAAGCCAGCACAGGAAAACCATAGTGGCATGGAGCTGGCATGAAGTCACTTTCCTTTTGCAGCATGATCTTGAAACAGACACACCACTACTTTTGCTCTTTCTAGAAACAAGGCACACAGAAAAGTCCACATGCAATAGAACAAGATGAACAGAAATAAGAGCTGGAGATGACTGTGGGCCATTTTAGAGGCTATATACCACAATTCTTTTTTAAAATTAATTTACTTATTGATTCACTCTACATGCCAATCACAACTCCTTCCCCTGTCACAAGCTTCTCCATCCATATCCCCCTTTGCTTCTCCTCTGAGAAGGGGAAAGCCCCCTCCTGTGGTATTGTTCCACCCTGGCACATCAAGTGACTGCAGGACTAGGTGCATGAAGATTGAGCTGCACATCTGTTACATATGTGTAGGAGGCCTACGTCCAGCTCATGTATGCTATTTGGCTGGTGGTTCAGTATCTGGAAGCCCCCAAGGGTCCAGGCCAATTGATTCTGTTGGTTTTCCAGTGGAGTTGGAGTTCCTATCCTTTCCTGGTCCCTCAATCTTTCTCCCAATTCTTCCACAAGATTCCAGAGCCCTGTCCAGTGTTTGGCTATGAGTGACTGTATCTGTCTGAGTATGCTGCTGGGTGGAGCCTCTCAGAGGACAGTGAGGCTAGGCTCCTGTCTGCAAGCATAATAGAGTATCATAAATAGTTTCAGGCGTCGGTGCTTGCCCATGGGATGGGTCTCAAGTTGGGCGGGTTATCGATTGGCCATTCCCTCAGTCTCTGCTCCATCCCCCATCCCTGCATTTCCTGTAGATAGAATAAATTTGGAGTCTAACGTTTTGTGGGTGGGTTGGTGTTCCTTTTTTTTTCTTTTTTTTTTCCAGAGCTGGGGACCGAACCCAGGGCCTTGTGCTTGCTAGGCAAGCACTCTACCACTGAGCTAAATCCCCAACCCAGGAAGATATTTTCTAATTCCATCAATTTGCCTGCAAAACTCATGATGTCCTTGTTTTTAATAGCTGAGTAGTATTCCATTGTGTAAATGAACCACATTTTCTGTATCCATTCCTCTGTTGAGGGACATTTGGGTTATTTCTAGTTTCTGACTATTATGAATAGTGCTTCTATGAGCATATTTGAACACGTGTCCCTGTGGTATAGTGAGGCATCTTTTGGTATATGCCCAGGAATGATGATGTCACAGAGTCTTGAGGTAGAACTATTCCCACTATTCTGAGGAACTGCCAGATTGATTTCCAGAGTGGTTGTACAAGTTTGCAATCCTACCAGCAACGGAGGAGTGTTCCTCTTTCTCTACATCTTTGCCAGTATATGCTGTTGCTTGAGTTTTTTATTTTAGCCACTCTAATGGGTATAAGGTGGAATCTCAGTGTCATTTTGATTTGCATTTCCCTGATTAATAAGAAAGTTAAACATTATTTTAAGTGCTTCTCAGCCAACAGAAATTCCTCTATTGAGAGAACTATATTGAATAAGTAGGGAGAGAGTGGGCAGCCTTGCCTAGTCCCTGATTTTAGTGGGATTGCTTAAAGTTTCTCTCCATTTAGTTTGATGTTGGCTACTGGTTTGCTGTATATGGCTTTTACTATGTTTAGGTATGGGCCTTGAATTCCTATTCTTTCCAGAACTTTCATCATGAAGGGGTGTTGAATTTTGTCAAATGCTTTCTCAGCATCTAATGAAATGATCATGTGGTTCTGTTCTTTCAGTTTGTTTATATAGCGGATTACATTGATGGATTTTTGTATATTGAACCATCCCTGCATCCCTGGAATGAAGCCTACTTGATCGTGGTAGATGATATTTTTGATGTGTTCTTGGATTTAGTTTGTGAGTACTTCATTGAAGATTTTTGTATCAATGTTCATAAGGGAAACTGGTCTGAAATTCTCTTTCTCTATTGAGTTTTGTGTGGTTTAGGTATCAGGGTAACTGTGGTCTCACAGAGTGAGTTTGGCAATTTTCTTTCTGTTTCTATTTTGTGGAACAGTTTGAGGAGTATTAGTATTGGCTCTTCTTTTAAAACCTAGTAGAATTCTATGCTAAAACCATCTGGCCCTGGGCTTTCTTTGGTTAGGAGACTTTTAATGACTGCTTCTATTTCCTCAGAGGTTGTACCACAGTTCTTAATAGTAGACTATGAAGAAGCTTCCAGTTTCTGTTTTGGATTTCTTTAATTATTTTATTTTACAATTACTTGACATCATCATCATCATCATCATCACCATCATCATCATCATCACTACTATTATTGTTTGTGACTAATGCAGGAGAGGGTATCCATATGGCACAACCCACATGTGGAGGCCAGAGGTACTGGAGAGCACTCAGGTGGCCAGATTTGTATGGCAAGCACTTTACCTGCTGCGTTGTCTCTTGATTCTCTTATTTTTTAATGAATGCATTTAATGCTATGCATTCTCTGGGAACAATATTAGCAAAATCTCATTTTTTATATGTGGAGAGATGATTCGTTGGAACTTTCAGTAGTTCATAATTTCCTTTTTCCTCTCTTATCCAGATTAACATTGTGTGTGTGTGAGTGTGTGTGTATGTGTGTGAGTGTGTGTGTGCATGTATATGTGTGTGTTGGTGTGTGTGTATGTGTGTGTATGTGTATGTGAGTGTGTGTGAGTGTATGTGTGTGTGAGTGTGTGTGTGTGTTGGTGTTGGTGTGTGTTGGTGTGTGTGTATGTGTGTATGTGTATGTGAGTGTGTGTGTGAGTGTATGTGTGTGTGAGTGTGTGTGTGTTGGTGTTGGTGTGTGTGAGTGTCTGTATGTGTGTGAGTGTGTTTGTGTTGGTGTGTGGGAGTGTGTGTATGTGTGTGTGAGTGTGTGTATATGTGTGTGAGTGTATGTGTGTGTGTGTGAGTGTGTGTGTGTTGGTGTGTGTGTATGTGTGAGTATGTGTGTGTGTTGGTGTGTGTGAGTGTGTGTGTATGTGTGTGTGAGTGTATATGTGTGTGAGTGTGTGTTAGTGTGTGTGAGTGTGTATGAGTGTATGTGTGTGTATGTGTGAGTGCGTGTGTGTTGGTGTGTGTGAGTGTGTGTGTGAGTGTGTGAGTGTGTGTATGAGTGTATGTATGTATGTATGTAAGGCAAGAATAATTTAAAAAGAGCTCATGAAATTGAAGGGTTGCAGGGTTGCACAGAGGGGTTGGATGAGTGAGATGGAAGAGTGAAAATGTGTGAAATTCTAAAAAAAAATAATTGAAAAGTGCAGTTTTTGCTTTATTTCTGGATGCATACATTTCAGACCATATTTCATTAATATACTGTCATCTTATCTTGCCTATGGTTATCCTGTGGCTCTCCATATTTGTGATCTTGAAATCCTCTTTCCTTCAGGACTAATGACTAAAACGAAAGCAACCCTCTCAGGTAAGTGCTCTACCACTGACCCATATCCCTGGCCCTCTTTTAAAATTATTACTATTATTATTATTACTATTATTATTATTAATTATTATTATTATTTGGAGACAGAACCTCACTATGTAGCTCTGTTTGGCCTGAAACCTACTATGCATACGGTCTGGCCTCACAAAGGCCTTCCTGTGTCAGCCTCTTGAGTGCTTGAGTTAAAACTGTGTATTATGGGGTAGGAGGGATGAGTGCTTGTTTCTCTTACAGGGACCCAGATTTGATTTCAGAACTCATATGGTGGTTTACAACTCTCTGTAACCCTAATTACAAAAGTTCCGACCCCTCTTCCAACCTCTGTGGGCACCAGGCACATACATGTTACACACATATATACATACAGGTAAAACACATAAAATAAACTAAGTAAACCTGAAAAAAATAAAAATAAAACCATGTACCACCACAGCTAACTCTTAGACCTCTTTTTACCTTCCATTTTGAAACAACGACTCTCTCACTAAGTTGCCCAGACTGGCTTTGAACTTCCAAATTTCCTGCATCAGCCTCCGAAATAGACATGTGCTACGAGGCCCAGCTAGGAATTTTTGAAAATTTCTATTGTGGCTTAATGCATTATAAATTTTTCTAAGTATTTGGTGTGTATTTGAAAACTCTGTGCCTTTTCTGTTCACAAAAACACACATATGTTCAATCTTACTAATTGTATCATTTCAATCCTGGTGTTGTTTAGTTAGGAAGTTATTATAGAAAACTGGCACGTGATGTCCTAATTTCTGAGGCAGGCATGTTTTTACACCACTGTTATAAATTTGCTGATCTCTACATTAAACCTATGTTGCAAAGGTTTGTTGCAAGTACATCTTTGGTGTGGTGTGTACATATATCAATTAAACGTTCCTATCCTTCTTGATGTTTTTGCTTTGAGTTTTGTTTTGTCTGGCATTAATATTGCTACATCTGCTTTCCCTTTGTTGGCACTTGAGTATATTTTCTCAATTCTTTTATTTTCAATCTTTCTGTGTTATTTTGTTTTACATATGTGTCTTGTAAATGGCATACAGCCATCTTGGCTTTTGACCTAATCTACGAGTCTTTGTCTTTTAATAGGGCAATTAAACATTCACGTTTATTGCGATTGCTTATGTGCGTGGACTAATTCTGGCCATCTCCTTTTGCATGTTTAAATTTAGACTGCTTTCTTATTGTTTTCTTTCCACTCCTGGTGCTTTCCTTTGTTAGATGAACAAAATTTTCTTTGTTTCGTTTAATTTTCAGTAATCTGTAAAAAGTGTCCTTCTCGTTTTGGAGCCTCAGGGGGTTATTCATAACGTCTTTATGTATTCTCTACCAACGCTTACATTAATCTGTATGTCTTTCCTCTCTCCAAATGAGGCAAGAAACTTAACATGCCTTTCCCTCTGCTCTAGCCAATGCCATCACCCTGGTCATGCTTAGAATTGCTACATTGTGCTAGAGATTCACTCATTTTCTTTGCTTGTTCCTTCTTATATCCTACTCCCTGTTTGAAGTCACCTTGGTTCACAGCATAATGCGTCTATTACCTGTAGAGCAGAGGAAATTTGTAACTGATACATTTCTGAGTGTTTGAATGTCTGAAAGAAATTGTCTTTTCACATTCACACTTTCCATTTTCTTTGCATTAGTGGGCAAGTGTATTCCACAAGGGTTATAAAAATTAAAGATACAGTATTTATAATTCTTAAAGGCTTGAGGTATAGGGATGATATGTTTTGTTTTTATGTGTAGTTAACCTACCATTTTACTTTCACACCATTTGACTCTCCCTGTGGGCTAGGCTAAGGGAATCTCAGTGCTATAATCCCTTACTTGGCTTCCAGCTCCCCACCAGAACATTGATTAAACCACCTACAATTAGTGGACCATCTCAGTAGTCATCAGTTATCAGGGTCAAGTTCGAGATTGCTTCTCTAATTCTCTTTCATCCACGAGGCCATATGATGACTTAGGGAGTGACAGCTTTTTCTTCCATAAAGTTGATGGGAATGGACTAGCATCCTAGAGGCACATTTGGTCTTGTGGTAGAGGAGAGCCATCAGACTCATGGCGGGCTGCAAGTTCCCAGGACTCTTGACTACACTACAGTACTAATTCCATTGCAATTTCAACAAGATCTGCATGGTAATATTGTTCCTACTGTTCCGGTGATTTAAGGTAGAAAGAGCAACTTGAATCACCTGCAGCGATGATGCAGTCTTCAGCAAACTGCAGCCCAAGGGCTGCCAGCTAAGTCTGCGTGAAGCTCATGGCTTTTATAGTTCCAAGGAACTTCCTTCCCATCATGCACCGTGATTGTATTTCAAGAGTCAGAAATTTACACACCCCGAAGCCCATGCATTGTGTACTTCAGGCAAGGCTGTAGGCAGTGTGAGAGATGTGGCAGCCCACTAAGGGCATGGTTACCATAGGTACTCATTCAGTCATCACATTCTTCCTGGGCCTCCACCGGACATCACCCTACTATTCCTACCAGATATAGGAAAGCTCCAACCCATCTTACAAGAGGAGAACCCTTTCAGTCGCAAATGGAAGAAATGCAGCTCAAACTGTTCTAAGCAAAGAAGGCCCAGATAGTTCACCTAAGTGAGATGTAGTCAGGTGCTATATAATGACGTGTCAGCCAGAGAGATTTATATGCCATATGTCTCAGTGACATCATAACCATCTTAGTCTATGTGAGTAAGCACTGATCTCTACACAACAAAGAAACTGCCTAGTAGAGCAGCTTTCAGAATGCGTGGGCCAGTCCTTCACCAACACACGATTGTGTAATGGTAGCTGGTGAATACTACGTCCCAGGTTCAAACAAAGTGTGCTTCATCCTTAGGCAGGTTTTCCCACAGAGCCTGCAAGTCCAGGTTTATATCTTCTACCTGTTCCCTATCTAATGACGCTTTCCATACACACACACACACACACACACACACACACACACACACACACACACAATTTTTTTCATGGGAAGCAGATTTACTGGAGAGTGAACCAAAGACTTCACACATATTTAATTATTGCTGTTTTAGTTTTTGTTTTGTTTTGTTTGTTGGTTCGTTTGCTTGGTTTTCTTTTTCTTCCTTCCTTCCTTTCTCTCTCTCTCTCTCTCTCTCTCTCTCTCTCTCTCTCTTTCTTTCTTTCTTGACAAGGTTTCAAGTAACTCAGGCTGACCTGGAAGCCACTATATAGGAAAAGGTGACATCGAATCCCTCCTACCTTCCCCTCCCAGGCATTGGGATTACAGGCATACACAACCACACCTGGTTCATGTGATACTGAGAATCAACTCAATTTTTCTGTTTTGTTCTTGTTAGGTAAGCACACTAACAAGAAGCCACATCTCCAGTCCAATTATTCTTTTAACTTTTTAGTGTGACTTAGGGTCTCACTAAGTTACCCAGGGTGGTTTTGAACTCACTCTGTAGTCCAGACTGGACTGGAACCCAGCAATTCCCTGGCCTTAGTCTCCTGCATCACCTGCCCTGGCCATTATGTTTTCATTAGGTTTTCTAATGAGGGTTTCTATTGGTTAAGCCAGGGGCACATGACTACACAAATCAATCAGTCTTAGAACTAAAACAGAATGCCCATCTGGCAAAGGCTGAGTCGTCTATCAGCCTGTGGAGCTGACTAAGATGGACTCAGAGCTAGGGGGAGGTTGTTTTCTGAGAAATTTTCAGTGTCTGCTCTAAAAATCAAGTTCCACAGCATGCACAAAGCTCTGAGTTCAAACCCCTGTTGTAAATGAACAAAGAAATAGAATGCATGTAACTCTAATCTTTTCAAATGTCTATTTTTAAAGATGGTTCTTAAATGCTTTAATCTCCGTTGTACCCCTCCACCTACCAGAGGTAGTGGGAAAGAAAGGAAATGAGGGAAGTGGACCTGTTTAGAAAGGTTCTTTGGAGCAGCTCCTGTCTATGTTGTCGGAAATCATCAGTTCAGTTCAGTTCACAGGTTAGCAGGCAGCGGCAGCTTGATCCACTCACAAACACCTCACAGATACACCACCAGTCCAGTTCCATAGAATCGGTTTAGCAACAACCGTGATATGACCTAGCAGAGACAGCCAGGCTTCAGCCTTCGCTCCAGTCAGCAAATGGATGTTGAGCAAATTAAAAACCATTCTTCTCTTTTGTGTGTCACCTCTCTGGTGAAAGAACTAAGATTAGAGAAGACTCAGGAAAGGACTTTGGTTTTATGGCTTTTTAAAAGATAGGGTATCATTGAGCTTCTCAGGCTGCATCAAACTCATGGTGAGCCTCTTGCCTCAGCCTTCCAAGTCCTTAGATCATAGGCATCTGCCATCATGCTCAACTTTTTATATGCTGTTCATGATAAGCAATGTCATGTGACTTCTATAGGCTTGTTTAGGAGAAGTGCTTTTCAGTTCTTGTCTCAGTATCAGAGCTGCTAGGACACTTCTAATGGCAATTTTGCCAGTTTTAGGGTCAAGCAGGACTCCAGGTCTCACAGAGCTGCCAAGGAGTGCTATGGGGAAAAAAAGCAGGAACAAAAGTACCCAGGTGCCCCTGTAGAACAGACACTAGGATATGAAGGTCATCCTAGCTCTGCCACTTACTTGCTGAGTGGAACTGGGACAGGCCATTCTTTGCTCTAGGCCTCAGTTTTCCCACGTGTAAACTGAGACAATTGCACTCACTGAATGGTCTAACAACATACTTAAAGTGGAAGCTTTTGTTCTGTTCTTTGGGAAGGAAGGAGGAAGGGAGGGAGAGAGGGAGGGAGGGAGGGAGGGAGGGCGGGCTGAGCTGGAGTTACCACCTCCATCTGGAACCATGTGGAATTTCTGCAGTAGAGACATTTAACCTGACTTTAATTTGAGTTGAAACGTCTGATATTTCTGATAGGAATAACATGCCCTAGATGGGGCAGGGGGCATAGAGCCTCCTGAAAGGCACACCAGAAAGCCCTCTCTGTTCATGCTCTGAAGCACAGCCTCCAGCAAGCAGGGATCCCAGGCACTGAGGCCCAGGGAATGGGTGTTCCTGAAAAGCTAGGTCAGAGGAATCCACCTCCGGCTGGCAAGTGGCCATACTAGCGGCATGGCGGCTTTCTGCACTTCCTCCTGTCAGCCTTCCCCATCCTGCTTTACTAGGCCTGTTGGCTAGCTTTAGGCTGGGCCAAAAGCCCAGAACAGCATGCAGTGGGATACACCTGAGATGTCAGGCACCGGTCTTGGCAGGGAAGAGAGGCTTGAGGATGGGGCTGTGGGACAACTGCTAAGGTGGCCACTGCTGGATGTGAAGGTTCCTCCTTACATACCAGGATGTCGTCATCCTTCTTGAACTGAGTCCATTCTTCTACACAAGGCTCCTCCTCCTGAGTGGGAGGTCCCATCAGCTGCCACCCAGCCTCTCCTGCTCTGACACAGATGTTTCATCTTAACCCTCCCTGTGTCACAAAGTAAGCCCTAGCCCAGATGAGTGTGGGGGAGTAGGGTCATTCATTCATTGGAGGATACAGCAAAGACTTCTCTCCCTAATTGTTCAAACACTATGTATTAGGCGATGAATGTGGAAGTCCTGCCTAGAGTCTAATTTTGTCCCTTTATACTGTATTTATTCTGTGCCTGAGATAGCAAAATACTGGCTCCTATTTACTATATAAATAGTACCTGGAGTCACTGGTGGCCTTGACACCCTCCTCCAGTTTCCCATCCCACCCCCAATCTCCTTTCCTGCCTTAATGATTCTTTGGTGACAGGGCGATGAGTGGGCACCTGAGAGCCCATACTAACCCTTGAGCCCAGAACAGGCAGCCCTCCAATTACCCATAATACTCACGGAAGGAGAGGCAGGAACGGGGGGGAGAGAGAGCGAGCTTTCTTTCATATATATACATATATATATATATATATATATATATATATATATATATATGAGCAAGGAAACAGATTTCACTTTCAATCTTCTTTCCAAGAGATTGTTATAAACAAAAGCAGGTCTGGGGCAGGAGGAGGAGGGGGAAGAGAGGAAAATGATTTGGGAGATTAAGGAGGCGGCCACGACAGCGTCCCCTTTTAAACCTCAATAAGGTTGTTTTTCTTGGTCGTTTTTTCCTCCTTCCCTCTCCAGCCAGCATTACTTAAAAGGAACATTATGTTATCACAAATCAGATTTCCAAACATCGTCTCCAGGTCACTGTGAACAGTTCAGCAATTGGACTGCAGATTCCTGGAGAAGGAGTCCCCTTTAACCTCAAACTCACCAGGGAGCTGCCCCTTTCACAGTGCTGTGCAGTGGACCAACATCGTGCCACTGGCCACCCCTATGTCCCAAGGGGCAGCTGGGGTCCCACTGCCTGCTGCGGGGCATCCCTGACTCTGCGGGGTGGGGGCTGGACTCTGGTGGGGTAATAATGTGGGTTTCATTTTTCCTCTGCCATAAACTTGGGGCTTATCGGTGCCACGGAGCTGCCAGGGGAGATTAAAGTCACGGCTGGCGCCCTAGTTCCAATGCACCGTGAGAGACCACAAGTATTCCAGCTGGCGCGGTGGGGCCTGGTGAATGAGGGTGAGACTGGGGGTGTGAGGCAGTCAAGGCCTCCTGGAACTGAGAGACCCTACCTACCCATTGTGTGTTGTATCTGGTCAAACCTAAAGCCACCTTTTGCCTTCTTATATACCCTCTCTTCTGAGGTCAGGTCTGGAGGAGGGATGGATAGAGGAAAGAGATGACAGGCTATGAGGTGTTGAAGCTGTAGAGACCTGAGTAGGAAGTGCAGCAAGGAGGTTTTGGAGTAGAAACAAAGGATTTCCAAAGTGAAGATTCAAAACCCGTGGAGTCATTCTCTTCACTGAGAATTGAGGCGAAGCCTTGAACTGTACTGAGTTGGTGATCTTGGCAGCTAACCGAAGAGAAACAGCTGAGTGACAGCAATTGGGATTGGGGTTTCTGCATGTTCCATGTGTCCTCGGCTGCCATGGAATGGAACCAAGCAGAAAGGTTAAATTCCAGATCCTCAAGCCAAAACATTCTCTCTAGGATCCTATTGCCATTAAGATTCATGAACTTCACAATAGCTCTGGGATGCAAGAATTGGGACGTCCGTTTTATATCATAGATGGAAAAACAGGAGCACAAAGAGGTCCTAGCTGGTCAGACAACTTGAGAAATGAGTTGAGTCGGAGCTAGACCTCAATTCTCCTGATCTTCAACCCCCAGGCTCCGTCCTTTCTTTGGCTCTTGGCACTGTGGTATGGTCCTTTACAGAGCATCCCTTGCTCTGGTGACTTTAGAAAAGGAGCAAGTGACAAAATAGACCCAGGAGTGGACTCTTGGCTTTGAATGGGGTGGACATGTAGACTAGTACAGAAGCAAAAGAATTGCCTGAGCGATATGGAATGCAAAGCAGAGCTCACAGGCAGAGAAGCCAGGGGTTTGTACGGGGTGAGAGAGCAGTGTAGTCCGGAGGCTCACATTTGTGTCCTTCACAACCTGACCTCATTCTGCTAGCCTATGACCTTGCAGACACAGTCTGAGCACCCTCCAGGGTTAAGGTTTAGGGTACCTAGCCAAAGACTCCAGAGGATCCTCTGCCTTGGTCTTAGAACCTGTAGACTACACAGCCAGAGGACCCTCTGCCTTGGTCTTAGAACCTGTAGACTACACACCCAGAGGACCCTCTGCCTTGGTCTTAGAACCTGTAGACTACACACCCAGAGGACCCTCTGCCTCTCCAGCCTCACAATGTGGACCCAGGGCCCTCAGAAGGTCATAGGTGGAAAGGTAGTGAGCTGGGTGTGTAGGTCTGAGTCACCTGCCCTCCCCATCTCCAAGCTCCCCCTTCCTCTTAAATTCCCTATCTCCCCTCCAGATCACTCCCCCCACAAAAGAAGACCTTTCTCCTCATACTATATCATCCTACATTCCTTCAGAAGAGTTGCAAAGTGACCACGGTGGCCTTGAGTAGACTTGTACTCAGCCCACCCCCGTGAGAGGGCCGCCTAGTCACCCTCATCTCTTAGCCATTTACGCTGAGTATGCAGAGGCCGCTCCCTTGCTTGCTTTATTTATCTTGGCCCAAGGACCACGAAGCCGGATCTGAGGGGAGGATGGAGAGGCCATTTTCAATATTTCCTCCCAGCCTCTCCATGCCCTTGAGTTGCCCCCTTAGTACCCAGGAGGGGAGGGCAGAGGTCTATGGTCTGAAAACAATGGTTTGAAGCTGGGAGTGGGGGAGGAAGGAAGGAGATGAGGAGGGAAAGGGGGTGGGGGCTTCTGAACCTATAAGCCCTGTCAGGGACTTGCAGGTCATGCACTCCCTCTCTCCAGGCAGGGCTGCATGCAAAAGCCCCTGGCCCTGAACTGGTCCCACCATGGCTCAGCTTCAAACAACCAGGGGTAACCAGCACCCCGACCCCCACAGGGCCACACAGAACTGTCTGCCTTGGAAAACCATTGGAGCCAGTAGGAAGGGGAGCCTTGTGGAGTGGCCAGGGTATCTGGAGATGTCCAGGCCCCTGTTGTCCACATAGTACTGTCCCACCACAGGACTCCCTGGTCACCCCCTCTTCGGCTTGTTTGCTCTGCTGGAATCCTTGTCTACAGTTATGTCCCTTGCCACACCCTGTGCTGTGCTTCAGCCAAGCCACACGCGCACAACTGCTTTCATCTGCTTCTTCAGCGGGACTTGGCTTTCTCAAGGGCTCAGGGACTTCACTACGCTGACTTCCCTCTAATTTGTCTCTAGCACCCCTATGCTCGGGAGCATCCAGCTACACAGAGGCCTGGAGGTGGCAGTGGGCTGGCCATCCCTCTAGGCCTTGTGTATATAAAGGGGGAGAAGCCATTTCCTTCTGTCAGAGATCTGCAGGGACCCAAGGGGCTGAGGAAGACAGCCTTGGTTCTAAGCATGTGTGGGTGACAAAAAGAGTCTGGCTTCATTCCTGCTCAGGGGGATTTGTCAAACCAATTGTGGTAGCTTGAATGTGCCCCAATCCCCAGAACCCATACATTGGTCCAATGTGGCAGTATGAGGAGACGGCCTAGTGGGCGATGCTTGGGCCATGAGGACAGAGTTACCATGAATAGGTTAATGGTGTCTCATCAGAATGAGAGTGAGCTTTCAAGTAAATTACAAGAGTAGGCAGCTACAAAGCAACGTGTCTCCTTCTCTCAATGTTCAGCGTGTGCCCACTTGGTTTACTTTTGAAACAGCACAAAGTTCCTCACCATGCTCTTAGATTTCCCAGACACTAGAGTCATGAATCAAAAGAAACTTCTTTCCCTTAGAAAAGATTCTGTCTTTAGTGACGTATCAAAGCAACAGAAAACAGACTAAGACATCTACAAAAGAGGTCATCCCACTGATATCAGCATCAGTAAGACATGACAAGTATTACCCTAAGTGCCACATACAAACTCATTGTCTTATCATTCTTGAAGCTATGAGAGGCAGGTACTGTAAGCATCTTCACTTTACTGGCAACAAAACTGTCTCTAAAAGTCATTTGAATCACCATAAGAATGAAGTGTTAGGACAGGGACACTGGGGCTGAGGGTGTACTCAGGCTCAGAACAGTTACGTAGCATGTGTGAGACCCTGGATTCCATCTCTAGCACTGTAAAAAAAAATGGAAAAAATGGCAAAAGGTGGCGGTCTGAACCCAGGTACCCTGATTCCAAAGACTTCTAACCACAGCTGCCAAACCTGGCCAGAAAGCATCAATCCAGCCAATTTGTGCAGAGAAAGAGGTTCTTTGGGGGAGGGGGTTTCAGGGGCTTGAAAAGGCAGAAAGGAGACAGGCCTTGCATGTGAAGGCAGGAGTTTAAACAATGACTGGGAAGGAGCACATTGTATGTCTGATTCTGAGAGGCTAAGTTGCTCTGCATGACCAGCAAATGGCTGCCTTGGAAGGCAAGGAGGACTCGGTTTGGAGCCTTCATTACCAAAGCTGGGAGGGCACTGGATCCTCTAGTGATCAGCTGCACGGAAAGGCAGAGCTCATTAGAGCCTTGGTTCAGGTCTCAGTGAGGTATGGGAGGAGCAATTGTCAGTCAGGAGACTAATCTATTCTGTTCTGGGCTGATGATGATGACATAGTCGAGATGGCAAGCTGACACTTGGACCCAAATAGCAGACCTGAGGGAAAACGAAGAGCTTACTGAGAAAATGGTGGCACTACTTCTGATGCAAGAAGGGTAGAGAGGGACACCTGGTTGCAGTCTGAAGTACCTGGAGGCCATTCAGCAAACCTCTTGCTTTGGAGAGCATAGAGAGCTCACAGGCCTCTGGACAGTGTGTCGCTGCACTGAGATGGCAGAAGAGGATGCTGGAAAGAATTCCCAGCCTTCAGTAACAGATTTGTTGGTAGCACTTGACACCATGAGCACAGGGAGCCCCATTGAGGGCTGCTGAGCAGAACAGGGTAGTTGGTAATCTGCTCTGTGTTTGAGAAGGTTGCTATGTTTATAGAGTGGGGGACAGGAGGCCAGAGAAGAGATGATGGGGTGGGCAGGGGGTGACACGTGAGAGTTAAGTGATGGCTGAGAGGGCAGCCACTGAGAAGTAGGAGCGAGCTAACCAGGCCTGGTAGCCCAGAACTGCAATCTCAGATGCTCCAGAGGCTGAGGCGCGAAGAGTGCCCTAGGTTCCTGGCCAGCTGGACTACACAGTGAACTCCAGCTGAGCCTGCACTAAAAATGGGAGCCTGCCTCCAAAGCAGACACAAATAAGGCCTGCGGATGGAGGGATTGTCTAGTCAATGCATAGCTTCGGGTATGACCCCCAACACTACGACAGAAATAAGTAAATATATGCCCCAGTGAGAACAGGCGAGCTAGAATCACAGCTATAGGAGTGAGCCAGTCGTAAGGAGGGGTAGGATGGCCTGCGGCTTCCTCCCTGTTTGTTTGCTTCCCTTGGGGGTCCTGGTCATAGGCCTTTTGTTCAAGGATAGAAAAAAAAAGTTCCAAAGACAGCCCCTCCTTCTTACCACAGGTTATAAATCTCCAAAGCCAGAGACCAGCACACACCTGCCTCAGACCTGGGCTCCACAGCTGGGCCACTAGGGTAGGGACTGGCGCTTCCCAGTGACGGGAGGCTTTCCAGGCTGTTTCCAAAGGAATTCCCAGCTGGTGAAACACCAGGGTGGAGGAGGAGACGCACATGCATCCCTGAGCAGGGTCCAGAATTTCAGGATGAAGGCCCCAAAGAAGAGAGATGGGGCCAGATGGACGGAGGGGCTCACAAAAGGAGTGTGGGCTGCCTGGGGAGTCAGACAGGGAAGGAATGTACCGGGAGAAGGCTGAGCCAGGAAGGAGGAATGGAAGCCTCTGGGAGCTGACTGTTTCAGGCCCGAGCCCTGTGCTAAGGAATAGCCATCCTCAGGGACAAAGCTCACCAGAGTCACGGAAGATGTACCGCTGCCATTGGCTTTTGGATGTTGGCTGGCAATGTGCGGCATGCACGTGTACACAAAGAAATGGCACCAGGACTGAAAAGACTCGTCTGTGTCCAAACTCAGAACTCAGAACGAGACTGTTGAGAAAGCCAGAAGCTCAGAGAGGGATAGCAACTGCTTACAGCTGCACAGCAGTAGCTGATTAACACCTGGTGCGGGCAGGGCTTTCTGGTGCAAAGCTCTTCATCTGGAATAGAAGACCCGGCAGGAGAGACAAAGACCTTGAGATTCATCTCTCACGATTTGGAGAGAAGTCTTTTCTTCTCAAATTTGTAGGGGACAGGGAATACTAAAGACTGACTGCAACTGCAGTCATTTCCAGACCAATTAGATTTTGGTGATCATTGGTAATACTGAACTAGAACTTGGCTAGAGATAGAAGGCCCAGAGATAATCCTTGGTAAGAAGAGTGAAAGCAGTTGGGGCCAGTGTAGAAACTCTGGAAGGCAGCAATGTGCCTGGCTGAAGGCTCACTTGCAGCTGAAAATGGCTACGTGCTAGAGAATAAAAAGGAAGATGATAGGGTAGTGGGGGTGGGGAGGGCAAAAAGTCTACTTGCCCCGGGAAGCAAGGCAATAAGTTCACGGGGCAGTTGTGAGAAACCTTGGGAGACCAGGTCTCCAGGAAGCATGGTCTGGTCTGAAGTCCAGATTTCTGTCTGCAGATTTCCCCCAGGCTGACCCACCATACTTGGGAAATCACCCTTTTAGTACAAGTGTGCGAGAAGAGGTTAGCTTAGAGTTGGGTTGGATCAGGTTGGATCAGCACTTGTGAAGGGTTCTGTCCTCTACGTCAATGACCGTGGCACAGACAAGGCTCAGTTGCCCTAGCCACACTCAGACTGTCAGCATACAGATAAGACCCTGGCACACAGCGGGCACATGCTCTCCCTCTGGTCTACATGTGAGCTGCTCATATTCCAAAACCCAAACAATGGTCCTAGCTACAGGCATGTGACGCCAGGGTGTATGTGGAAACCCAAGGGCTGGGCCTATACCATATTTCATAGGCCTCTGGTACCTGGAATGCCACACTGGCAGGGAACAAAGGGAACTTCTGAATGGTCTCAAAAGCAGTTCCAGCTAAAGAGTGTACCAGCCCCTTCTGATGTCTCCCCTACCACCAATGGCCTCTGCCTACAAGCTGTGTTCTTGACTCCTGGACCAAGCTCTGTGATTTAGCCCATAATCACTCCGTCATGGCTACCCAGACCTTCATGAGATCCTCTCTATTTGGTCATGGATTGGATTCCAGGTCCAAGTCTTGTATTTTGTCACTGCCTGGAGAGGTGTCCCTTGCACGTTCTCCCCTCTGCCTAAGTCCCCCTCTGGACTAACCCCAATGGATCTAACAGGCACTCGACACACACAGACAGAGAAGGGAATAGGTAAAACTGAGGAAGTTCTCTTCTTTGGACCTGGTGTACTCAGAGAAAGAAGTCCTGGAGGCTAGGAGCTGGTTGTTTCCTGCCTTTGGCTCATGTACAGAGTAGCAGAGCTTAGGCGAGGGGGGGTGGTCAGTAGGGAGCACAGGGGGAGGGAACAAGCCACAGAACCTCTTGCCAAGCAAAGAAAGGGCCTCTTCTAACCCTGACACTGTATTTCCAAGCTGTCAACCCTAGCCCAAGGTTATACTCCTAGTTAGAAGCAACCACAAGGCTGGCCAGGCATCCTGCTTTGAAGACGTGGCTGAATTTTTTTGGAAGAGATAACAATGTGGCCTTTGTCCTCCCTTCCTTCCCTCATTCTCTTCTCCTTGCTCACTCATTGTTTATGTGGTCATTTTCTGGCCCTCCTCCAAAGCAGAGCGGGGGTTGGAGGCCACCAAGCTAGACCAAAGAGATCGTTGGGACAAACCTGTCCCCTCTTATGAGCTGGTTACCAAGCTAGGACCCGGGAGTGAGGCATGGCCTTTAGACAGGTTGCCCCTGTCTGTTCCTCCCTAGAGGAAGAGGAAACCGCTGCGCTGCTTGAACATTTTGGGTCGCTGCAAGAGAAATGAAGTAGAGCCAGATGCCACCCTGTGCCCTTGGCAGGGCATATGCTCACAGCCAGGTGAGCAGCGCGCTGACTGTCAGGGACCTGAATTCAGTGGCACTCCAGGCAGACACAAGTTGAACCAAGGGAATTTCAGTGTCAGCATCAACAACTTAGGTTCTTTCCAGGGACTCTGAGCCTTAGAAAGTCTTCCAGAAACTGGGAACCCCCATTCCATACTTTACCTCAGCTTCTAGCCAAATATTTCTGGACTTACAAAGTCCTCTGAAGGTCATCCTATCTTCTACCACCACCACCACCACCACCACCACCACCACCACCACCACCACCACCACCACCCACTCCTGCCTCCAGGCTTGAGGGCTTTCTCATGTAGTGCCTGGGCTCCAGCACCTTTTTGCTCCTGTGTTGCCCACCACAGAAGGGCGTTTCACAATGAGTGAGACAGCATGGCCTCTGGGGTCCAGGGCCCCTCTCCTGGCAAGGATTACTTGAGGCACAGGCCTTTCAGGCTTTCTGGACTGGCCCTGCCTTTCTGGCAGCAAGCCTGCATCTCCATTTCTAAGCAAAGCCTCGCTGGCCGGCCTCAGGAGCAATCTGAGTCCTCGCCCAGGGCCTCTGAGAGCAGTGGAGTAAAGCAGCCCCAATCAGCCTTTGGCCGCCTTGCTTCCTGCAGGTGGGAAAATCATCCTATTTATCCCCAAATGGATTTGTCTACTCAAACAACAAACAGACGCACAGACACACATGGAGTCATGGACATATGTGCAAAAGACAAGCTGTAGCTACACATTCGGTCTCTCTCTTTCCCCTTCCCTTTCTGCCTTTCCCCATCCCTATGACTGTCTCCCTGTCTCTGTTCCTGTCTCTCTCTCCACCACCCCCTCCCTTTTCCTGCTCATTCTCTTACCCTTTCCCAAGGCCCCCTCTTGCTTCCATTACAGCATTTATCAAAGTGGCCTGACCTCATGTTGTAAAAATATACAGCATGGAACAAAATCCACCTTAAACTCTCTTCTAAATATATTAAAATAATAGGAATTCTCATCTGCCTGATTGAATTTGCTGCTCAATATTAGAAGCATGCCAGGCCCTTCTGGATCCAGTCTAGAGCTGGGAGGGGCTGGGATTCCCTGCCTGACTCCTCTCTCCGAGCCAACACTGCAGCTTCCTTGATGGGCGGGGCCGGGTGAGGGAGTGGGAGTTGTGTTCCAGCCAAAAAGACCTTGGGCAGCCACCTCCACCAGCAGCCAGCGCAGCCCAACTGAGCAAGTGCAGACAAGCTCGAGGCTCCTGTGGCCTGCAGCTGTGAGCCTCTGCTCTGGTCATAGGGCCACCAGAGCTCACAAGCCCCCCTGTGCCTATACCTAGGCTCTCTCCATACTCATTGCCCTGTCCCCAGGGATGAGAAGTTCCTGGCCTGGGACCCCACTCTGTTCTTTGTATATTTGAGATTTGTAGTCAAAGATGGAGGAAAACTTAGACAAATTTGCTTCTTCGTTCATTTAACCTGGATTATTAAACAACTTACTATGAGCCAGTACTTATCTAAGGACAGGGAATACAGAAAAAAAACTTCAAAACCTACCTTCATGCAGTTGTAATTGTAGTGAATGAGCGACACCCATTGCCAGTCAGCACAGAAGGTGAGCACTGCCCCTACATCCTCTTGGCCCTCTAAACTTTCCACTTGTTATTAACATCAGTGGGGAGAATTTACTCCACCATAGACTCTGCTTTTCAGAACTATCCCCAGGGACTTCAGCATGGCTTACTCAGGACTCATATACAAAGCTGGGGGCAATAGGGTGTGATCAGAGCTGGGGCGGGGTCTCTACTGGGAGATTTCTACTCATTTAGGAGCACAACTTGGAGGCTGGCCTAGTGAGTGACAAGGAGTTGTTCCTAGTAGGCGTTGTGTAGTGTCAAAGGGCATAAGCTCAATATCGTCCCCTGATGTTACAAAAGGAAATTGTCATTGGTTATAAGTGGGACAAGCTTGTCACCATTTAGGAGGTTGAGAAGTAACATGACTGGAGAGTTCCTTCCTCAAAAAAACCAAAAATTCCCTATGTGGTAAATGAGTATCAGCACCCATTTTACAGATAAGGGAAACCAGGCACAGTCAGATTAGTTAACAGTCCCAAGCTTCACGGAAGTCTGGCTACAGTCAGCTCTCGGCCACAAAGCTGTTCTACATCCAGATGCACTTCCCTGACAGACTTTTCTTAACTTCTTTCCTGGGCCCATGGCACTCTGCTGAGAGCACCAGCTTGGCCTACTACTCCTAAAACACTTCTCTTCATCATTGTTCTAGAACTTATCTACCAAGTAGAATAGTTAGTTGCTCCTGGCCTCTCTGGGTCTCAGGTCACAAACCGTAACCTTATTTTTTCCAAAACCTATTTTAATGATGGTTCTTAAATGCTTTAACCTCACTTCTAGCCCACCACCTATCAGAAGTAGTGGGGGTAAAAAGGATACAGGGGCAGAGGAGGGAGTAGACTTGTTTAGAAAGAAAGATTCTATCGAGCAATTCCCGTCCATGTTGCCTGGAAGTCGGCAGTTCAGTTCACAGGTCAGCAGCTGCAGCTCGATCCACTCACAAACACTTCATGGAGATACTAGCAGTCCAGTTTGGTAGAGTTGGGATAGCAAACGTGAATCAGCAGCGGTGGTACTACCTAGCAGAGACAGCCAGGCTTCAGCCAAATCAGCAAGGGTTAACAGGAGAGGCCAGCAGGAATGCCAGGAGGATTTCTTGGCTGTGCAGAATTCTCAGCAAAGTGAAGATCAGTAAAAACCCAAGACCAACAAACATCGTACAGCTAGCTCTGTAAGCAAGCCTAGCTCAGCCGCTGCTACTGTCCTTGAGTCCCATTTATACTCTCCCCCCAACATCACATGTCCTCCACGGGTCTTGCCTTAGCACGTGCATCTGTCTCAGCTAGCATTACTCTGCCAATCAGCCCGAGTCCGTGGAAATGGCAGAAAGCTGCAGCACACCACCAGACTTTTTTCTTTTGGTGCATTTCTCTCTATGGAGTCCTGACAAATCGAGCTCAACTACACAATGTAAGGCAGACCGATAAATACATGTGTGTCATTAGTGGAGAATCCTTTCTCATGTGCTTGCTTTAGCAGAACATTCTCTTACCTGTGTCTGCTTCGGCAAAAATATTCCTTCACATGCCCGCCCTAGCAAAACACCATCCAACACTTTCCAAAGAACCCTTAAGTTTCTACTTCACATAACACCCAACTCAGTTCTTGGCTTTATTTCTGGAGTAGCATGTGAGGGGCAGGGGCTACTAGGAATGGCTGAGAAGGGTACTCTTTTCAGAAAAGGAAGACAGTTGTGTCTGAGAGGGAGAAAGCCAGGAGTAAAGGACATCAGGCCTACCCTTGTCCTGTGCTGCTCGTTAGGATCACTGTGACCCCTGAACGCATTCGAGGTAGTATGAGGTGTGACTCCTTGGCATGTCAACAGGATCTCAGAAGGATATGAGCTCCTGCGAGTGGCTGACAGAATTAGCTGATCACCTAACAGGATGCTTGTTTATGCGCATGCACAGACCTGCCTATGGACCCTGGCTCCAAAGAAGGGCTGTCGCTGAATGTAATGAAGTAGTTAGTGTACGTGGAGGATGCTGGTGTGAAGTGGGAGAGAAATGCTCTATCCTCACCCTTTGGAATTTCCCCCAGACCTCTGGAAACCCCCAGCAGAAGAGGCTTGGCAAGGGCTCTAGAGGAGCTCTGTGAGGGGGCCCACGGGACAGCCTGCCTCTAGGAGGGGCTTTTCTTGGGGCAGAGGTCACAGCCCTCTTTTGCCCCAGTAGATGTAAGTGCTCAGCCTCCCTGACTTGTCTGGGAGTGTGGAGGAGTTTCTGCTGAACCTCACTCTCTGAAAGGAACAGGCATGCAGATCAGATTGCTAAGGAACTGTGAGGAAGCACCTGGTGGGCATCTCATCCAGCCTGACCTTGGCTGTCCCTGTTGTTGTCAGTGACTTTACAAGCAATGCTGGCATCCCAGTTCTCTCACACTTGCTGTGGTGTAGAGGAAGGAACAAGGCCTTTTTCACAGAGTCCTGAGAGCTGCATTTCAATCCTTGCTCCATGGAGAACCTGCTTTGGGACCCTGAGATAACTCCTTCAGATTCACAAGTGTGGTGATTAGAATATGCTTGGCTCAGGGAGTGACACTATTAGGAGGTGTGACCTTGTTAGAGGAAGGACATCACTGTGGGAGGGGACTTTGAGAGACTTTCCTCCTAGCTGCCTGGAAGCCAGTCTTCTGTTTGCCTTCAGAACAAGATAGAGATCTCTGAGCTCCTCCTGCATCACAGCTGCCTGGATGCTGCCATGAGATCCTGCCTTGATGATAATGGACTGAATCTCTGAACCTGTAGGCCAGCCCCAATTACATGTCCTTTATGAGAGTTGTCTTGGTCATGGTGTCTGTTCACAGCAGTAAACTCCAACTAAGACAATGAACGTCAATGACCTCATCTGTACAATAGGAATGAACTCTACCCCTGCCCTTCAGTGGATGCAAGGAATAAAGATCACCTATGGAAATGCCTCAGCATGGTCCTTGTCATCCTTAGTTCCTCTCCTTTACTGCTTCTCTGTTGTCACACACTGAAAACAGTTTCATGTAGGCCAAGAAGAGGGAGTCCAGTGGCAATTCCTCTTCCTGGGCCAGGAGGATGGAGAAGTACCCCCAATCTACCACGTGGGCCTCTACTGGGCCCTCCATGATTTACTGATCAGTAGATGACTGGCAACCCCAAGTCCAATATTTGAACAATAGCCTTCTTCACATGCACAAGCTCATAATAACTCTATATCTCTTGCCAAAATGCCTAGAACATTCTCTATGGATGCAGGTAACTGCTCCTTTGACACTTTGACTTATAGGAATATAGCTAGAAATGTGGTACAACGTTTCATCCCATGTGTCTAGAAGCTGTATTCACTGAAGAACTACATAAAAAGGGTTTGTGTGAGGGTACTGGTTCCTGCGCCAAGGATTAGATACTGCAATTCTCGTGGGATTAGATGAGTTCTTAAAAAATACAGTTAGGTATGGGCAGAAGTACCAGGACACATTGGCATGGCTATGGCTGAAATGACCTGTGCTATATCTAAAGAGAAAATGATGGGACTATGCAGGGGGCCCATATTAGAGGACCTAGGTTTAAAAAGACCCATGAGCTCTGAGCCCTAATTGCCACTGCCACTCCCCATCTATCTCACTGTGGGGGAGGCATTTAATGGATTGGGCCTGTTTCCCCGTCTGCAGTATGAAGAGTCTAATCTAGTATGTCCCATTTCCTGTGCTGGTGTGAGCTTGGCATGGCATAATGTAATGCATGAGGAGGTTCTATAGACTGTAAACATTGCACACATGTGGGGCAAAGCTAGGAGCCACATACAGCCAGGACCTTGCTCAGGGTCCAGGCTTGTACATGATATGTCGTTCTTTCTCTACAGAACAGCTCTACATGGACCAGTGGACCAGAAACCCTTTGAGGCTAGGGCATAGGTCTCCTGTTCATCTATGTTCCCAGGTGCTTGGCACTAGGCTTCGCCTCATTATTGACCAAACAAGCGACCCAATATGTCAATTAGAATTCTAGTCTCCCATTTTATAGCCATAAGGCAAGGCTCAGAAGGTAAATATAGCTACCCAGCATCACAAGAGCCCCGGCAGCACACAGTGGGATGTTGTTTGTGAGACCCAAGTCCATTTTTCTTTCTGCTGAACCCTGCACTCCTGCCTAACTTTATTTGTGTGTGTGTGTGTGTGTGTGTGTGTGTGTGTGTGTGTGCGCGCGCGCGCGCGCGCTTTTCTAATCCACTCTGGCCTGGTGAGGAAGGCTGTCATGTCCAGTGGTCAGCCCATTAGGCAAAATTGGAGAAGGATGTAGAAGACATGCATTCATGTTATTTCTGGCTTCACCTAGATCCCAATTATTCTGGGTAAGCCTGCTGCTTCTTGGTAGCCCTGTCTCTGAAGAACATACACATAAAGACTTGGGAGTGACAGGATATGGAGACAGAAATGGAATGGGGTAGAACAACTGCTCAGAATATCAAGGAAAGGCTTGGCTACTCATCAAAGTTACTCCAAAGTTGAAGGGGTCTCTTCTAAGTCCTTCTAAACTAATGGCTGCCATCTTCTTGTCTCATAGACAATTACTCACTATCCTTTAGGTTATGTCCTTTCAGAGACTTCAAGCCAAGAAAGTCCCCGTATTCCAATGTGGGGAGCTTGCCACCAACTATTCCAAGGGAAATATATTAGAAGTACCCAAATCCAGGAGCTCTGGAGTCAGCTTCAAGCAACAGTTACTGGGTACCACTGATGCACACCATTTACCTAACCTATGCTCCAGCTTCCCCGTGTAAAACGAGAGCTATTAATGCCCATCTTGCAGCCTACTCAGTAACAGAACCGGTCGATGACATTAATCTGCATGTGAGGGCACCATGCCCATGTGCTTCCTCATTCACAAGCCTCCCAGGCTAGCGTCTTAGTCTTTGGGTTTCCAGATTGAGAATCTGCACCTCAAAGTGGAGCCGTTACACACACACACACACACACACACACACACACACACACACACACACACACCACAGTCTCTGGAGATCTTCATGGTTCCTGCCCTAGTGGGGAGCCATGATGGCCCGAGCAGTGACTCTTTCCAATTCTCCGGTGCCACATTCTTTCCCAGTGGCCTTCTGTGGCTTGGCTGGCCCAGCTGCTCTCCAGCAGTATGGATGCCACCTCTCTCTCTCTCTCTCTCTCTCTCTCTCTCTCTCTCTCTCTCTCTCTCTCTGTCCAAGCTCCTGGGATTCCTTTTCAGACAGGTTCCCCGGAGAGCCATCCACCCAGGCCTCCAGTGTTCAGAAGCCATGTCAATCCAGCCAGCCCGAAATTTACATTTGCATTTCCAAAGGCCGATTTACATCAGAATTATTCCTGTCTGGCCAGGCTGGGGGACTCCACACATATTTGGGGGAGGCTTTTTGGACAACTAGGGGGATTGGCAATCACATTCCCCTGGGCCTCATTCCCGTAGCCAGGGTTTTTTTTTTTTCTTCCTGTCTCGGTTTCTTACAGCGGCCACATGACCTCATCACCGCCCTTTGCTCTTGTTCCTTTAGCAGGTAGGTTTAGCTGCACTACCCTTTAACCTGGCAGACTCACAACCACGGCAGCGGCTTACAGGCTGCTATCCCAAAGTCCCACTCCTAGCTCCAGCCAAGTGGAATATAACGAATGTAAATTTATGTGTCAATTTAGGAAACATTAAAAATAACAGCCCAGGTTGCAAGGCCGTAAGCAACGTCACATGCTGCTGGCGGAAGTATAACTTGGCAATCTGGAAATGCCAAAGCCTTTAAAAGCAGATACACACTTTGACCCATTAATTACCTTTGCAGGACTCTATGCTAAAAAAAAAAATTATGTGTAGCCAGGGTCTGGGGTGCATGCCTGTAATCTCAGTTACTCAGGGACTGTGGGAGGAGGTTTGCAAGTTCAAGGCCTGCCTGCACTACTGAGTGAGTTCCAGGTTACCCTGGGCAACGTAGTGAGAGGCAGTCTTAAGATGAAAGGAGAGAGTAAAAAGAAGACTGGGGACATACTTGTATGTAAAGTAAAGCACTTAACCCCTGGGTTAAATCTTTCGTGCAACAAAAGAGGAACAAGTTTGAATTAAAATATATCTAAAGATATTCATTTAAAAGTCATAAGCTAAAATTTCATCATCAGTAAGCTCAATATATAAAATCACCTTGCCAGTGTGGTAGCACAAAGCAGCAGAATAGTTGGGACCTAGGTCAAGCTAGAGATATTGTGAGGCTGAGGCAGGAGGCTCTTGAATTCAAGGCCAGCCTGGGATACTCTGTCCCACACAAAAATTAGATAAAATAATCTACAACCGGTGAGAATTTTTGAAGGCCATATAATGATATGGAAAATGCTCATGGAATAATGTTCAAATATGGAGGTGGAATCATATATGTAGCATGACCCTGATTACGTTTTTACAAACTGTAAATATTCAAATAGAAAAACTAGAAAGAAACTAGCCGTCTAATTCTAGGTTGGATTACAATAGACTATAATAGTAAAAACTAATGCTTGCCTAGCACTTAGGGTGGGATACTTATTTTTTCATCATTTTGTATGTCCATATGCTCGTGCGTATATATGTATTTAATCCTTAAAACTATGCTACAGGGTTACTGCCCCATTTTCCTCGCTGTACTAAGGTACAGCTCGGTGACAGGACTTCCGCCTTTGTACTTACTATCTGCCAGTTTCTCCTTGATCTGTAACCTCTATTAACAGAACAAAAACCACACAGAGGAAACCCTTGGTCAAGAGAACCGAAGTCTGAAGTGGCTGGCGGTACTTGCCTATGATCCCCAAATCTGCAATCAGGAAGTTGAGGAAGGAGGACCTCACTCAAATCCCAGACCATGTGGGCTAACTAGTGAACCGCCCCACCCCTGCCCCCCAGTGTCAATTAACACAAGAAAGGCAGGGAGAGGAAAGGAAGAAAGAAGGGAGAGAGAAGGGGGAAGAGAAAAGGAAGGAAGGAAAAAAGAGAGTCGGGAAGGCAAGAGAATAAATAAATAAAATAAATAATTAAGTAAATCAATCAAGGTGCTGGGCTGACTGGTTCATAATCTCCCTGATCTGATTTGACGGTACCTCAGGTCCTGGCTTTTGGTATCTTCTCAAGTTTCCAAGAAGATGCAAGTCCACTGTGTCTAGCTATGGAGCACTGTTCAGGACCTGCCCTGCCCCTGCTACTGGCTTGCCATGGGTGTGCCACACTTCATGCTCCCTTTGGGACACACCCCTCCACTGTCTATACCGTCAGTCACAAAGGGTGCCAGTGTGCTGGCTTTGTTCCTCACTGATCCCAGGGAGATGGCAGCAGGGATGTGATAGGACAGTCACCACGAATCCATTCTAATGCTATCACAAAGATTCGGCTCCTTTTCTCTAGCCACAGGTTCCATCCACAAAGAGGTGGAAAATACTCAGGAAAAAAAAAAAGACTTGCCTCTGTACTGAACATGCACATTGTCCCTGACAGTATGGTCTAAACAATAGTCTTACAACTGCTTACTAGGGTTCACACTGTGTTTGGATATTATGAGTAATATCAGGATGTTGTAAAACTACGTGGGTCTTATATGCAAATGCTACACCATTTTACAGGAAAGAATGGAATATGTCCAGGCTTTAGTACCCACAGGAGGTCCTAAAGGACAACTGTGCTTTTTTTTTTCACTCTAACCCACTTGCAGCCACATACTGCGGAGGGAGAGAGAACTGAACTCCTGGCATTGACCCAAAGCTGGAGGGACTACTACTAGATCTTTTCCTCATCCAGCCTAGCTCAGCCTCCTGCTGCTCCACTGTGTCCAGTGCTGATCGCCTACATGTCTGTGTGATCAGCTACCAGTGTTCAGGAGTCTCACGCAGAATGAACAGCAGCCTCGAAGTAGGAATGCATGGCTGCTGCCCCACCCCTTCCTCCCACACCCGGTTCATGCCACACCCTCCCCATATTGGGTCACTGTTTCCAAATCCTTGTTCTAAAGAGAGACCTGTGAGAAGATGGTCAGAATAAACACAGAAGGGACAAGGTATCAGGAATGCTAGATGTCCTGGAGGCCAGAACATAAACATCATATGACATTTGAGATAACTGTGCTTGCCAGCCCTTTAAGGAAGAAGAGCAACATGAAGAGTGAGGAAGCAAGGAAGAGGCCTGGGGTCTAGTCCTGGATTATCTTCTAGCTGGGTGTGTGTGTGTAACCTAGGTGTCGTTTCTGTTTCCGTCCACAGAAAGGAGCGACACCACGACGTTCTTCTCAAAGCAGTTTATTCAGGAACCTTTCCTTCTGCACGCAAGCAGCATTCTCTCTTTTCTTCCCTTCCTCTTCCTCTCAGCCCCCGAGCACACTCCCTTATATCCTCCCTCAACTCCGCCTCCTCCATCCAGACTGTGTAATCTCAGTTCATAGGTCCACGTCACATGGTGCGCCTGCGCAGCTCTCACAATGGATGGTGGCTACTTTCAGGTGTGTGAGGAAGTCAGGTGCTAGTCATGAGACTTAACTGCAGTCCCGGGCGCCATCTTGGGACTGCCGCCACACCCGCTCCCCACATCCTTTGTGACTGTATAGCTCAGAATGGCTCCCTACACTTAGGCAGGTTTTTCCTTTCTCTGGGCACCAGAATCTTTCTCTGCAAACAGAAATACTGGGACCAATCTCATGGCAGTACTGAAGTTGCTCCCCAAGTAGCATTTTGTATTTGGAAGCTAGTGAGCCAGTTATGATGCTGGGACTCCATGTACTCTATCTAGATCCTGTGCAAACTTAAGGCTTGTATGCCCACCAACAACTTGGCAAACACCATGACAAGCCTCCTTTCATCAAAGGGCCTGATGTACCAAGGGACTTGTCAGTTCAGAAAGCTGATTAACTCCATAGATCCCTTTCTTGACAGGTGCAGCCTGGGAGCCCCTATTGTATGAGGAAGGTCTAACCTCTCCCCAAGCTTTCATTCGGGGCGTGAGGCACCATTTTCATACATACCTTCTCAGACGTGGGGCTCACTCCCCTTCCAAGCAACCAGTCCTACTTCTACAGAGCTTTGACTTTTCTCCAGACTCTGCAGCATCCAGACCCCTGAGTGCTTCCCCGAGGCTCCCTAGCCAGGAGCTTGAAAACATCCTGTGACCGGAGGCGCTAAGGCTCTAGGCTTCCTGGACAAGAGCTATTGACTTGCCTCTCCTCAACACCATCTCAGCCACGTTTCTACTGCTGCTCCCGGGGTTGGTTGCTGGATTTTTCTTCCTCATAAAGTTGTCCTGCAAACTATTCTGGAGTCAGTGTGTGGCCAGGCCCTGACCACTGGCTGCTCTGTTTGGTCTCCCTGTGGGTTGAGATCTCTGACCCTTTGGAGTCACAGATCAGATATCCTACATATCAGATATTACAATTCATAACAGCAGCAAAATTACAGTTGTGAAATAGCAACAACATACCTTTATGGTTGGGGGGGCCACCACAACGTAAGGAGCTGTATTAAAGGGTCGCAGCACTAGGAAGGTCAAGAACCACTGCTCTAGAGGGTCACATTTTTCAAAACATTCCCCCTCCCATCCTCCATCCTTATCATCTGCCCAGCATGCAAGAATGTCTCAACCGGAGCTCTGGAGTCAGAGGAAGAACAAGTCTCAGTGGCAATAATTCTGATGGGAACCACTTCATAAGGTGGGAAAGGTGGGGCTGCAGTGCAGTAGCTCCCTTCTTCCTCAGACTCTCTTCTTAGGGCTGTGGCCCTCACTGCTGACTTACTGGGCATGTTTGAGGTTTTGGGGTTTTTTTTTTTTTTGAGGACACTCATCCACAGATTAAGTTTAATGCTAAAGTTCATACCGGTGACAAACAGTGAATTTCAGCCCAAGCCAACTTCCCAGCTCAATATGTCCACTGCAAAATACTGCCTCTGGTCCTAGGAAGGAAGACGATACCTTGCCACAGAGAAAGCAACTTGCCTTAAGGTTCCTGAAAGGCCACCAATGTCGTTGTTCTAAGAGACAAAAGGAGCAAAAATGGCAAACTCTTAAAAAGCTGCGTTGCGGGTAACCATCCCTTCACTACCAACACCCAGCCTTCCTGTGCATTCAACACCCTGGCTGCAGAGAGCAGCTGGGCCTGCCTTCTGGGGCCTGCTGAGAAACAACTGGACATGCGAGTTTGGAATAAACAAGAGGGCCCCTCTGGCTTCTCTGAGAGAAGCAAATGGCTTGAGGATTCAGGTAGGCAAGGGAAGCCCATGAAAGGAAAAATTTGTTCAGCTTCTATCAGGAGAAACAGATACTTCTTGGGTGGCCCAGGGAGGCATTTGGTGGCCTGGGCTAAGGGTAGGAACAGGGTGGAATAGAAGAGAAAGAGGGCCACACCAAGCTGAAGCAGGGCTTGCCTGAGGTCTCTGGGGCATTGGGTTGTGTGGGATTTGGGTGGCAGTGCCTGTCTAGGCTGCCCTTCCCCTAGTCAGCCTCAGCCTCCCTCAGCGCCTACTCAGAGCCAGGCCAGAGCCTAATACAGCCGTGGGGGAGGCATTCCTGTGTCTTCCTATGTTGCCATGGTAGCTAGGGGCTGAGAAGAGGAGCCAGGGAGAAGTGGCCTGAAGATGTTCCCGAAGAAAGGCACTTTCAGGGTCCTTAGGTGAATAATCCGAATGGATGATGCCCACAGCTGGCAGCTCGCTCCTCAGCCCAGCCAAGGTCAAGCTCAAGGACGCATGTGTGGGAGGGAAGGCATACAAGGGTATCTGTTAGTCTCTGTGTGATTGTGGGTACACAAAACCCTGGGGTCACATGTGTGTATAGAATATAGAGAAAAGTGTCTATGTATACACTCATAAGGGTACACACACAGAGGCCCAGTGAAAAAGGGTGTGTGTGTGTGTGTGTGTGTGTGTGTGTGTGTGTGTGTATCTTTGTATATGTTTCTTAAACAGTAGGGAAAAACGAATAAAGACAAACACATCCAACGACTCTGGCTTAAGGAAGAGCTAGCCCAGTGTGGCGGGTGTAGGGAGCTGGCCGACCAGGGGCCTGATTGGAACCAGACTCAGCAAGGAGGGGCTGTAAATGTTTTTTTGCTGCCTGTCCTGAGAAATTTATGTCACACCCACTCCATCATCCTGGCGGGGGCAGCCTCTCCCAGCTGCCTGTGGTTCTGAGCTTCCCAGTGTATCCAGCAGCCTCTGTGGGGGTTCCTGTGCCTCTCTGGGCCAGGTCTGCATAACTGCCATGCCATGAGACCCTGAACCCCTCAAGGATGATCCATGTATGGGTACAAGCAAAGCAGGGAGAGATAACTTGGGCCCCAAATAACAGCCTTCCTTCTAGAAGCACCTGGATGTTATATCATGGTACATTGGAGGCACTAGATGTATAAGAGAAAGGGGAGACAGAATAGGGGCTTGGGTCAAACTTCAGCTAACTAGAAAAGGTCACAATGACCCTAAATAAACCCCAAAATGAACCCATAATGAGAAGGGATTTGTCCAATACAGCCAACAGCCAGACCAAGACGGAAACCTAGATGCTACCCACCCTTTCTGATGTGTCTGTCCCTTTTGCCCCTCTTCTGAGTCTAAGAGCTAAATTAGAGGTACTTCTGCTTCTTCTTTTTTAAAATAAGGGTCTGTATGCTTGCTAGGCAAATACTCTACTACTGAAGTACATACATAGGCTTTGTTTTTAATCTTCTTTTGAGATATGGTCTCAATTAGTTGCCCCTGCTGACCTTGAACCCAGAGTGTGTTCAGGATAATCTTGAATTTGTAGCCCTCTTGCCTCAGCCTTCCACATAGGTGCAATTGCAGACCTGGGCCACCAGGCCTAGTTTACAGTCTTTTTATACTCATAGAAACCTTCCTTAGAAGCCTTCCGGTTTTTTTGTTCTTGGCTTGTGATCCCTCCCTCCCTCCATTTTGTGCTAGGTTTCCTGGTCCTTGTTACCGCCAGGCCTTTGCACATATTGTGTTCTCTGTCTAAAATGATAGTCTTTCTCTTTTCCTGACGTGCGATGCCGTCCTGTATCTTCTTAGTGAAGACCTGTTTCTTGGTGGTGAGTGCTCGTGGCACTGTGAACCTCTCTCAGGGGCATACAGCACTTCTCAGGGCTGCAATTCTACTTCTGCTGCATGCCTTTGTGGTTCATGCTCCGCTCCCCTGACTCCTCAAAGCTTCGAAGGAAAGACGCCATAACTGCTTTTACTCATTGGTTCTTAGTGCTCAGCAAGTAACCACAACAGGGAGAGGGGACACCGGGAGCTAATGTTTGAGACTTGCCATTTGCCAAGTGCTCTGCCAGCTGCTTTACTTAGAATAGCAGACATAATCTTGCCAAACTCGATGAGATATTTACTATGAGAATCCCCATTAAATCAATGAGGAACCTGGGACACAGGGGAAAGAGTGAACTGTATCAAAGGCACACAGTTCGTAGTGTAGGTCTGATTTGAACCTAGGCAGTCTGGCTGCGGAGCCTGCATTTGTAATCTGCATCACTGTAAGCTCAGTAACACATCTAACTGACTACATGTTCTTGTCTGAGCTACCACATCAACCGTCCAGGTTACATGTTGACAGCTTGCCAACCAGTTTCTGCATCCTCTAGACCAGCCTCTTCCCACGCCAACTTATCTCTCAAAGGCTCAGTGTCCTCTGCTATAAAAGAATTCATCTCAGCACCCACTGTAGGGTGCAGAGGGTGCAGTGAATTTGTGGGAGAGTGGAGGAGGTTGGTCACTGCAGAGAGCAAGACAAATATTAGTTTTCGCTGTATCATCTATCAGCGACAATAAATTTACAGTGCGAACAGAACTTCGGCGTAGTTTTTGGCTCCAGAGCCCAGTGGATAAAGAAAGGAACGCTGCCCATTAACATGCTCTCCAGAAGCCCCTCCCCAGGCCTGCCGCCTGCTTCTCACCCCAGCCACACCCAGGGCAGCCTTGGGCAGTTTAGGAATCTCAGGCTCAGTGTGTGTGTGTGTGTGTGTGTGTGTGTGTGTGTGTGTGTGTGTGTGTGTGTGTGTGTGTGTGTGTGTTTGTGTGTGTGTGTGTGTGTGTGTTGGGGGAAGGGGTCAGGATAGAGCCCTGCCTCAGGCTTCCCACCCTCAGGACCCCACCAGCCTTAATGTTTTTGTGCCAGGCCAAGGACAGGGAACACCCCCTAGCCCTCACAGCCCCCCTCAGGCCTCAAGAGCTGTTCCCCTTCCCCTGCTATGGCATCTTGAACAGAGCAGAGTCTATGGCTCTTAGTGGGGGGTGGCTGGGGGTTGGGGGGCACACAGAGAGAGGAGGGTTACAAAAGCTGTGTCTTGCTTTCCCAGTGGCCTCCAGGGGGCCAATGAATGTGCAGAGCCGCAGCGGGGGTTGGGGGGGACACGGCCAGCGTGTTTTCATTTTGCTCTGTTTGTTTTCTGTTTAGATCGACTGCTCAGTTCTGGTTTGGGCCTCTGAAGGCTGATGGGGTTTGGCAGGTAAGGATTTCTGAGGCCACCCATCTCTGCCTTCCACAGGGCTGTGGGCTTGGCTCCTGCAAGCCCTACAGGAGCAGGAGACCAGCGCCTACTATTTGCTCCCCGTCTCTTTCTTCCCCTTTTTTCTCTCTCTTTGTTTTCTTTTTTCTTTCCTTCTCTGTTCCCCTCCCACAGTTCTGCTTGTTGTCCCTCCCTCCCTGCCTTTCTGCCTCTCTTTCCCTGTCTGGCTCTCTTTTTCCAGATTTGTCTGCATTCCAGAATGCCTCCACACCCCTCTTGCATGCAGTAGTGCCTTGTGTGTCTCTTGCCATCAACCTCCAAGGTCTCTCTATGCCTCTCCTTTTTCTTACACAAAAATAGCAAAGGGAATCAAGGTGTGGGCATCAGGAGCTCCGAGTTCATGCCCAGCCTCTGCTGGATTCTGCTGTAACTTGGACAAGTTCTTCCTTCCCATCCGTGGGCCTCAGTTTCTCAGTCTCCATGTGGAAGATTCTACCTTTCTGTTGAAATGTATGGTAGGAAATCTCACTTTTAGTCCTTGCAGGGAGTAAAAGAGAAGTTGGATCTTATTCTTTGAAGGAGTAAGGACCTCACTGTGCAGTGTAGAAGGGGATGGAGGGTGAGGGTGCCATTAGGCAATGGCAACTTTGGGGAAAGGTCAGAGGTGGAGGACTGCCCAGTCTTGTGCTAGGTGTGGTAGCACCTGCCTGTAATTCCAGCACCTAGAGGGCCGTGAGGCAGGAGGAGTACTGTTAAGTTTCAAAACAGCCTGGGCTCCAGGAGACCTTGTGTAAAGAACAAGCAAAACCAACCAACCAACCATTTCTAGAGAAGCCAGAACTGGAGCTGTGGGTCAGAAGGCAGAGGTAGACTTCAGGATTCGAGAATGGAAAACCCAGGATTAGATAATGGAGAACCCAGCCTTGATCTTGGTAGCTCCTAAGCTTTCCACATCACACCAGTGTCTGCCTTCGAGGGTGCTTTTCTGCTCACCATGGCCCATTAACAGCTCTCCCATCAGTGACCTTAAGGTAAATGAGTCAGGGTAGAAAGTAGAATGAGCCTTCCTGGCCTGGTCCCACCACACCTCTAACTTGCTGCATCTCCATCTCTAGTTTCTTTCCTGAAAGAGTCGTCCTCTCAGAGAAGCCTGGGATCTGGCTTCTCTGTCGCCTCTCAAATGCAATCCAGCTCAGAGTCACATGAACTCTGCCTCCTCTTCCTCCTCCTCCTCCTCCTCCTCCTCCTCCTCTTCTTCCTCCTCTCTCCATCCTTTCCTTAGTTGCCCTCCACCATGCTCCTGCTGCCCTAGTCCTGCCACCATCCTTTTCCCTAAGTGCTTGTTCTCTCGTTTCACCATCTCCAGTTCTACATCCACACAGTTGCCCAGGCAACCACCTTTTGGAGACTTCCAGGTTTGGGCTATTACATATAAGATCACTAGAAGGAATTGAATTGCTGGGTCATAGATAAGCATATATGGGTGTCCCTCAGTGTCCTTGAGGGATTTGTTCCAGGATCCCACCGATGCCAAAATGTTCTCATGATGAAGTCCCTCATGGTAAAGGAGCATAGTATTTGTTTGCATGGTACCTTCACACATCCTTCCTTTTACACAACACATGTCATCTCTAGATCCCATGCAATACCTGCCACCATGTGAATGCTGTATGATAGTTATACTGTATGATTTAGGGAATAATAACAGGTTAAAAAACTCTTCCATGTGTTCAAAACAGCTGCAACACACTACCACCACCACCACCACCACCACCACCACCACCACCACCACCACCACAAAATATTTTCCATCCCCATTTGGTTGAATGCAGAAATGAAGAGACAGAACTTGCAGCAAGGATTGTCCCAATGAGCTGTCCCGGTGTGTTTCCCAGCAGCCATGTTTGAGTGATGCAGTTGCTCTCCTCATCACATACACCTGCTCATTCCATTCTTTAATTGTACTCATTGTAGTGGGTTTACCATAGCAACTCGGTATGGCTTTGACTTGCATTTTCCTGTTTGTTGTCATTGGTTTGGGGCAAAGTTTCATTATGTATCCCTGGCTGGCCTGGAATTCACTATGTAGGCCAGGCTGGATTTAAAATTACAGCGATCCGCCTGTCTCTGCCTCCTGAGTGCTGGGATTATTATAAGGTAAGCACCACTGTGACCAAGCCCTTGCCTTTTCCTTTTGATTACGTAGGTGGAGCACTTTTTTGTCTGCTTAGTGGCCACGTCAGTTTCACTTTCTTGTGAAGTATGAAAATCCTTTGCCCATTTTCCTGGTGGATTGATGATACTACTCAGAATTACATTTTGTCAGCTATATCTACTCTTGATATTTGTCCTATCCTATAAGTAGCCTTCTCTCACCTCTCTCCTCTCCCCTCTCTCGTCCTTTGTGACACAGTATCTCACTGTGTACATCAGGCTGGTTTTGAACTCATGACCTTTCTGCATTTGCCACCTGAGTGCTCCATTTATAGGCATCTGCCACCATGCTCGGCTCAAAAACAAACAACCACAAACCCCCTCTTTTAAACAACCTTTTGAGGAGCTGAAGTTCTTCTTTTCTTTCTTTTTAAATAGTTTCCTGATTCTTTGAGAATGCCTTGCAATGTTGATCATATTTAACCCAAGCCCTCTCAGATTCACCACCACCTGCTTACTCCCCCAAATGTCATGTCCTCATTTTTAAAGAACCCATGTACTCCTGAGTGTAGGGCTGTGCACTACCAGCAGCAATACCCTTAAGGAAAACTGATTGTCCCTTCCCTCAAAGCCACACACTGTCTATGGCTCATCAGCTAAGGACGGAGGTTCATGAGCTCCTTTCAGTTATCAAAGTTTTCCTTCATGGACAGATCACTTCTTCCTACTTTGTTTATGAAATCTGAATTTCCTCCGAAGCTTTTTTCTTTCTGTTACTCTAAACTTTGTTTGTAATTAACATATAATTATCATACAAATGTGTGCCACATAATACCCAGTGTCCATATGTATAATGTTCAAACTAGGGCAATGAGTATATCCACTAGCTCAAACATTTATCCTCACCTGGTGGGGAAACACAGCAAATACTCTTGTTTAGCTATTTCGATGTAAGTGATGCTTTCTTATTGGCTATAGTCACCCCACTGTACCATACCATTCCAGAACTTTCTCCCATCAAACTGTAGCTTTGAACCCATTAATTCTCTCCTCCCTTTCCCCTTCTCATTCTCCCGAAAGCTTTTGCTATCGCCTTTTACATTTATCTCTGAACTTTATCAGTAAATTAGTATGATCTAAGATAAGGGTCAACATGGAAACTTTCCCTGCACATGGCTATCTAATTAATCCAGCAACATTATTATTTCAAAGTCCCCAATGCAATATCATTTTTGCCATAAATCAAGAGCCATTAGACTTTCTATGTACATAGTCATCAAATTCCAGTAAAAGCAATTTTATTTCTTCTTTTTCAACCCTTTATTTCTTTGGATTACAAGAAAATAAAATTGTAAAATAAAAACAGTCTCACCATATAGAGGCTTTCAAATTTTCCTCATTAGCTATGTTGTTTGTTGAGAGTTTTAAAAATCACGAATGACTTGAATTTTGTGTAATATTTGAACATATTTTATATAATTTATATAATTATATCATTCTCCCTATATGATTTTGTTCTCTCTCTCTCTCTCTCTCTCTCTCTTTCAAACACACACACACACACACACACACACACACACACACACACAGGAGGGTGGGGAGAGAGGAAGGTGGGTTAAGTTGGTATCGTTGTTTGCAGTGTTGAGGATGGAACCCTGGGCCTTGTGCATGGTAGACCAACATTTTCCCTCTGGGCTACATTCCCAGGCTACATGACCACTGCAGCTCTCATAAAGGAAAACATTTAACTGCACCTGGCTACAGGTTCAGAGGTTTAGTCCATTAGCATCATGACAGGCAGTATGGGGGCATGCAAACTGTTACAGTGCTGGAGAAGGAGCTAAGAGTTCTACATCTGGATAGACAGGCAGGGGAGAGAGAGCGAGAGAGAGAGAGTGAGAGCAAGAGAGAGAGAGAGAGAAAGAGAGAGAGAGAGAGAGAGAGAGAGAGAGAGAGAGAGAGAGAGAGAGAGAGAATATGAGAATGACTTTAGCATTTGAAATGTCACACCTCCAGGGATATATTTCCTCCAACAAGGCCATAGCTACTCCAACAAGGTGACACCTCCTTATAGTGTCACTGACCAAGCATTCAAATCCATGAGCGTATGGAGGCATTCTTACCCAAACCACCACAGTCATGATGTATAAAATTTCCATTCTCATATATTGACAAGATGCGATTGCTAATCTGTTCATTCATGTTTTATTCTGTGGCAATTGGAGAATCCTATGTAATTAATGGCAAGAATTTAAACAGACATTCTCTGTGCCTTTTGCCCAGTTTCTCTCAATAACATTCAGCAAAACTAAAACAGTGTGTGTGTCATAGCAATGACATTGACATTGACTCAATCGAGTTATCAACAGATCAACACCACAAAGACCCTCCTCCTAGCCACTTCTTAACCCCTGGCAGCCACTAATCTACTCCCATTTCTATAACTTCTCCACTTCTCAAGAATGTTGTATAACCCTGTCCTGCTGTATCCAACCATGCAGGGCCAGCTTCTTCATTCAGCAAACTTTCCTTGGCCTCGAGGCAAGCTATTGCATGTAGTAGTTGTTCCTTTTTATTGCTGAGTAGTTTTTTCTTTGGTATGGATGTACCGGAGTTTGTTTAATCAGTCACATCTGAACCGTTTCCAGTTAGGCGCTATAATAAAGGAAGTTGCTGAAGACAAGTACAAAATTTTTTGCATGTGAAAATTAGTATTAAATTCCTTGGGATAAGACTCTAAGAACGCAGTTGCTGGGTCATGTGGTGGTCACATGTTTCATTTTATAAGAAACAGCCAAACTTTTTGCAGACTGACATTTCTGTCTCTATCAGCAGCGTATGAAAGCATCGGTTTCTCTACATTTTGTCTTGTCACTAATTTTTAAATTTTAGTCATTGGCTAGCTATGCAGTGATATCTCATTGTGGTTTTAATTTGCATTAATTTGCATTAATGATGTTGACTAACTTTTCATGTGCTTATTTGCCATCTGTATATCCTCTTTGGTGAAATGTGTCTTCGTGTTCTTTTGCCCATTCTCTAATTGGGTTGTTTGTTTTGTTTTCTCTTGTCTTGTCTTGTTTTCCTGGTGAGTCTTGAGCTCTTTATATATTCTCAATATGAGTCCTAGTCAGATCCATGGTTTGCAAATACTTTCCCAATCTGTACTTTGTCTTTTCATCTGTTTTCTTTGCAGAGTGAGTGTTTAATTTGATGGAGTCTAATTTACCCATTGTCTTCTCTTTCATAGAGAATGTTTCTGATACCGTGGCTAAGAATTCTTTACCAGTGCCTAGGTTGGGAACATTTTTGCCCACATTTCCTTCTATATTATCTAGATTTGTTTTTATACTTACACTTCCGAGTCTTTCTCAGTTAAATTTTGTGTGAGGTTCAGGTTGAGACTTAACCGTCGTGCCAGTGACTGCCCAACTGCTTCAGCCTCATCTGTTCAAAAATTCTGTCCTCCAGCAAGCTTCTGCTGTACCTTTGTCAGTGAGCTGTGGGGCCTACGGGTGTGGATTTCTTCCTGGGTTCACCATTCTTCCTCTGGCTCCCCCTCCCCCAAGTACCACACAGTCTTAATTACAGAAGCTGTGCAATAAGTCTCACAAGCAAGTGTGGTGATTCTTCCCACTGTGTTCTTTTTCAAAATTGTCTAAGTTCTTTGACTTTCCATACACATTTCAGAATACCCTGCCTTTATCTATAAAAGCCATGCTGAAGTTTGGGTAATCGCAACATTAAGCCCGTGTATCATTTCTAGAGGACTGACATCCTCCATATCGTGTTGACTCTCGCAATTCATATGCACCTGAGGATGTCTTCTCGCTTATTCAGTTCTTTGCATTCTTTATCTGGAGTTTGTGATTTTTTTTCCGCATAAAAGCTCTGCGTGTTTTATTATATTGGTTCTTTCATACTTTTTTGTTTGTGGAAAATAGACAGTGTTGCCTTTTAACTTTGATCTTCACGTACTCATTGCTATTATATAAAAATATGATTGCTTTTTCAATATTTATTTTGAATCCTGTGACTTTGCTGAACTTATTCATTCTAAGAAAGTCCTTTTTTTGCGGATTCCTTGAGATTTTCTACACACATAGTCGTGCCTCTGCATGTAAAAAACAATGTGCTTTTTCCTCTCCAGTCCGTGCACTTTGTCTGTTCTTCTCTGTTCTTTGTTTGGTCTATTACATAGACAAGAATTTCTCGGATTCTTTTAAGGAAGAATGTTGGGTGCTTTTTATGTATCTATTGATGAGTCTGTGTGATTTTTTTTTCTTAGCCCACCAATTTGGAGAGTTACGTGGGTTGGTTTCTAAGTATTAAACCAGCCTTGCATTTCCGGAATGAACTCCTTTTTGCTGCGACGAGCAGTTCCCTTTATACACTGTGAACTTTTCCATCTCTTCCCACTGCTCTGTGGTTTTCTGCTTGTATACTGGTTCCATTCAGTGTTGGTGTCATGTCGCTCTCATAAAATGAGTCTCTCCCCCTCCACTTCCACATTCTGGAAAAGATTATGTGGAGGTTTGTGGCAACTGTCCTTTAAACTCTTAGTAACAGTGTCCAGTGAAACCAATTAGGCTTACAGATTCATTTGGGGAAAGGCTTTTATTTCAGATTTCTTTGTTAGTTATTAGCCTATCTAAACTACTTGCTCCACATCTGTCCAGAGCTCTAGATGATGTTTTTATTATTCTTTTCTTTAGATATCCACAGGGTCTGTATTAATGTTCCTTGCTACACTACATTGGTACTTTGTGATTTCTCTCTTTTTACCTTTGTCAGTATTACTAGAAATTAGCCAATTTTATTGATCTTTCCAAAGAACAAACCTCTTTTGTTTTATTGATCTCTCATCTTTGGCATCCTAGAATATACCTCACTTGTTCATGTTGAGTTATTCTTCAACATTTTTTCCGATTCTGTCTCCTAGGGGTTTTGTGTCTATGTATACAAGACAAACTTATCTGAAATTTTCCTTTCTTGACTAGTTTGGGCATCAAGACCTGTCTAGTTATTTGGTTTGCCTCAGGAAAAAAAAATGGCTGAAGAACGTTCCTTCTTTCTCTCTCTGGACACATCTGTGTAATATCAACGTTATAAACACATAGTTTTGTGCACTTAGATACATTTGGGGGGGCAAATAGTTTCATTTCTCTGTACAGAGTTAGGTGGAGCAGGAAAACATATTTTTTTATTTCCTGCCATCTGCCAGACACCATGCAAGGAATTTTACATTCATTATCTCATTGTTTCCTTGTAAAAATATCATTGGAAGAGTATTTGTACATCTTGCCTCTTAGCTCAGAAATTGAGATTCATTGACTTGCCGAAGATCGCACAGATGTGGGAATTAGAGCTACTTTCTGCAGGTGATACAGCTCGGAGTGCAGTTTGTTGCTCGTTGTGCATGCACAAAGCCCTGGGTTCCAGCCTTGGCACTGCGGCAGGGTGGGGGGGGGCTATCTGAGGGGAGTTAAGCTCTTTTATGCATCTCCCTCTGCGTCCCACACAATGCTCCCTGAGATGGTCACCTACTCTCATAATGGATTCCTCCTAGCTGTTCATCAACATAGCATATGTTGGGTTGGTTATTTAGTCAGTTGTTTTTGTTTTCTTCCCACTATAGAGATGAGGGAGCTAAAGTTCAGCGAGGTTGAGGAATTTCTCCAGAGCTAAAACATCAAAGATGAGGCCAAGCTTGTCTCCAGGGTAGGGTTTGCCATTCTTCAGCTGGAAAGAGTGGTTTTTGAGGTAAGGCCAGAATGCTCTCCTCACAGCAATAAATGCATTCTTGTGTGTTACTGACTACTACTACCATGAGTAGCTTGGGGGAAGGGATGTTTTGGGTGGTCAGGACAGCTGCTGACCGCAAGCGCCAGGTGCATCAAAGAATCAAAGATGAAGATACGGCGGAGAACTTGGCTGCTGGGCAGCTGGAGGAAAAGAATCAGGAAGCTGAGCCTAGGGGCTGGGAGACACTGGAGGGTGGTTTTACAAACCCACACACAGGCAAGAAGATGGTTTGGGAGGTTGATGGGGCCCTAATTCCCATCTCTCTGACTTGGAAAAGAGTTTCCTGGTCTGAACAGGAGCAGATTGGATGTCCTTGGCCCCAGCACGACCCAGATCTAAGCTCCTCCTGACTAAGAAATGGAAGTGGAAAAGTTGGTGGAGCTCAGAGGAGAGGTACCCTGAGATCCTCTCCTCCAAACAAGAGGCATAGAGAAACTTACAGATTGTCAGGTCTAGCCACATAAATGCTTAAGAGGAAGCCTGTGAGGATTTTCTCCTGGGTACGCTGTTTCTGCAGCACCTGCTCTATACTGTGGTGTGACTGAGCATGGGCTTTGAGATCTGATCCATACATTGTAGCCCTGTCCCTAGGATCAGATTCTGTGAATGGACCCAACTTCAGTTCCCTCATCTGTACGCTGTCGTGGAAACCATCTCATAGGCTTATGGCTCAGAATAAAGAAATACACTGGCAGGAGTCACTTACGACAGCGGCTGGCATATGAGAAGCACTGGGCAAGTGCTAGTGTTACTTATTTTTGCTGTGGTTGTTAAAAGTAGGCTTTCATTGTAGCCCAAGCAAGCCTCAGACGTGCAGTCTTCCTGCTTTTGCATGCAAGTATTGTGATCTCAGACACACACCACAAGCAGTACAGTCTTAGTTTTAGGATTGGAGGCTCTGCGTGGGATGAAAAGGACAGACACTTAAGAGTCCTCTGCTTAGTTTCCAATGTAGCCCTTAGGCACTGGCTGTGTGACTCTGGGCGGGCCCCCTTTGTGTCTGGGCCTCGATAGCTCCATCTGTGGTACATGTTACATCAAAACTGAACCTCTCTTGCTTTCAGGGCTGTTGGTGGAATTTGACACCGTCACTCAGACATATCGCAGATCACAAATTCCTTGGAGAAAGAGGGGCTATTATTCTTACCACTATTGACATCTACCATGGAATAGAGAAGCATCCTCCTGGCTCCATCAGGACTCGGACCTACTCCTCAATACTTGTTAAGCTAGCTTTCTCCTCTTTCTCCTCAAAGCTAGGCAGTCCCACACCTTCTCTGCTCCTGTCCCAGCCTAGCTTGCTGACTTGACAACCTGAACTGTCCGCACAGCACTAATGGCTGAGAAAGCAACTCTGAAGGATGCTGAAGCAGGGGAAAGATGGCCACCTGCTATAATAGTGCCACTGATGGCTGCCTGGAATACACGATGAAGCTGCCATGCAGATTTCCCTCCACCGGACAGGAGCCACTTGTCTCCAAAGTCTTCCCTCCACTGGACCCCAATCGGGATGTTCACGAGCATGTGATGTTAACTATATTCCTATGTTCTCCATCCCCTCACAGTATAATTTCAGGGAAGGGGAAGTCAGACGTAGGAAGAACCAGGAAGGAGGCTCAGATCACATAGAACAATGTGCATGCTACAGAGCAGAAAGCTGCAAAGCAGACGTGTTGAATGCAGGGTTAGAATCACAGCCCAGCATTCCCAAATGCTAGCTTCTTTCCAAACAGTGTACGTCGGAATTGGTACAGATCTCAGAGTGGTGGACATTTGAATATCCTTCCATTTTGTTAATGAATAACACTGTGTCCCAGAGAGGAAAAGGTCCAAAAGGTGTTCGTGGAAGTGAGAGGCCCAAGACCAAGGCTTCCTTGTGACAGGCTCTTCTCACAACTCCAGATGCAGGAGAAGATATGGGTGAGGGATGCCTGTTAGGCAGCCTCCCAGAACAATAATGGATGCTTTTAGCTCTTACTCAACCAAAGCCCTCGCCTCTCGGCTGCTTTGTAGCCCTGGAGACCCTCTCTTGCTTCAGGTAATGGTGCCTCTTAGGCAGCTGAGCCCTGTGGGGTAGAAAGCATGGTAGGAGTAGAAGTCTGTGTGTCTTTGATCAGCCTTGACCTCTCCAACTGTAAAATGTTACTGTGGAGGCTTGCGACAAAGAGAACACACTGAATCAACATTAGACTTAAGTGGCGAGCTGGGAAAACTCCCAAAGGCAGATGCTGCCTCAAACCCACAGCATCAGGACCTCTGGAGTCAGGTCCCAGGCTTAGAGTGGGGAACAGGCTCTGATTAATCCACAAGGAGGTTTTAAGGAGCAGTAGGGCCAGGAAACGCTCTAAGGGCTTTTCTGCTTTCCTGGGGCCCCATTTGTGTCAGACACTCAGGGTGTCTTGGATTGCAGGGAGGAGGGAGGCCCTGACAACTCCCCTCCCACAGCTGCCACACTGAGCATGCCAGCTAAACTATAGGTCATTTTCCCAGGGTTAGAAAATTACTTTGGGGTTTCCGGCATTGTCTGAATTCCTACTGGGACACTGCTCCTGTGGTAGGAGTCTGCCTGTCCACACCCCTCTGCCTTCCCCTCCCCTCTCTCTGACACCCCCAACTAACTGCCCTCTGGGATGGCTGACTCCTTTTGCCAGAGTAACAATGCAGGGTGTGGGATGAGCACAAACCACAAACCGTTCCACTGTGCTAAGCCTCAGTTTTCTCAGTGATGAGCGTATAGCAATAGTTCACAGCTCATAGGACTGTGGTGAAGATGGCTGAGCTAAGGACATGTATTTAAGGTTGGGTCTTCCCTCTTCAGTTAAACCTATGGAAATATACCCACAGAAGGCCCAAAGGAACACTCAAAAATGCAGGGGTAGCACCATACCCCTAGGCCTTAAACTGAACTCCAGAGCCAGCCTGGTACTCATCTCCCTCAGGGGAAGTGTGGATCAACTGACTTGTTCTCAACTGAAACAGCATGGTAAGTCAGCCCGCCCCATTTGCATACCGAGCCCTGAAAAATTTGCCATTTATACCTGGAGCTTCCTAATCTATGGGATAGGTTCATTCCCACATGCTTGGGCCACCTCCATAGAAACCCCAAGGAAAGGATTATAATCCCAGTATCCCCAAAGTGACCAGGATAGAGCACAGAAAGCTCCTCAAATCACTCAATGAGAGGGTGGTACCGGGGTTCAGACCCAGTGATAGCTCTGTGGTGAAAGTGTTGCTCTATTTATCGGGGCTTGAACCTTCTCACTGTATATCCAATTGGTGCATCCAATCATCCACCCACCTCAAATGCCCATTGGAGATGCTTGTGGGACCAGGAAAGCCAGGTGCTGGCTGGACACACATGCACCCATCGTTACACTGGGAAGCTGGCAAGCTTAAAACAGCTACAAACACACAGAGACACAGACACAGACACAGACACACACACACACACACATTCACACACACAATGTGTGAAATTGTGTGCAATTTGCATAGGATGGGGGGGGCATTTACCATTTCTTTTAACATCTTTCTCAGCAAACATTAGCTTTTCACCCTCTTTCCATGGTGGCTGGTGTCATGGGTCTGCTTTAAACAGGCCAGATTTGTCAAAGATTGCATCCAGTTTCCCAACCCCGGTAGGACTTTCTCTTCTCTTTTTATTTCCCAGGATCATGTATGTTTTCAGCAAACCTCTGTTGAGCATCCGCTATCTGAAAACACTGCGGAAGGTGCTTCACAGACATGAAGTAAATAGACCCTCTCCTGTGAATCCAGCACTGCACTGATTGGAGGCAGCAGCAACAAAAACTGCTGTTAAGTGCTCTGAGGGGACAGAGGGAAGCAGGGGAAAAAAGGCTCAGGGGAGGCTCTGAATTTAAGGTCACACTGCGATGGTGACACTTGAATTAGCTCTGGAAGGACGGGCAGAACTGGCCCATGAAGCTCACTGAGAGAATGCTCAAGGCAGAAAACAGTACCTGCACAAACGTCTACTTGCTTGCACAGTGACAATGTTGGAGGAACTGAAGAGGTCGTGACTGGGCAGTGGCACAAAGGGGAAAGAAGAATGTGATACTCGGGCAGACCACAGAGGTATGGGAACCAATGGTAGGGACCCTCTGAGCTTGGATCCCTCAGGCATCACAGACGGGCTGTGGTTTGGAGAGCAACGTGGTGGTGGTCAGAAGGAGTAGTGTGGGGATGAGGTCTGAAGACAGAGGTGAGAAATTTGTTGGCAGATGGGATACGGGGTACAGTATGAAACCCACACTGCTCCCCTGTTGTTGCCCCTTTGATTCACATACTCATGCTGGGACCTTAGCAACAGGATACTCACAGGGACCTTTGTTCTTGCCCTGTTCCCCATAATCTAGCCTCTTGTGAAATATGTGAGATGGGTCACGGCACATTCATGCTTCAGACTCTCCAGTGGCTTCCTGTGCTAAGAGAAAAGGAAGCACATGACCTGGCTTTTATCAGGCCTGCGGATTTTCCCTACATCCCCACCTCGGCTCTGCTCCCGGTGACTAAGCTGTCCTCGGGGCTCGGTATGCCTGCCCACCCCGGGACCTTTGTATTTGCTGTGCTCCCATCCTGGAGTGTTCTCTCTTAATTCCGTCTCCTTGGCAGCTTCTTGTTCCTTGGGTCACAGCTGAGATGTGCCTCCTTAGAGTCTGCCCTGTGCTCCCATCCCATCTAAATTAGATTTGCCATTCTGAGTTGTCTGTGTTGTTTTGGTTTTCTGCCTATATAACACAGTCCGTAGACTCCATGTTGATTTCTGTGACTTTTGTCTCCTTCACTCAGTTCCCTGAGGGGAAAGGCTGAGACCACACAGAATTGGCCACCCCGACATTACAGTGCCCAAACCCCAGACTGATGGCACTCAGCAGCAGCGTGTGTGGTGGCGTGTTAAATCATTTATAGGTCTGTGGGATGTGTGCAGAAAACCTAAGAAACCCATATTGCTATTGTACGGATGGAGAAACTGAGGCACTGAGAAGTCGTGAGGTTTGCAAATGGTAGAGGCAAGATTTAAACCCATGCTCATATGCCACCACTTGGAGTGGGGAGAGGGGAAGGGGGAGAGGAGAGGGAAAGGGAGGGGGGGTGACTGATTTAGCTATTTTCTTCATTGTTGGAACAAAACACCTGACAAAGGCAGCTTAAGAAAAGAAGGGCTTATTTTAGCTCACAATTTGAATATTCAGTCTATGGTGGTTGGAAAGGCACAGCAGCAGGAGCAAGAGGCAGCTGGTCATGTTGCATCCACAGTCGAGCATCAAAAGGAATGGGCGCTGGCACTCTGCTTGCTTCCTCTTTTTATTCAGACTGCAACCCCAGCCCATGGGATGAGGGCCAAAGCAGTAAAGGTTGGGCTGTTACTCCTCAGTCAAACTTCTATGGAAATATGCTCACAAACATGTTCTGGAGGTGTGTCTCCTAGGTGAATGCAAATCCAGTCCAGTTGACAATGAAGATTAACCATCAGAGGCATCCTAGGTATACTTTGAATGAAGGAAAGATCAAAATGTTCAATAAAAAGGCTCAATTTCCAGTTCTTTGGGCATAAAATTTGTATTTTTTTGCGGTCACAGGTTGCCATACTGGAGCATCCCATGTTGGTTTTATTGTGAGGTTGTGGAAGGAGCATGAACTTTGGAGCCAAGCATGTTGACACTCAAAGCTGTGACTCGGTCACTTCAGACCGTTGAACTCTTCTGTATTCACCTGTAAAATAGGATGTTCAAGTTGCTGTGATAAGTCACCTATTTCTCCTCCAATATTATTAATTGTTATTCCATAATTAATCATAATTGATGCTTTCATGACTTATTATACCATTCAGCCTGCCTGCCTGTCCATCTACCCATCAGTCCATCTACTCATACGTCCATTTATACAACTGCCTACTCATGTATTCTCTTTTCCCTGCATGCATGCGCACACGCACACACACACACACACACACACACACACACACACACACATATTCTCTATCCTTCTAACCACTGACTTGTTCTCCATGTATTTAGCCAATTGTATGTACTAATGAAGTCCTCTTCTGTATTCTTTGGCCAGTGATATACACCATGTAATTCAGGAGTGTAGAAAGTCTATTTTCTGATGCTATAACTGAGTACCCTAAGATAAGTGGTTTTAATTTCTTTAAAGGGCTTATTTAACTCATTATTGTAAGGGTAGAGAACATCAAGACTGAGCAGCCACATCTGGCAGGGGCCACATGCCGCTGCATGTATGATGCAAAAGTGGAAGGGGGGACACATAGGGGCAGACACTGGAGGAGCCTGCTCTGTACCTCCATGGAAAAGGATCCAATTTCACCAAGAAGAAAATGACATTAAGCCCGTTTAAGTGGACTCACTTCCCAATACATTGTATTAGCAGTCAGATTGCAACATGCATTTTGGCAGGACAAACTACCCCCTCCCAACCGGCCCAGACCAGGTGGCAATCAGGTTGACACTCGAGGTGCTCTGAGAGTTGAAGAAGCTGGTTGATGATGTGCACTGAGTGGGAGCAAGCAGGTTACATTGTACACCTTCTCAGTCCCAACACCCTGCCACCGAGGCAGGTCAGGCTACAAGCACATGCTGTGTGCTGCCTTGCTTCCAAGCCAGGAACACTGCTTGAGCATGCTGGAACTCTCGTCCCCAAGCCACAGAGCACGCAAGCAGTGTTACAACAAGATCATAGTTGTTGCATAGAGTAATCCCTGGTGTCTTCTGGGCTGAAAGAAACAGAATTGGGAGCTACTAGAGAGGCCGAAGAGAAGGCTTTGGCACTGAGAGAGATCACTGGCAGCTGAGCCGGGGCAACAGCACCCAAGCTGCAGACAGGAGCAACTGGCCTGTTCTTTTGTGGTGTCATCCAATAGCTGTGGAGGTGAGGGACAAGTGAGGAGCTGACTGAAAGGTGTCAAACACTATTTACCCTAGGCCCTCAGACAGGAGACAGGGAAGTGGGTGTGAGCCCCAGTGGTCTTGACTGTCACAACATACATTAGTGGTGCTTGCCTCAATCATCAACAAATGGTTCTTCCTTCGGAAATGCACTCCAGACTCTTTAGCAGCCAAAAATGGATCCCATGACAAAGGATTGTCTGGAGCCAATGGGAAACTCACCCATTTACTTAGCACACACTGCCAGGACTTCCTCTGTGTCCAAGTTAGGTTAGGCTAGCCTATTGCACATTCACAGACAAGAAAGTGGGAGAGAGAACCATTGCTCCCAAACTCAAGTCTGTGTCCCAAGAGGCCCAACTGAGAATATGTCATCAATTCCCTGCCTGAAGACTTCATACAGGATGCTCTTTGAGGTGGGCTTTGAAATATAAATAAGAGTTCATTACGCCGCTAAGAGATTAAGTACACCCCAGATATAAAGAGTAGTGTAAGCAGAGACCTGGAAGAATGGGAGAGAATGGCAAGTAGTTTACTGGGACAGAAGAGATCATCCAGAAATGGAAGAGAGCTATGTATGGGAGCTGGAAGCTAGGGAAGCGCAGACTCTGATAACCCACTAGTGAACTTTGACGACAATGAGCTATTGAAACCACCTTAGAGAACACATGGGCAGCTACCATGAGTGTGTGAGATGCTCAGAACTTTTGGTCCAGCATCTTCATGTATCGATATTGTTGCCCTGGAGAAACAGTAGCCCGTGACTGAGCACAGGGAGTAGGTCATTTTTATAACACGAAGGCGATATGCAACGCTATGAATATCTACCGATAGGGGAGCTACATAAGATTGTGTTCCAAGCCTGCTACAGAATATCATGAGACATTCACAGTGAACAGTCTCTCTCCTGAAGGATGAACATGAGCAAATAGCATTTGACGCTGCCACAACAAGGGCTAGCTCACACACATTTTCTGGTTGGTTTCCCATGCTGTTCCCTAACTAAAGGAGTCAGGGCTTCTGGAGGGCTGAATTGGGGATGGGCAACAAAAAGCTGAGATGAGCCTGGAGCATCTTGTGGTGCCAGAGAATAAGGACTCAGTCACAGAGAATGGAGTCTGAGAGGGACACAGAGCCAAGCTGAAGGAGGTCCTGCTAGCTAAGGCAGGAGCAACTAGAGCAGAAAATAATGATAGTACTGGATTCGTAGGGATTTATTTTTATTTCAGCCCAGTTTTAGATGTGTTTTAAAAAAGGTGCAAAGATACAGAAAGTCTTCATGTACCCTGCACCTACTTTTGCCTGTTGCTAACAAGTCACAGTAGTGTGGCAATTTGTTCTAATTAAGGAATCAGTACTAATACAGTTTTGATACACTGTTAACCAAAGCCATCTTCAGGTTTTCTTAAGAGCTGCCATATTTTTTTTTCTTCTTTGTTTGTTTGTTTTGCATTTCTGGAGGTGAAGCCCAGAGCTAGGCAAGTGGCCTCAGCTCAGTTCCACCCTTGGCTCTTAGAGATGTCATGAATGACTTTGACCTGTTCCGGCCTACTCCCAGGACACCACATTCCGTGTAGCTGGTATGTCTCCCTAGGCTTCCTATGGTTGAGAGGGTCATCCAGGATCTCCTTGCTCTTTGTGACTTTGACAGTTTTGAATAATACGCTTGACTACTTGGTTGGGATCTGGAAACCCACCATGTTCTCATGATTAAAGTGGTGAGTGGGTTTGGGGAAGAACAGCACGAGTGGATGCACGTCAGTGGGAGGCGTGCTCACTCGGCTGGTGCTGTAGGCCTTGATGCCCTGGCTGAGCTAGCGTTTGATGTGCTTCTCCAAACTGCTTGCTCCCATTTTACACACTGTTCTCTTCAGAAGGAAGTTCAGGGGGAGAGCCATGATGTCCCACCTCCTCAAAGGTGCTAGAGGGTTTTCAGGCCTGTTGGTTCATAATGTTATAAATGATTGTATAGCTACACAGACGGGGAAGACGACAAACATCCCCTCACAGTTAATCGAAACAAAGAAAGGGATGCACATGATGACACGTGTCTGAATCCCAGCAACACTGGAGAGGCTGAGACAGAAAGATCGAGATTTCCATGCTAGCATAGACAACACAGAGACAGGAAAGGGGTGCTAAGAAATCATAGTAGCGTGTGGTAATCATCAGATGAGTGTGACAACTACTGGGTGAACATATGAAGAGAAACAGGACTTGTACAGTCGAACGTCATCCCAGAGACAACTGTGTGGTGAACACAGCTTTCACATATCCGTTGGACCAAGGGAGAAAGGTAAGTAGCAGGCATAAGACATGTTGATGTCTGAGCTTCTCCATACGGTGAGCTGAGAAGTGCACTATTCTTGGCCTCAAAGCACCTGCTCTTCAGGGGAGTCAAGCTCCCAAAGAGGAAGCCATATCAGTGCAATGGTGGGATCTTGGGTAGGGACCTGTGGCAGAAAGAGAAGGTTTGTGGCAACCCGGGGAAGGGCGGTGAACTCCACGGTCCAAGTGTAGTACTGAAGCAAGGTGAAGTTGGCATATCTGTAGTACAGTTATGTAAGGTGTTACTATTAGGAGAAGCCAGGTGAGGGGTGTATGGCGGCGAGCTGTTCTATTTTTTTACACCTTTTCTGTAAGTCTAAAATTAGCTCAAAAAAATAAAAGGTTGAAAAAGTTGCCACATAAAAGATTTAGGGCAGATCTGTGGAAGGCCTCTGGTGGCAGAGCCAGGGGACTCTTTGGTGGAGTTCTGATGGGTGGCATCTATCTGCAGCATTTGAGGAAGAGCCTGGTAGGAGACCTGGGCAGTTAGCTACAAGGACTCAGACCCAAGAGCACTCTGAGTCCCTTTAGGACTGGCGAATTCCTCCAGCAGAGATTCGTTCAACGTGCTAACCTACAGTGGTCCAGATGGCCTGTGTCTCCAGGCCAGCCTCCAGTCTCGTGTCATTGGCTGACACTGCGTTGCCCTCTTTTTCCCTTGTAGTACGCTGCTGCTGGCAGGGGCAGTCATGAGTCCCCATGCAGGGAGTGTCCATCCTGGATGACAGAGGGGGCAAGGTGAGACTGAAGCTGGAGGAGTGCTTGGCAGGCAGGCGAGCATGTGGGGACTCTGCAGGGAGGGGGCTCAGACAGTGGTTAGCTGTAGAGCAGGGCTTAGCAGTGGGAAGGGGGAAAGGAGGGGGCTCTCCTTCTCAAGAGGCCCTTTCATGTTGAAATCAGCCAGCGTGAATGCTGGCGGCCCAAGAGCCCAGCCGGGGGAAATGTGAGAGCCCCCTTATCTCCGCTCATGTCACAGCGCCGTCTGCGGTTCCCAGCCGGCCAGTGAGGATGCATTAGAAGAGTGTGTACGGGGGTGTGTGTGGGAGGGTGTTCATCAAGACCTTTGGGCTGGGCTCACTCAGTTAAGGGAGTTTGGAAGAAACAGGTTCCAGCCATAGTAAAGGGCTGGAAGTGGACATGGACTAGACACACTGCATCTTGAAGCAAGGACAGGGCTTTGGATCTAGAGTTGGGGACTTGGCAAGAAAGCCTCTGGTACTACCCTTATCAAATGCCTGAATGCCCTCACTGCACAGTGTGCTTTTCATAGCTCTGGGTGTGCAGACCGGTTTACACACTCACAGGGCCAGGGCACTCACCCCATCTTGGGAGAGGCATGAGGCACAACTCTAGCTCCACTTATCTATCCCAGGCTGGAAATCTAGACTGGGGAGACTGTGGACCCACATCCCTGAGACACTGTCTGCCCAGGAGTGACCCCTGCTGTCCAGATAATCTTGGAGGCAGAAGACTGAGCCTGTTGACTTCCTGTAGCTTACCTTGGCTGGTCCTGTTCTTGGGCCCCTGTCACCCTGTGGCCTCATGTTCCTCTTCTATGGGGCTGTGAGGTGTTTTTCAAATCAGCCCCTGCAGGACAGAGGTGGGTGAAGCCAACATCTGGCTTGTGGGGCACTACTGGGGCCCACAGCTGGAGCTGTCAACAGCTGATGTTTTTACAGACACCATTTGCCTGTGCAAGTTCCTGGCCTCCAACACGTTCCCACCATGAAAAGGCCCCTGGCCCCCTCCTCCCACTGCACAGGGATCTGAAAGACGCTGACTAGGTAGAGTTAGGTCATCAATGTAGGCTCTGTTGGATAATATTGGGAGCCCAGAGGACCCCACATTGCTATGGTCAGAAGCTGGACAGGGTGAAGGGAAGAGCTTCAGGAGCCCCCAGGGCAACCAAATATTACTGAGGGTCTGTCTGTCCCTCTGTCTCATCAATTTAGAACAGCCTGCCCTCTGGGCCCTTTCTCCTCACCTTCATCCTTGCAAGGCTGTTTAAAGGGATTAGTCTCTTCTTGAGCACACAGTCCACCAGAGGAAGCATAGGCCTCACCTTTCACCAGCATCTGTAACAGAGGACAAGGGAGTAGCAGGACATCTAACTGTTCCCAAATAAGATTCAGAAGGAGAGACAGGGAAGGGGACCTCAGTGTGCCAGCGGCCGGACAGAGGACAGTTTTCTCCAGGTATCACAAGCTCCTAGGGACCTATCCCTCCGCAAAGCCTGCTGTTTTCAACACACACACACACACACACACACACACACACACACACACACACACACACACACACACTATTTTGTGATTCCTGATGTACTCCAGTGAGAATGCAGATGTACTCCAGGCAGAGAATGCTCAGGCTGTCCTGGAACAGGAAAAGATTGTTAGCATTGGGACCCTATGTAGTCCATACAAAGCTCTATGGGCAAAGTCGTCTGTGTCTAGATTTTTGTTCAGAGTCAAACATCAACTCAGTGAATATATTCTGAGTGCACACAATGTGCCTGGCATTCCATGAAGCTCTTTTACAAAGAGGCAACTTCCATTACTCAAGTGCTTGCTATGCGGCACGCAGTCATGTGCACAATTCTTTTGGATCTTCACAAAATCCTGCAAGAGGAACTATGAACATGGCCTCCATGGGGAGGATGGGGTAAAGTGAGGGCCAGAGAGCCAAGCCATGTGATCTGGGTCTCCCAGGAAGAAAGGGGCAGAGCTAGGAGTCCACCCTATTTCATAGGCCCTGCACCATCTGTCTAGGAAGAAAGCAAGGATAAAAGCCATCTGCACTAAGGAGAGAGACAGGCAGCAAGAAAGGAGCACTGGCAGGGAGCCAGCTTCCTCCCTGGGACTCAGGGCTTCGGAGAGATGGGGGTGGATCCCTCTGAAACCCCACCCCAGACTTATCAAGCCTGTGTTCCCTAAAGGTGGAGGATATCTTGTTGAGCAAACAAGGGCTCTGTCGGTGTACCTGCACAAAACTGGAGGGGTCAAGAGCAATGGAAGCCAAAGCCAAGGGACCCAAGAAAGCAAAAGGCAGAGCGAGCTAGACTTCCAGGAATTCTCAGTGGATGGATGGTCACTGCAAATGCTTTCAGAGCAGAGGATGGTGCTTCCTGCTTTGTGAGTCTGAAGGCTCTGATGTGCTAGCACATCCCTGCTTTGGGTTGGGAGGTATCAGCAGGATGCTGGCAGACAGAGGAAGCCAGCCATTTCTGTCCAGCAACTTCTACACATGCGCTGTCCCCCATTTCTCAGAGCTGAAGGTCAGGAATCATCACACCAATTTTACAGAGGTGTGGGGGTCAGAAGGGTGGGGAACTGGGGATCTAAAATGGGACCTGAGGAAGCCAAAACAGGATGGTTAAGAAGAGGACCCATGCAGATTGGCAACCCAGAGCCCATTTTCATTTGGGCTGCTTTAACAACATGGCCAAGGCTAAGTCTTTCACAATGATCAGAAACTTATTCCTCATGGTTCTATAATCTGAAAAGTCCAATAGCAAGGTGCCAGCAGATTCAGTGTGCTTTGGAGAGTATCCAAAACAGTACCTTCTAGTTCTGTTCTCACATAGGATAACAAAGCTCCCTCCTGCCTCTTGTGGTTTGCTTGTTTGTTTGGTTTGGTTTGGTTGGTTGTTTGGGGATTTTTGTTTTTTGTTTTGCTTTGATTTGCTTTGTTTTGTTTGGTAGCCCAAGTTTTCCCTTGCCCCAGCCTCCCAAGTAGCTTGGGTGTTAACACATGAGCTACCACACCATAGCTTTAGCAAGGCCATTCATCCGTGACTGAGGATCAGGCCTTATGACCAAAATTACCTTCCAAAAGTCCATGCCACCTCTCCACAGTATTTTCTTGAAGATTAGTTTTCACCCTTGTGAACTGGAATGGTGGGCACATGCTCAGTCCACAGGAGAGCTGTGCTGGTTAGGTTTGTCAACTTGGTATGAGTTAGAGTCATGTAGGAAGAGGGAAAGTCACTCGGAAAAAAAATTCTTCATCAGACTGACTTGTAGGCAAGTGCGTGAGACATTTTTGATTATTTATTGATGTAGGAGGGTCCAGCCCTATGGGAGGTGCCACCCAGATAGGTGATCCTGGGTGGCAGAAGAAATTAAGCTGAGCAAGTCATGGGGAGCAAGCCAGTAAGCAGCCCTCCTCCATGGCTTCTGCATCAGTTCCTGCCTCCAGGTTCCTGCTGTAGGTGAGTTCCTGCCATGAATGTGCTCAGTGATGGATGTGAGCTGTAAGATAAAATAACCCTTCTCCTCCCCAAGTTGCTTTTGGTCATGGTGTTTATCAGAGCAACAGAAAGTAAACTGGGGCAAGAGCTGGGAACTAAGATACCCTTTAAAGTAGGCTTTCAAAGCAGCCCACGAGTGAACGATTCTCAGAACCCACAGCTGTGCTCTGAGCTCATGATCCCAGAATCTCTTGTCCAGCAATAGCATTTAGATACAGTTCGGAGGGGGGGCTGTCCACTTTAGGCTAGAGGGAGGTAAGAATATATAGTCTACATTGCCCCCTCCCTTTGTTTTAGTTTTAAGTCCTCTGTAACATCCAAGATGACTGAGTTTCTACTAGAATTGAAAAGAAGTTGGTAGTCAGGCCCAGGTCTCAGGAGCAAAAGCATGGTTTCTGGAAAGGCTACAGTAGGTTCAGTGTGTCCAGTGACTTGAGTGTCCAAAGCAAGAGATAGGAAGAAAGCGGGACACAGCTGACTCTGACTGCAGCTGAAAAGAACTCCAAGGTTCTCTAGGTCAACTCCCTACACTGGTCCACACCAGAATCTGCTCCCTCTCTCCTTGGCCATTCTACAGTCTCTGAGGAGCTAAAGGAGTCCTTACACCTTGGCTAACCTGGTTTTTTCACTTGAATGTGGGAAAACTGACATCTGGAGAGGCAATGCGACTCAGACAAATAACAACTCGCAGTCAGCTATAACCTCAGGAGCCTTTGGCTGACACTCCATACATACCATTCGCTTGAAGCTCTGGAAAGGCCTAGAGGCTCTTCTCCTGAGCCAGACTCCTCAGTTCCTGTGCCCTCCCCAGTGACCAGGGCAACACCTCTATACAGCATATAGGAACTCAGGAATACATTCGCAGCACCAATATAAGGTTGGGTCCAAGGATAGAGAGAACAATGGGGGCCCAGCCTGGGAGGGCAGTGAGCTGAACATGAGCCCATACTGTATTCTCTAGGCTATGTGCCAGAGCAAGTTTGCATACAAAGCTGAGTTTCTTGCCAACTTTCACTGCTATGACACTGGGTGAGTAGGTGACCTACTAGAGACTTCAGAAGACCACAAGATCAATCTCCTGTTTTCTCTTTTCTAAGTAGGTGCCCCATCACTCTGCCTCCAGAGGACCCTTAGTGAGTGGAAGAGCTACATCCCTCCATTGGCCCCTAGTCAATAGTTAATAGGGGATGTCGATGCACACAGAGTAATTCATCAGCTAATCCAACCCCAATCCTCTTCGTGCATACATCCCCTCTTTACCCCTACTGCACACCAGTGTCTCTGTGGGAGTTCCTTCTCCAAGTATGTTCGCCAAGAAAATGCACTTAATAGGCACTGATCTCCAGAAGCTAAAATAGTGAGAGTCTAGGACTTTAGAGATGAGAAGACATGGCTTCACAAAGATAAGTAACTTGGCCAAGGTCACTCAACAAGGACGTCTTAGATTGTAACTGAGATCTGTCTAATGTGAAGGTGATGCTTTGCCAAGAATTCTCCATCCACATGCCAATGCAGGGCAGTCCCACTGGACTTGTGCCTCATAGCAGACCTTGCTCTGTCCCCTCCAGTACAAGGCATCCATGTCTACAACAGTGTTTGGCCATGGACTTACTATGCCACCTGCATTACTCTAGGCAAGAGCTCCCACCTGGCTTCTTAGAAGGGGACAGGTGGACTTTTGTCCCACCCACACTAGTTCTACAATGGGGAGATATGGCAGAATTGAGATCAGGGCCCATTCAGATACAGGGAAGAGCTGTGTAGCCAGCTCTGAGCAGATGAATGAGTATCTCCATCCTGGGCGGGATGTCCCTGGGTAAGGATATTGGCAAGTTCCACCTCTCTACTCAAAATTTAGTTTGGCGCCAGCTTTATTCTAAGTTTCGCTCAGTCGAGTCTCTCATGCCCCATCTCATTAATACTTCAGAGCTGGATAAGGCTGGACCTATCTTCCTGGTGACCGAATGGCATGGGCAACACCTGGCTGAACAAGGAGAAGGCTACTCCACAGAAGGCAGATGTTCATGTGCACATCCTAGTGGAACGCTGTTAATCTAGAAGTGTGGGTCAGAAGCCACTAGAAGTTCCTATTTGTTGAACATCTCAAACACTCAGTTTCTTGTTGTAGTGTGAAGACTGCATTTCATAGTGAAGATGGGGGAGAGCAAGCCAGATGGCCTGACCAGGCTGAGGGTTGAGAGAAAAGAGAGAGTGAGCAAGCAAACATCTGGCATGCAAGCTGGAAGAGGCCGGGAGCCTCGGCCAGCTCTGTCACCAATTTGCAGTGGCCCCTGTGACCAGTCATTCCTTTTCTTCAAGCCTCTATCTAGGTCATATTTATCAGGCTGCAGGGGACTGAAGAAGGACAGGCTTGAGTGCCCTCTGACACCCCACCAGGGCCAACCTCAAATTTCTTCCAGGAGGAAGAACTTGTTCTTTCTAGGCTATCTCTGGAGGTGGGTATTTCTGAAACTCACAGCTCTGCAAAAGCAAAAACCAAACTTTGGAAATTCCAAGTGTGTCTGTGGCTGGGAGCTGAGGGAGGAGGCATCGTTGCAGAACTGTTTGCCTATGACTCAAAGCCTTGTGGGGGGTACAGCACACATCCTCCCAGATGGGGCTACCCAGCACTACCGCTTCCACAGCTGCCCACCCAGCTTGGCCTCAGGGCCACTCCTCCCACAGCATATCCACCCCAATTGGTTCCTCCTGCTTGACCGTCTCTGGAAGAAGTCAAATCCCAAAAGAGGCTCTCAAACTTGTGCTCAGAGACCCAACTTTAGGCCAACTTTAATATTGTCAGTTTAAGTAAGCAGGAGAGTTTAGGGGATGGGACGAAAGAATGTTATACCTGCCCAGTCCCTTCTCAGACCCTTTCAGACATTCTCTTTCTCTTCCTCTACCTCCTTCAGTTCTTTTAGGTTTCTTTGAAGCGGGGGTTGAGGGGCTCTTTATTTAGCCCAGGCTAACCTCCAACCCTTCTCTTCTTCTCTGCCTTCTAAGTGCTTGGATTTCAAGTATATGCTGCCATACTTGCCTCTCTTTGACCTTCAGAAATCTTCTGAGTTGGGCATGGGGGACAGGCTACACAGGAGGCAGAGACCAGAGAATCAGAAGTTCAAGGGCTGCCTTGGCAACCTACTAAGATGATGTCTCAAAAATAAAATAATAAAGCCAGGCATGATGGAGTACCTCTTTAAATCCACCACTCAGGAGGAAGAGGCAGACAGATCTATGTGAGTTTGAGTCTAATCTGGTCTATATAGTGATTTCTAAGTCAGACAGGGATATACAATGAGCCTTGCCTTAAAGAAAAAAGTGGAAAATGACAGAGGAAGAAACATGATACTGACTTCTGGCTGCCATTCCTCTATGCACATGCACGTGCACAGGCACGTGTGTGTGTGTGTGTGTGTGTGTGTGTGTGTGTGTGTGTGCGCGCGCGCGCGCACACACACACACACACACACACACACCCCACAAACAAATAGAAAAAAATAAAAGAATAAAAAGGGGCTGAGGACAGCTTGGTGGCAGAGCATTTGCCTGGCATGTGGGAGGCTGCAGACCCAACAAGAGAATACAAGCCGTGCTAAGAGCACCTCCGTTCCTACCATATGTTTTCCCAGGAAGTATAGAGCTAAAATTTCAAACCCAGGAGCCTAGTTCCTCCAGTGTCCAAGGACATGACATGGAGGTAGCATGAAGCCTCCCAGACAGTTGTATCTTGTCACCCTCCCTGGCAGTTGATATAAAGCTTGGTCTTGAGGTCAGGCTCTAGGCACAAGCTTGTGGGAGTGATCTGGAGTTTGGGAGGCCTGTGAGAACATTGTGGGGCACTATGCTCTGGGTATTGTATGTAGCCTTACTGTGTAGGGACTGTCAAACTTTTCACCCAGACTCCAGATTCCAGAAGCTGCCAGCCAAGTCCAGGGAACAGAACTGAGCAAGTCTCCCAAGCACAGAGAGGCTGTGAGTGGCAGCGAGACAGACACAGCAAATGGCAGAGAAATAGAAAGACATACTGGAAGATAGCAGAACCAGTGAGAGAGACAGACTGGTAAAGAAAGACAGACAGATCCAGAGCAGGAAAGACAGTAAGAAAGCATGGGCTGGAACCCAAGAGGCCTAGAAACAGATGGAGAAATGGGGACAGCAAGAAAACCATGATGGATGAAGGCTATGAGCGAGACATAGCACAACCTGTAGATAGTAGAGTGAGCAGGGCAAGGAGGAATGGCAGAGTAGAGCCGGTAGGAGAGAGCAGGGCCTGAGGCTGTCCTGCCAGGTCCACCTTCCACTTCTTTGACACTCTTCTTTGTCTTTGTCCCCTCTTTTCAGCCTTTCTCATTCAGGACATACATTCAAAACAATGCCATTTGTGTAGCAATCAGAGATCTGAGGGCCTCTCTAGACCTCCCTGAGGGATGAGTAGCCCAGGTCTGTAGCTCTTTTGGCATGACAGTTGGGAAGGTTTGGCCCCAAGCACTACTGCCCCGGAGATGCCAGCATGGTGCTGGAATTATTCCACAGTAAAGAGAGCATACTCCTTGGCCCTGCTTTGTGTCCCCTTTTTCCTTGGCTTGTCAGGCCCCCTAGCATCTTGCTGATGGTGCAGCATACTTTTCTCTAGGCTGAGGACCACAGTGTGTCTTAAGGTTTCTACTACTATGATCAAACACCATGACGAGAGCAAGTTGGAGAGGAAAGGGTTTATTTGACATATATTTCCGCATCACCATTCAAGACAAAGGACAGGAACTCAAACAGGGCAGGAACCTGGAGGCAGGAACTCATGCAGAGGCCATGGAGGGGTGTGCTGCTTACTGGCTTGCTCCTCATAGTTTGCTCAGCTTGCTTTCTTATAGCATCCAGGATCACCAGCCCAGGGGTAGTACACCCACAATGGGCTGAGCCCTCCCCAATCAATCACTAAGAAAATGCCTTACAGGTTTGCCTGCAGCCAGTCCTTATGGAGGTATCCACTATCTCAATTGCTGTTCCTTCCTCCCAGATGATTATATCTTGGGTTAAGTTGACATAGAACACAAGGGAAGGGCTGAGGTCACTGTAAGAATCCCTTAAAGTGTCCGGGTGTGGCTGCCTCCCCTTCCTCCTGGACCATTTGCACACCAGCTTCCCTCACCTGTGTTATTGCCCCTCTCACTGTGGCACGGATTATCCTGATGCACTTCTCAGTCTTGTCACCACTTGCCCATTGGCCCCAAGTTCCAAGTCTCTATTTCTAGCCCTTGGGCCCCAGGAAACCAGGATGCTGAGCCAGTATCCAGAACCATCATCCTCACCACTTGGTTAAGCCCAGCAAGGGGCCTCTACTGTTCCGGGAAACCTCTTCCCACTGTCTGAGCCCTTTCTGGCTCAGGCGCCCCTTTTCTGTCATCCATTGGAGGCCTGCATCTGGGAGTAACCAGTGTTAGGGTGTCTGTTAGATGGCATGCCTCCCACGCCCTGAGCGATCTCATTTTTTGTTTGTTTATAATGCTGTTGCTATATAGACTAGGCTGCTCTCTACCTCTGAAGTGCTGGGGTATTAAGTATGTGCCATCATTCTTGGCTGCATCATTTCTCTAAGACCCTTCAAGGCACAGCGAATGCCTATTCAGCCTCTGTTCAGTACAAGATGCTCAGATAGGACTCCAAAGCTTCTTAGCACTTAGGAGTTGAGCTTTCAAGGGCCAGGCTGTAAGGGAGGCTATGTGTCTGTGCACATGTGCATGTGTGTGTGCGCGCACGCGCACTTTCAACTGTAGTATGCCCCAGAGCACCAGGCATTTTCCAAGGAGAAGCAGTGGAGAAGGTGACAGGCACTGCTCTCAGAGGGCCTGCAGACTACATCTGACCTGGTTAACTGGAACAGCTGCCTCATACTCAAAAGAAAGAAAATATCTCAGTGTGGAAGTTGTAGGATGTTCTGCATAATCCAAAGTCCGTTTACTCATTGCCTGGGAGGGCAGGCAGTGCAGAACACCCTTTATAGAATGGGAAAAGGGACATCTGCCTCTCTTTCACCCGAAGAGAGTGACACAATCACTCTCTTAGGAGGTTAGAACACTCAGTAGTGACATCAAGGAGATACACAAGCCCACAGTTGTGAAGGAGCCTACTGGTGGCTATCCCAACCTCCGTCCAGAAACTGATGCCTTCTCCCTTCCTTCTGCCTCCTGCTATATCACAGTTAGGTCCTTGGGTGGAATCCTTTCCCCGATTTGAGCCGTGATCCAGTCACCAAGCCTCCTACCCCATGCAATGTGGTCCCCCAGCCTAAGATGAAGCAATGCCCCCATACGTTCCTGCTCATCTCAGACCTTAAAGACTGCCTAAATTCCCACCAGTAAAAATGGCTCAGGCAGATCAGATCTCCCATAAGAGCATTAGGACTTTTGGAGTTCCCGAGTAACCAAAGCATTAATAAATGTTCCCAGTGGTGAAGAAAATTGTCCCAATCCCATAACCAGATTCTCTCAAGGTCATTTTTTTTTTTTGCACTACAAGTGCCTGCAGAAGTGGCACTCATCAGAGATAGCCACCCCATTTCAAATAACCACTAGAGATATATGAAAAACAAACAAACACTTGAGTAGCAATTCCCGGGTTAAAAGCAAAGATTCCATTTCTAACTGTGTGATATCGAGTATATCCGTTAACCTCTCTGGACCTCTACTCTCTCGTCTACCATAATGATGATAATTACTAGTGCCTTCCTGCACTGTGGGCCCTGCGATCCTCAGGTCGGGCAGGGGTGTCATTCACTTATGTAGTCAAAGATTTGTGAGACCGGGACTGTAGCTCACTTGTTAGAGTGCTTGTCTTACACAAGAATTCCCTGGGCTTGATCCCCAAGTCCATATATACCAGGGCTGGTGTATGTTTGTAATTCCAGCAGTCTGGAGGTGAAGGCAAGGAAATCAGGTTATCCCCGGCTACATGGTGACACTGAAGTCAGTTTTACACTACATGAGATCTTGTCTCAGAAAAGAAAAAGAAAAAGAAGCCAGGAAGTGACAGCACACAACTTTATAGAAAGCAGAGACAGGTGGATCTCTGTGAGTTCAAGGCCAGCCTGATCTAAAAAGTGAGTTCCAGGACAGGCATGGCTACATAGCAAGAACCTATATTGAAAAAAATACACAAAGGGGGAGGAAGTAGGAGAGGAGGATGAAAAGGAGGAGGGAGAGGAAAAGGAAGAGGAGGAAGAGATTTTGTTAAGTACCTGCTCTGTGGCAGTGACTGCTCTGAGGCCTTGAGGTACCTGAGAGAATGAAGGAAAGTGGCAAAGGCCTGTCTTTGAGTAGTGCTCTTTGTAGAGGAAGCAGATGTTCAGTAAATCCCTAACATAGCAGCAAGTGGTAACAAGTCCTATAAAGACAAGGCAGGGTGAGGGGACAGAAGGCACCAGCATTGGGGCCTTCCACTGTTCCATCTTCCTACCCAGCAAGGAGCTGAGCATTGCCTTCTCCAGTGTCCATTTGGCTCCTTGTGTGTGAGTGACTGAGCCAGGCAGACAGAACAAGACTGATCTGGAAACCCAGTGGCCTGGCCTATTTCTGTCCCAGAGCCCTGGAGCTGATCCAGCCCAGATCCAAGCCTTCACTGCTTTCTCGGCTCCAATTTACAAGTTGGCCATGTCTCCCTTTTCCTCTGGCCAGCCTTCCCCGCTGCCTCCCAGCAGCCAGCCTTTGAGCCTGGGCCCCTCCCTGTAGATGCTCCCCACTGGCAAACCTTCTCCTCCTCTGAGTCTACTTTAAGGCCTCCATCCTCCTCTACCCCGGGGTGAGAAGGCAGCAGCTTGGAGCAGCTGGGGCTTCACTGAGCTGGTACTAATGTCATCTCTTAAGACTTGACAGGAGAGCAGGCTTTTCAGAGACTCAGTGCTTAGCCCCTCCTCCTCCAGCCTCAATGCCAGGGTACCAAAAATACTGTGGCCTGCAAGAAATAAGGTGAGTCAAGGAGAGGCGTGCCCCACAGGGTATTCTCAGTCTTGGGAGAAAAGGCCCAGGACCCCTCAGAATGTCTCCGCAGCAGACATTTCTTGAGGCTTGAGGCAATTCTCAACGTCCTTCCAAATGCATCTGCAGTTGTATCCTGGTGATTCTCACATTGGCGAGTCGGCTATGTACAAACAATGACTTTTTTTGTGCGATTTTATTTTCAATGCTGAGAACAGAACTAAGGGCTTCAAGTATAGCAGACAAGCACTCTATTACTAAGCCATACCCCTAGCCCCAAAGACACATTTTAATATCCTTGAGAACACATACTAATGATAGCTAACAGTTATTCTATGCTTACTATATGCCAGACCCTGTTCTTTGCATATCACACACATTAACAAAATTGTTCTTTGCAACAAACCTTGAAGGCAGGGCCGATTATTAACCCCATTTACTTCTGAGGAAATTAGGGGAGAGAGAGGTTTAATATCCAACCCAAGGTCAGGCATCTAGCAAATGACAGAGCTGGAAAATTAGCCCAGACAGTCTTGACTTCTGGAATCCATGTGTTTAATGGTAGTACTAGACGGCTATAACGTTCTTAAATTATAAAATATATTTCTACACAAAAGACTCTGTATAATGTCTGATCTGTGATTTTAGTGCCCGGCTTAGGAAAGAGAGCATCACATTCACGTGCTGTCTCTTTCTGCTTCACGAGACATCAGGCGTATGTCTCCGTATCACTCTGAACTCTTGGAGAATGTGGCTCATTACTGTCTAATAATGAGCTATCCTCCTCCTGGGCCTCCTAGACCCCTTGAGACTTTGTCTGCCAGGGCCCCTGGTGAGGTGCTGGTATGTGCTTCTCTGCTCCTGCCAGGATAGGCCCTAGGATACAGGAGAGAAGGCTAGGATTGGTGAATGGGCTCAAGACCCTGCCCACTGCCTGCCTGCCTCCTCCTGGCATCAGGTGCTCTCTCAGCCAGGCATGAACGCCTTTTCTCCTGTTGGTGCCCATTGGCTGGTGCTCCTGGCAGATGGGTGAGGACAGGAAGGAGGAATGATCAGGAGAGAAAAGGAGGAGGGGAGACCTCACTAGGCTCGGGCCCTGCAGTGGGGCCAGCAAGGCACTGAGCCAACACAAGCCAACTGCCCCTACTGCTCCAACTCAGCTGTAGGGTCCACACCGAGGGACTGTGCTCTTGAACCCTTATAGCAAGGAGCGAAGTACCTTATTCCAACCGGTCGGGGGGGCATTCGTGCATCTGATCCTCCAACACATTTTCCTGTATGCTGCATCCACATCTAAATGGCACAGTGTGCTAGGAAGTTGTAGTAGGGAGAAACGAACAAACAAACAAACAAACAAACAAACAAACAAACCCACACTCTTGCTTATGGAGCGGGTCTGCAGCGATTACCACTTGGAGCTGCCACTTCTTGACAGACTGGAATGAGTGCTCAGAAGGGAGACCCAGGCTGCTAAGGGGACAAAGGACAAGATTTTCACTTAGCCTGAAGGTCAAGTCTAGTTTAGGTGAGAATGAAGAACTAGGTAGGGCTGCTTCTTTCTCTGAAGGAAATGGGGACGTGAGATAGGAAGGGCAAGTCTAGCATCTATCCAATTCAAGTCGCCTCTATCCTATTCTAGTCCATTCTATTTGAGACAGGGTCTTTTTCCATAGTGTAGTCCGGCTTCATACTCCTGACCTTCCTGCTCACAGGAGTGCATTAGCACAGGTTTTTCTGTCACTTTAATCATTGTTGTTTTTCCTTTCTCTTTAATCTCTTCCCCTCCCCCTCCCCCTCCCCCTCCTCCCTCCCCCCTCTTCTTCCTCCCCCTCCCCCTCCTCCCTCCCTCCTCCTCTTCCTCCCCCTCCCCCTCCCCTCTCCTCCTTTGGAGACAGGATTGCTCTGTGTAGCCCTGGCTGTCCTGGAACCCACTCTGTAGACCACACTACCCTCAAACTCACAGAGCTTCACCTTCCTCTGCCTCCCAAGTGCTGGGATTAAAGGCATGAGCCACCGCCATCCAGCTTTGTTTTTTAAGTTATTATTGTTTTGTTGTTGTTTAGATGGAGTCTCATATGGCCCATGTTGATCTCAATATGTAGTTAGAATGACCTTAAACTCTGGACCCTCTTTTCTCGTCCTCCAGATGGCTTGGATTCAGGTTATGTACCACAACACCCAATTTATGTGGTACTAGAGATCAAAACCAGGACTTTGGGCATGCTAAGCAAAACCTTTACTACCTGAGCCCTGTCACAATCCCCCAAGTCACATGAAAGAGGCAAAATCCATTGTCTGCTGTCTCTCAGTACCGCCTCAGTCCAGTTAGTGTCTCTCTTCTTCCTTACACAGACAGTGCTGGGAGGAAGGCTTGCCTCTCCCCCCCACCCCCACCCCCGTTTATTCACTGTGCTCTGCATCTAGTGGCAGAAATAGAATGAGCCTAACCAGCCAACAAGGCTGAACCTGCCTCTATTATCTGTTACCCAGGTAACTGGGCTGCTTGTACCTCAGCTCTCCCATCAGCTTCGCTCATGTGGCCTTGAGGCTCACAATCAGTTTCTGGCCTGATTAGAGGCCACTCTCCATCCCGCACCCATGTAAGCGACCAGATCTCCAGGAAAGGAAACTGTTCCAGAAGAGGCTGGGGAAATAGCCAGAAAGCCACTGCCATGTTTTTGGGGCTCCAAAGGGCAGAATGAGGCCTCTGTCTCTTCTTGTCCATCCATCTATCCTTCATGGAAATGGCGGAGTATGGTGCTTGGCACATAGGTACAAGGCATTGCAGTCATCGTGGGATCTTGGGCTAAGTGACTGTCATCTAAGCTGTGGTTGTGCCACTTTCTAGTTGTGTGGCCTTGGGCGTGTTACCTCAGCATCCTAGCCCTTGTTGTATGATTTGAAGCCTGGGAGTGATGGTGCTTGTACCTGTACCTTAAGGTGCTGTATATGCTGATTGAGTTGTTTACAAAGTGCCTCAAACTGAAGTAGGCACTACATGGGAAGATTTTTCTCCTTGTAGCTTTTCCAGGAGCCTAAAGTCAAGGGCCAGTGTTGCTCCAAGCCCTGCCTTGGACATCTTCAGGCAAGCCTATTGTCCCTAGGGGTGGAGGCTGAGCAGCTCTGCTTTCTTTGCCTTCACAGACTCATCGAGGACGCAACTGCTGCAGATAGGAAACCCTTAGCCACCATCCAGATGAGCTACAAACCCCGACCCAGCCTAGTGGATGGAAAGCTGAAACCCAAGTGACCAATTCACAGGCTGGGAGGAGTCGGAGTCATGGGCTAAGAATGGGATGTTGGCTTTTAGTTACATGTTAGCACTACTACATGGGAAAGCACGAAAGAGCTCGTGTCTCGGTCCCATCTTAAGCTCTGCTTTTATTGATTTGGCCTGGATCTGGGGTGTGGGCATCTTGATGTTTTCCCATGAGCCCTGAAAGAGTACTGCCGGGGACAGAGCATGTTTGTAGACAGAGCAAGGGACAGGAGGTAATTTGGAAATGCTAGGTAGAGCTATGGTTTCTGCCCCCTCGAGGTGTCCGGGCTGGTGAGGAGATGAATCGAGTAAGGCAGCCACTCCCAGGCACTAGGACGTGCTCCCTGGCAGGGATGGAAAGTGATGTCAGTGCCAGTGTGTTTTGCCCAGGCTGCTTCAGAAGAGGGGACACTTGAACTTGACTCTTGGGTGTAGTCAACATTCAGGACTATTTAGTGAACTCTCATTACTTCCGGGAGCTGGAACAGTTCCAGGTGCCACGGGTGCAGCAATAAGCTAAAGGGAACAGGTAACCATCCTAGACCTCCATGCCAGTGAAGATGTCCCATGACAACCCGTGGGAATGTATGAAGCAGGGCAGCGGAGGAAAGGTGTTCCAAGGATCCAGAGCTTCAGGAGAGAATGGGTGGGAAAGCAGAGGCCTCATTTTAACATCAGTGTTTGATGTGGCTGAAGCCTTGGCATCAACAGTGAAAGTGGTAAGAGATGAGAAGAGGTGTGGGTGTGGTCCAAGTCAGCCCATTCAGGAAGTAGGATTCATCCTGGGGACGTCAGGGTGCCAGAGCACAGCTGAGAGAGAGCAGGACAGCAATGCGCATTTAGACTCATGACTCTGGGCTGTGTCACTGGCCCATCATAGGTGATCTTCTCTTGGCCCTTCCTCAGTCAAGACCAAATATGAGGCAAAGGTTGGAGATAAAGAACAAAAAGCAGCAGGAACATCTGCAGAGCACTTTCGGCCTGGTTTTGTTTTACATACTATTTGTATTAACTGCATTAGAAGCATTGCATAATGATGGGGGAGTTAACTATATTGTTCCAATAACAGCTTTTCTCCTCGGCACCTTACATACACAGAATATTAAGTTATTTCTTACTGTGTATTTTCAAAGTAGGCAGCAAGAGTTAGGTTACTTTGTTGGAGCAGAAGTTAAGGCCATTGCAATGAATGATTAAGCCTTCTTATGGGGACTTCTTGTTCTCAGATAATTCACTCTTTTTGAAAGGAGGATTAGTGTTTGCCTAGATAATCTACCGTGTAAATCAAGGCAGATGCTGACTCATTAGAGGAGGAAAACTTTGTTTGCAATGTGTTTCAATATACTTTAGTACCGTTTCTTTCGGAGACTGTTGCAACTCAAATGACATGCTGGTCGCTCTAATTCTTGGAGACCATGGCTCTATCCTCGCATTTCATTCGTTTTTATTTTTGCCCTCAGAACATCACTGTGCTTTAATATCTTTATGAAAAATGTTCATTTTTATTTGAGGATTTCACACATGAAGACACTGTATTTACACCATTTTTTACCCCCTCTCCTTCCCATTCCAACTCCTAGTCCCCTAAACCATCCCCTTTCAAATCATGACCTCCTCTAGGTTTACTGAGTCCAATTACTGTTGTCCTTATTTGCATATGGGTAGGGCTGGCCACTCGGGATCTGAGCCTGGTCCCTGGAAACAAACAAACTGGGTCTCTTTCTTTCAGCAGTCGGCCTGTAGCTCTTCCTCTAGGGGTGGGCCTTGGTGAAATTTTTCTCCCTCCATCTTGGTTTGTGAATCAGTGTAGCCTTTGTGGGTTTTGTTAAGGCAACTGTATGGTAGAGCATGAAAGCTACATGTCTGTCCCATCCAGAAGACATTACTATCATGCAGCAGTCATCCTGGTTTTCAGGCTCCTATCCTCTTTCTGCCCACCTCTTCTGCAATGTTTCCCAAGTCCTGAATGTAGGGGTTGTATTATAGATATCACATTTGGGGCTGGCCACCCCACACTTGTTTATTCTCTGCCTTTTGGCCTGTTGTGGATCGTTCTACTAATCTCCATCTGCTGGAGGACTGTATTGATCTATTGGTAAAAGGATGAGTATCTAGAAGCCAGTTGGAAATAATTTTGCTTTAGTAATATGGCTGTAATAGGTTCTGACTTAGGGCCTAAGACCTTTCCACCCAAGGGTTCTTGTCTAACTTTATAGTAGGGAACTCCAGGCATGAGTTGCCTACAACTGAGGGGGCTTTGGATCCAATCAGGCAGCAGTAGGTTGACCCCAAGATATAAGCACCATTATTACACCATTGGGAATAACTTAACAGTCCCGTTGTGATGGTGGTTTTCAGGGCTTACATCTGGGTAGAACTGTTAGCAAGTTTTCTCTCTCGGCAGCTTGCATCTCACCCTCCTACACCATGAGAGCTATCCCTCAGGGAGGAGGCTTCCAGGTTGGTACCAGCTTGATTTTTCCAGGTCCTGTGATGAAAGTCGATGCTGTCTTCAGCAATAGAGGCTTACCTTCACCTTCTAGCAGGCAGCCAAGAACTTATACTATTTGTGGGGAGGGGTCACTTGGAATCCTGACCAAAAACTCAAAGGGAAGTATCTTTAGGTGCACACTGAGTTTTTTTTTTAGTCTATTGCTCCTGAGAAAAGTATTATTCCACTATTTAAGATAACTGCATTAATATATGGGTACATGTACATGTTCTTGTACATGTGCACACGTGTACATGTGTGTGTACATGTGTGTGTGTCTGTGTGTGAGTGTGTGTGTGTGTGTGTGTGTATGTGTGTGTGTGTGTGTAAGTAAGCTTACAAAATAATAGGCTTCCTCCTGGCTTTCCCAGACATCCTTCTTCCTCTCTCTCTCTCTCTCTCTCTCTCTCTCTCTCTCTCTCTCTCTCTCTCTCTCTCCCTCTATGTTATATCCCTCCCCTGGTGATGCAGCCCCATTTCACTTTTTTCTTCTTCATGTTACCTATGTCTTGATATCTCCCTTTATTGAGCTCCTTCTCCCCCACCTCAAGGTCCCTCTTTACTTTTCTGGCTTCTATTATTATTACTCTAGGGTACACTAAAACCTAAAGATTGTAACTAGATCCACGAATAAGAGACTAGGTATTTGTCTTTCTGGGTCTGGAGTACTTCACTCAACCTAGTATTTTCCAGATCTAGCCATTTACCTGCAAATTTCATGATTTAACTTTCTTTTTTAATAGCTGAATAGAATTCGTTGTGTAAACATCCCACGTTTTCACAATCTATTCATTAGTGTGAGAACATCTAGGCTGATTCTGTTTCCTATTGTGATTAGAACAGCAATGCAGATGGTCGTGCAAGGATCCATCCGTGGACTAGAATAGTGAGTCCTTTGAGTATATGCCAAGGAGTGGTAGAGCAAGGTTATAGGACAGATGTATTTTCAGCTTTTTAACGATTCTCCACACTGATTTGTATAGTGGCTACACCAGTTCACAATCACCAGTGGCAGCTAAGAGAACCTCTTTGCCTGTATCCACTCCAACAGTGTTCTCAATTATTTCCTTGAACTTAGCCATTCTCATCGGGATAGCTCAAAGTTGTTTTGATTTGCATTCCCTAATTGCTAAGGATGTTAACACTTTTTGAGACATTTCTTAGCAATTTCTATTGTTTTTTTCCCCCTTTAGAACTCTCGGTTCAGATCCATAGCCCATTTTAAAATTGGATCACTTGTTTTCTTGACTCTGTTTTCTGACCTCTTTATATATTTTAGATATTAATCTTCTGTGAGATGTATAACTGGCAACGATTGCCTCCTGCTATTTGAGCGGCTTCTTCACCCAGTTGTTTCCTTTGCTGTACAGAGCTTTTTAGTTGTGCGAGGTCTCACTTGTCAACTGTTGATCTTAATTCCTAGACAAATGGATTTCATTTGGAAAGACCTTTCCTACACCTGTATCTGCCTGTCTTTTCTTCTAGAAGTTTCAGATTTCATATTGAGGCCTTTGGCCCATGTGGAGTTAAATTGTTTTGTGCAAGGTGATAGTTTGGGTCTACTCTCATTCTTCGACATGTGAAGATTTCGTTTTCCCAGCACCTTTTGTTGAAGATGCTGTCCTTCCTCCAGAGTGTATGTTTTTGTATAGTCATCCTATAGCACGTGGCTTTAATTATGTGCACATATCTTTAGGTTTTCTAATGTTTAGGAGTGGAGTAGTCTATTATTTTTTATTGACATCAAATAGAATTTTACATTGTCATTAATCTAGAAAATTATTTTGAATATATTTGCCTTAGTAGCTTTTTCCACCTAAAATATTCTGTCTCATTGCTCTACTAAGGTCTATTTTCGTGCCACTCCTATGCTGCTTTATTGCCATGGTTCTGTGACAGAGCATATATTTTGGTATGGCGATCCCTCAGGAATTGTTCGTTTTGTTGGTGATCCCTGTGGCTACCCTGAGTCTTTTATGCTTCCATATGACATTTAGCATTTTTTTCTATTTCTGCAAAGAATGCCATGAGAATTGGAGTTACTTTAAATCTGTAGATCCCATTTGGTCGAATGGTCATTTCACAATATTCAGTCTACCAGTCTGTGAGCATGAAAGGGCTTTCCATTTTCTAATGTCTTTCTCAATTTCTTCCGAAATTGAAAGTTTTTATCGTGGAGGTCTTTCATGTCCTTGGTTAAGTCTATTCCTAGGGTGTTTGCTGGTGTGTTGAGGTTGCCATGTATAGTGTTCCAGAATACTTCCACGGTCTCTTGCCTGCTTGTCATTGGGGATTAGAAAGGCTACCGAGATTTGGAAGTTAGTTTTATATCGTGCCACTTTGGTGAAAATGTTGATCATTTCTAAAAGTTTTCTGGTAGAATATTTAGGATCTCTCATTTAAAATATGTCATTTGTAAATAGAAATAATTTTATGTCTTCTTCAGTTTGTATTACTTTAATTTCCTTCTCTTGTCTTATTGCCTTAGTTAGAACTTCAAATACTATATTAAAAGGGAGTACATATAGTAGACAGCCCTGTCACATTCCTGATTTTAATGGGATTGCTTTGAATTTAATTCTATTTAGAAAGATGCTGCTTGTGGGTCTTTTTCATATACAGCCTTCATTATGTTGAGGTATGTTCCCTCTAGTCCTATTATGTCAAGGACTTATCAAGAAGGAACTCTGCATTTTGTCAAAGGCCTTTTCTGCATCTATTGAGATAATCATGTGATTTTTATCTTTAAGTTACTTATGTGATTTATTCATTATTGTTTTCTGGATCTTGAGCCAACTCTGCATCTGTGGTGTAGAGCCAACTTGGTCATGGTGGATGATCTTTGTGATATATGACTGTATTCAGCTTGCACATACTTTATTAATGATTTTTGCTTATGTGTTCACCAGGGATATTGGCTTAGAGTTCCTGCCGTGGCTGTGTCTTTACCTGACTTTGGTATTTGAATAATACTGGCTTTGTCGAGGAGTTTGGAAGTGATCCTTTTTGTTCTTTTTTCTTTTTAAATGATTTGGGAACTATTGATTGTAGGTTTTCTTTGAAAGTCTGGTAGAATTCTGCTGTGAATACATCCAGACCTGGACTTTTTTAGTTGGAAGACGTTCAATTACTATTTTAGTCTCCCTATTTGTTATATGTCTGTTTAAGTTGTCTATATCTTCTGGTTTTAATTTTGGTGATTCAGATGTGTCAAGAAATTAGTTCATTTCTGTTAGGTTTTCCAGTTTAATGGAGTATATATAGTTTTTATTTCAGGTATTGTCTTACAGTTTCCTGGATGTTATTGTTGTCGACTGTTACAGTGTTTTCCTCTAATTAATCTCTAATTTTGCTAACTTAGCTTTCTTCTTCCTTTTGGTACATTCAGCTAAGGATTTTTTAAGATCTTTTTTAAAATACTGATCCTAGGATTGATCACACATTGATTGGGTTTTGGTTTTGTTTGTTTGTTTTAATTTGCTTGTTTCCATTTCATTAATTTCTGCCTGGGTTTTATTATTTGCTTCCATTGACAGGATTTTAATTAGGGTTGTTCTTGTTTTTCCATATTCTTGAAGTGCTTCATTAACCTATTTATTCCTGCTCTTTCTGATTTTTTTAAATGTATCAACTTGGAGCTCCAAACTTCACTCTCAGGGCTGGTTTTAACACATCCTGGGGACTTGGATATGTTGTATTTTCATTTGTTTCCATGATGAGTGTGTGTAAAATTTATAGAGGTTCTTTTGCTCTTGATTCAGAAATGTATTGCACTGTGGTCAATGATAGTTTCAGTTTTTCTATCTTTTATTATTTGTTTTATGTTCTAATATTTTAAAGGCCTTTTCATGGGCTGCTGAATGAAGCGTGTCTTCTCTGGTGCTTGAATAAAATATTTAATAGAGATTTGTTAGGTCTCTTTGATGAGATCAATTAATTTCAAAGTTTCTTGGCTTATTTTTTTATCTGGATGACCAGTCCCATTAGAGAAAGTTGAGTACTGAAATCCCCTCCTCTTACTAAATTAAGAAAACTCAGTGTCCTAAAATTGGGTGTACTAGAGTTTGGTGTCTATGTGTTTAAGATTGTAATGTCTTCCTGGTTAATTGTTCCCTTGATCAAAATGAAATGTTCTTTGTCTCTTCTAATTGACTTTAGTTTGAAATCTACTTTCTTAGTTAGTTATTAAGATAACAACACCTGCTTGTCTCCTAGTTCCATTTGCTTTAAATATTTTCCCCACAGATGCAGGATTGGCTCAACATATAAAAACCAGTAATGTAATAAAACACATAAGTAAACATAAAGATAAAAATCACATGATTGTCTCAACAGATACAGAAAAGTCCTTTGACGAAATTCAGCATGCCTTCAGGATAAAAGTCCCTGACAGAATAGGACTGACTTTACACTCTAATGTAGGACCTGTTCTTGAAGGTAAGTTTTGCCTCTAATAAGTAAAAGAAAAAGTTGAATCTTCTTTCATAATTCAGGCAACTAACCTGTGTCTTTTGATGGGAGAGTTGAAACTGTTAATATTTCAAGTCATTATTTAAAAGTATATCTTGATTGCTGTCATTTTGTTGTGTTCTTGCTGTCTGCGTTCATATTCCTATTTCCGTTTTGGTTATTATAGCTCCGTTTGTTTTCTTTCTGGAGCCTCTTGGATGTGCTTATTAATCTCATCAGTCCAAAACATTACTTACAGTATTCTTTATAGGGCTGAATTGGTAGGTGAATTGTTTTAGCCTGTTTGAATCATGGAAAGTTTTTTTCATTCTACTTTAACTATGGTAGATACTTTTACTGTGTAGTAGTCTGGATTGGCATCTGTGGTCTTTTAGAACTTGGAGCAACTTCTTTTGGCTTCTAAAGTTTCCATTGAGAAGTCAGCTGTTATTCTGGTGGGTTTGCCCTTATATGTGATTTGTGGTTTTTCTCTTGCAACTTTCAATACCCTTTCTTTGTTCTGTATATTTAGTGTTTTTGCTATAAAAGGACATGGGGAGTTTCTTTTCTGGCCCTGTCTATTTGGTGGTCTGTGTGCTTCTTGTATCTTTATAGATAAGTCTTTACTCAGTTTAGGGAAATTTTTTTTCTGTGATCTTGTTGAAGATCTAGTCTATGCTCTTGATTTGGGATTCTTTTTCTATGCCTTTAATTAGATTTGTTCTTTCATGGTGTTCCGAAATTCCTGCATATTCTTTCATTTTTAAAGACATCATTTTCTTTCACTGGCGGTCCAGTTCTTCTACTTTATCTTCAGGTCCTGCCATTCTGTCTTTTATAATCCATTTACTGGTAGGGCTTTCCCATGCATTTCTAATAGTGTCTTTGAAATTTTCAATTCTATCTTCATTTCAGTTTGAGCTCTTCAATATTTCTATCTCTTTATTGAATTCAGTTTCCAAACCCTGTGTTGTCTTAATTTCTCAGCCAGTTGTGCTTTCTTGCACTTCAACAGGAAGTTTATTTCTGTCCTCTTTTAAGTGTATTCAGGTGTCTGCTTCTGTCCTTTTAAAAATTCCTTGAATTCTTCTATTATGTTTGTAATTGTTTTGAATTCTGTGTCTCAGGGTTCATCTAGATAATTTCCACTGGAGAACATTTCTATAGGACTGGTAGTCTTTGTCTGGGACATATTGTCTTGGTCTTTCATATTGTTTGTGATGGGAATCTGAGCCTATGGATTTATTTAGTTACTTGTGTATGCTTTTTGAGATTCTAGCCTGCCTATGCTGAGCTGATGCTCGGGTCTGGTTTTGCTATAGCTCTAATTTGGCTGATTTCAGGTCAGGTAGGAGGAGTGAGCAGGTCAGTTCTTCACATCCTCAGTGTTGATTATTTTTTGGAGAGACTGATTATATATATATATATATATATATATATATATATATATATATATATATATATATATATATTTCAGTGGTAAGTGATGTGACATAGGAGTTTAGGGGTGGTTTGAGATTGCTTGGAATGGCCTAGGCATGGAAAGGCAGTTTACGGCAAGGACCAAGAAATCTTTATGAAAAAAAAATGCAAATATTGTTCTTGACTGGGTCTGTGTCTGGATGGGCAGCATGGATGGGGTAGGAAGGAGTGGTGTGGTTTGTGATAGTTATCCTAGGTCAGACTCAGCAAGAAGAGAGGTTAACACTGATGTAAATCCTGGCCCAGCTTGGACCCAAGAGGGTGTTTGCAAGTCTTTAAGGTCCTGTTTGAAGCACTCTTTATACCCAGTGGTTAAATGTATGCCATTGCTTGCTGAGTATATTCATTCTAGCATGGCGCAGACCTTGACTCATGGAATCATCAAAGCAGACTCTTTGGTGGACACAATGGTTATTTACACCCGGCAGATAGGAAGCCTGAAGGCTTAGCGAGGTCAATCTGTTTCCCCAGGTCACACAACTCTTGTCACAGAAGGAGCCGAGCTGGGATTGGATCCCAGGGTGTTCACACTGGCATGCACTCTTCTGTATGGCTTTATAAAACATCTAGTGACTTCAAGAACTCCAAGTCTGCAAGGCGTGCTCTGGAGAGGGTAGCACCACACCAATTCCAGTGCTTTGAGAAAGGCAGGGTGCATCTAACTACATTTGAGCTCAGGGTTTATCCACCTGAGTGGAAAGATCTTGGCTGTTATGGCCTGCTTCAAAAGAGACACACATACCAGGCACCCATACCTACTCTCTAAATGAGTTACCTTTATGTTTCTATGGCAAAAAGAAATCTAAGAAATAAAAACAAACAAAAAACTAAGGGAGTTTTATTTGGGCTCATTCTTTCAGAGGTCCATCATAGCTGAGAAGACAAGGAAGAGCGTCAGCCATTTACAGTAGGAACAAACACTGCCACAGCAGTGGCCATTTACAAGAATGCAGGCCAGGAATGTAGTAGGTGCTGGCCCATGTCTTTGGATATCCCACTACCAGTAGACTACTTCTACCATCCTGGTTCCACTTCCTAAAGGTTCTACAGCCCCCAAAGCAGTGCCACAAGCCAGATATAAGCACTCAGAACATGAGACTATGGGGGACACCCCAATAACCTTTTCTTAAACCAATGTGAAATAGTTTGGAAAAATGAGAGATATGGTTCCTTCCATTATATACTTCCTATATTCTGCCTCAAGACCGGGACTTACCATGTATCTTGCAGCAGTTTGGCCTCCAAACTCCTGTCTCAGCTTCTACATTGTGGGGTGTATGAGTGTACACTACCACTACTCAGCTAAAGGATGTATATTTTCATACCTATAACAGTTTGTAGTACAAAACTGAATTTCAGAGAGCACTGGAGACTGAATAGATAAATGAACAAGAGAGGAAATGGTGCTCATAGGAGGCAACAGAGGAAAGTGGCTAAACATGGGTTCATGTGTCAGAAAGCTAGGCCTCAAAACCTGTCCTTACTGTGACCAGCTAGCTCGGTGACCTTCTATGTACATAGGCTTACCCTCTCCTCTAGAACTCTTGAAGTAAAAGCCATAATACTTGGTATGCTTCTTGATCTGCAGTGAGTTACGTAGAAACTGTACCTCCAGTTGGCTTTCCAGAAACTTCTCTAAAATTCCAATAAGCATTCTAAATGGTCCTCCTAGAATAATGTGTCATAATACCCACTTTGCCATATAAGATCTGTTTAGGGAATCTGTAAGACTGGATGTTAGTTACATTTAACTAATGTAATTTGGCTCCATGTGCCCTCACAGGAAGATAGTGGGATGTGAGGAGCATTTGTCTGCCTTCTGCTTACCCATTTCTCCAAGACTTGCTGGTTGAGAGTAGGCACTTTGGGAAGGAGGACTAAGGACAAAGGAAGCGGTTCCTCTGTACACAGCTCTACAACCATGGTGACCTTAAGCCAAGCTGGCTTCTCTGCTCTCTTTTCCTCACTCCAAAGATCAGAGACCTGGTGGATGAGGATGGAGAGGCTACAGGGTATAGGCCATCCTGAATAGTGGGGGAAATCAAGAGTCAGGAAATTGTAAGGAATGACGACTCCTGGCCAGCCACTGGGCCAGGCACAGAGGCAATCTTTATGGCTGTCAACATGCACCCAGGACTGCACAGTACCAAGAGATCACAGCAACACTGGCAAATGAGAGGGGTAAAGTGGTCAGAGTCCAGCAGCCCATGCATGGCAAAGTCAGTCTCGCTCAAATAGCTTTACTCTTTCCTCCCAACAAGGTTGTATCTGGGTGAAGAGGTGGCTCCCAGGCCAGATGAGCCCAGCCTTTTCTTGTTGGTAGGCCTGGCACCTAAGCCTGAGTGCCTGCCACCACCACCTTGTTCAATTCTCAAGTCGGCTGCCATGGGAACAGCAGCCACCTGTCCAGAGTGGGTGGCGAAGCCTCAGCTGAGTTTATGAAGAGCAAAAGATGACTCCAGCTGCACAGGAAACTCAATAACCCTGATTATGTGTTTATTTTTTCCCTTCCCTGCCTCCTGCTCCCTCCCTCCCACCTCCTCCCCTATTCTTCCTGCCTCTTCCCTGGCTCCGTTTTTACCTTTTATCTTTTCTCAAGCTGGTCTGCTGCTGGCTACCCTGGCCCTCCTCTGCTCCTGCCCCTGCCCCAGTCCTTCCCCACCCCAGCCCATCTGAATCACATGGGGAGCCTCTCATTCTCCCCTTTGATGGCAGGGACTGCTCATGAACCCCGCAGAGACAGAGGTATACTACTTCTCCTCCTCTCAGGAAAAAACACAGCTAGGGCGAGCTTTGGGGATCAGCTGTTCCTACTCTGGTCTTCTTCTACAGGAAGGGAACTGAGGCTCATAGAAGGGACACAGTGTGGTCAACTGCTTGAACAAAGCCAAGCAGTCTAGATACTTCCAGATAGTTCACAGAGAAGGAAGTGGAGTAGCAAAGCCAGGAAGGTTTGTCACTCCAAACCATACAACCCAAGGGAGGTCTGGAAGCCCATCCGTGTGCTACAGAAGAGGGGAACAGGGAGAAGTCCTGTTTGGTATGGAAATACTTCCTGGCAGCAGGCTTATATGGGCAAATGAACATGGATGAACTATAGTGGGTAGGATATCTCTACCAAAAAAAATGACTGTGTGAGCATAGAGGTAGGGGGTCAGGCAGGGTAATCCCTAAGGAACCTGTCAGGATCCTTGTTGCTTGAGTAGCATTATATATGGCTGGTGAATGGGATGCCATCTTGGGCAGGAGGCTGAGGATAGAGGTGGGAAGAGAAAGGAAACTTTGCTTGGCTCTAGAAGATCACTCCATTAATACAACCTGACTCATTTGTATTGGCTTCTCCTACACTAAAACACACACACACACACACACACACACACACACACACGAAGACAAATGAGGCTGGAAGAGAAACCACACTGAGAAGTGTCAGTCCCAGGTCCTATGACCAATGGGTAGGGCAGGAACAGATACAGTTATTAAGAGGCAGTTTCTTAATTTGAGAGAGAGAGAGACATAGAGAGACAGTGAGAGACAGAGAGTCACAGAGACAGAGAGAGACAGAAACACAGAGACACACAGAGAAAGAGACAGAGACAGAGAGACAGAGGCCCTCTGTAGTGCTGTAGTCCAGGCTGTCCTTGAACTCATTATGTATCTGAGACTAGCTTCAAACTTCATCATGCCTAATCTTCCAAAAAGGCTTGGATTACAGCTGTGTGTCTCTGTGCTCAGCATATTATTGTCATTCTGCCTTTCCATGAGGGCTGGAGGCAAACCAGGCAGATTCTCCTCTGATTCCACATGAGTTTTCTTCAAACTTAAAGTGCAGTGGGAACAAGGAACCTTCCTTGGGGCCTCAGGAATGAAGACACTGGAATATCTGAGAAGAAAGAGTAAAATCAAATAGGGACTTCAACAAAACTGTGTAGGTCTGCCTTTATTGCTACATTCCATTCCCAGCCATCAGTCACTGTGCCCTGTGTTTCTGAGTCTGTGCACTGAAAGCAGCAGGACAATGAGTGGGGAGAGCTGCGAGTCCTGTCTGCAGTCCCGTTCTGTTAGGAAAGGAGACTAGCCCTTACCAGCATTGCCTACTGGCCAGGAAATTGCCAGGCACTCAGCTCCACTTCTCTCATTGTAACAGCCTCAGGAGTCCCACTTTGCAGGTGAGTAAGCCATAGATCACAGAAGCCAAGGGACATATCAAAGGCTAAGCTAAGAAATGGTAGTAATTCTTGCTGATAGTCCCCAGGTTTTCATCATCATGCTTTGCAAACAAACTGTCTTTGGGAGGGAACTTGTAGGGAGCATGAATGAAGATGTCTCTTTAGTTTCATAGTTTGGGTCTGGAGGATCCCTGGTCTTGTCCAACCTGAATAGGTCCATCCCTCCTTCCTATCACATCTCCTTAGCCTTGGCTTTCCCCCATCTCTTCCCTTGGAAGTAAATACCTCTTTTCCACTTACTGGAAGGGCCAAGAGATGGCAGATTTCAGTCCGTCCTAAGACCCCCGGTCCAGGAACATGAGCAAGCTAGAAGCGGTTTGGTCAGCTAAGAGTTCACATTTCCAGCTTAATTGCAATGCCTCACCACAGTGGTAGGCCTTGGGCAAAGTCCTTAATTCCTCTGCCTTCGTTCCCCACCTTTACAAATCGAGGCGATTGCAGCACCCACCCTGTAAGGTAGTTCTGAGCACCATGTGAGTTCATATTTGTGAAGTGCTTGGGACAGGGTCCGGCACCTAAGAGATGACATGTCACCTGGCTATCGTTTTTCAGCTTCACAATGAACTTCCTCAGGAAGCCTCAGGAGACCTACTGCAATGACTTAACAAGAACTGGGATGGTTCAGTAAGGGCACCCACACTAATGACACTACACGAAAGGCTAAAACAGGAAAAGTTCTCCAAAGACCTACTCTACTGAATGGCCCAGAGCACATGGTAAGTATAACATTGGCTCATAGGAAACTGTCGATATTTGTCAATTGTTGGCTTACAAAAGTAGCAATTGCATATGGTTTGACCTAATAGCACAGCCCACTGGGGAGGGGGTTCATAGCTGTTTCAGGATCTTACCTCCTCCCATTGAGGAAATTGCTAAGCATGTTCGATCAGTTTCTGTAAAGACTTAAGTAGTTGGTTTCCACTTGGGTTCTAGGTGCATAAAGAGTTTAGAAACTGTACTTCTTAGAAACAGTCCTCTTGGAGCCTATTTGAAACTACTAAAGCCCTTGATCTGTAAAGCCAAGAGGGTCTGTCTGTCTGTTTGTTTGTTTTTAACAGTACTGAACCCTTAGTGTTGGTTATTTAGATGAGTATGAAGTAACTAACAACATAGACAAAGGAGCTAGAAGGCATCAGGAATCACAAGCTGATGTTCAGACACCGGGACAGAACCCAGGAATGTGGAAATCGTGGCCATCTCTGCTCCTTGGTGTCCTCGCGCTCACTGAAAACAGTTCAAAGTAGAATCATATGTGTGTTGGGGATTCCAGCTCTTTAAATTATAATTTATTATCATTTCTAATTGGAATTTATTTTTATTATTTTAGTTGTCCGTTTTGTTTGTTTGGTTTGATTTTAGATTTTTTTTAAGACAGGGTTTCTCTGAGTAGTCCTGGATGTCCTGGAACTCATTCTGTAAACCAGGCTGGCCTCTAATTCAAGCTGCCTGTTTCTGTTTCTCCAGAGCTGGGATTAAAGGTGTGTGCCACCACCACCTGGCTATGATGCCCAAATTTATTTATGAGGCACCATGTAATTGACAAATGTACCCAATGTGTGATGATCAAATAATGGATATTAATATTTCCGTGTCCTTTTCTTTTCCTTCCTTCCTTTCTTTTTTTCTTTTTATGTTGCTGGGGATGGGACCAAAGTCTCTACACACTAGACGAGGCTTCTACCACTGAGCTATATCCTTAGCCCTTGTTTGTTTGTTTTTATTTTTGTTGTTTTGTTTTGTTCTGAGATAGGCTCTGACTATGTTGCTCAGGCTGACTTCAAAGTCACCATCTTCCTAGTTCAGCAGGGATTGGAGATGCGCATCACCATGTCCAGGTTTTACCTCCTCTCTGCTGCTGCTGCTGCTAGCATGCTATGGCCACACTAAAGCACATTTACACAGCCCATGCAGTCAATGGCCACATCTGCTTTAGCATCACTGAATCCTCAACACTTAACACATTACTGGGCAGAAAATAATCCCTCGATAAACGCGCTCTGAATAAAGCCATCAAGGAAGACAGGGACTGGAGCAGAATGACTTGCCTGGCAGTCAGGATTTGCAGGAGGAAAGCCTTCTCATAACTTAATGTGCCACTCAACTGCCAAAGATGGCATAAGGGTTGTGGCCATGGCTGGGGTCAAGTCTTCTGATGGCAGTTGAGCTCTGAACTCTCAGAATGACAAAAGGCCACAAATGAAGAAATGGCCAAGGGGGCAAAATACAGCCACTTTGGAGTTCAAAAAAGGTTGGTGTGGGTCACCAATTACACTGAGGGATGAAAAATATGGGTGTGTATATAGCAAGAGGGAGTTAGGTCAGACCTTCCCAACTCTATGGAGAGGTGAGGCAAAGTGAGGAACATTTTTTCAAACAGAAAGCTTTGCCTCTTACCCACTCCCACAACTCCCAACCCCAGTCCCACTCCCTCCCAGACACTCACTTTCCAGGCAGCCTGTAAAGTGTTCTTTACTTTGACTCTCTGGGCCTCAATTTCTCTATTAATACTTGGAGATGAGAAGCAATGATACACTCCATGGTCTATAGTCTCATATCTTTTACTTATTTTTATTTTATATCTATTCATCTTATTTTATGTGTATGGGCGGGGTTTGCTCACATATATGTCTGCATCCTTTGTGTCTTGGAATTGGAGTCCTGAATGGTGGTAAGCCTCCATGTGTGTGTTGAGAATCAAATCTGGGTCCTCTGCAAGAACAACAAGTGCTTTTAACTGCTGAGCTGTCTCTTCAGCCTCCTTGTGCCTTTTAAAGTCTGGAATTTTCTTGAGGCTGGACTGAGCTGGCATAACTTCAGAAGGCTAGAGATGGCCATGAAAGTAGTGAGATCCCTAGAGACGGGATCCTGCTGAGAAGCCCCTCCTCACCCTCCACCTCCTGCCCTTTTAACTGCAGAACCACAGCCCTCCCTGCTCCTCCTGGCTTCTCCCCTCTTTGCCCCCACAGTTCTGTCTGGAGGCCCCATTCTCTGACCAGCTTTGTTTGCTTTTAATAAAGTTAATCGCACTCCTAATTTGTATGTAATGAAAAGATAAAAGGGAGACATGAGGGTGAGCCTTCCATTGCAGTGCAAGCAGTCCCAGTCCTGCTGCCAGCCACCTTCCCAGCTCTGCCTTCCCACTTCCTTGTCCCCTGCAGGAGTCTGAGTAGGGGTGGGTGTCTTGGGTTCCACCCAGCCTGCTAGTCTCTGTAGCTCCCTCAGGGAAGTTTCCTGGGATGTATTTGCCATATTTTTTGAGTAGCCCCTGATGAAGGCTCTAAGTTCTACTAGGACCCAGAGTTCACCTTTGAAGGGTTCCCCCAACCCCAATGCCTAGATGTCCAGTTTCTTAAGTGGGCACATAGCAAGTGAACCCCTTCCTGACAGTGTTGCCATCTAGTCTCTGAGAATGCCTTGACTCCCTCCATTAACATATATGGGGAACATCTATGAGTGGATAAAGCGATGGCTTGTTGTTCCTCATCTATACACTTCAGTATATGCCACTTACCTGCCATCTCACCTGTAGCATACCCTTCTTTCACAAGTTTCACTCAACCACTTGGTCTCTTCCGGTCCTGTCGCATGAATGTGACTTTTGGGCAAGCCCTCCTTCCGTCTCTCTGGACTTCAGCTTCCCCGAACATCTCAGGCAGGTAAAGAGTTTGGGAATGGGTGATGAGGTAGGTCCTCCGGGACACCTGAGTGTCAGTGTACTGCCGATGTTTGGGGTACCTGCTCCCTGGAGGTTGGGTTACCAAAACAGACTCCTCAACTATGCACTTCTCCACCCTAGAGATAGCTTCCATGGGAGAGGATACTGGTCAGGAGTAAATTAATGGGAGCCCTGAGCTCCCCCACTTTAAAACTGGTCCATGGCCACAATTCACTGGGAGTATGGTTAGGGACAGAGGTGGACAGGGTCACTTCCATCTCCAACCCTGTTCCAGAAGTCTGTGTCAGAGACCTTTAGCTGTCCCCAGGGGAGAGATAACGATGAAGCTGATTTGGTGTGGGGGAGGTATTCGCACTCAGAGCACAGGGAGGAAGTGAGGTTTGGGGACAACCAGGCCTTCCTCTGCCCTACCACGGCCAGGTCAAGCAGGGTACAAGCTGAGCTCCAGACACAGCTGGGTGTGTGGAGAGAACAGCCCTGCTGGAGGGGGCTCCCAGCATGGCACGCCTGAGCAGCAATCTGGAAGCTATTGGGCTGGTGCGTTTCTGCGATCCACCGCGAATGCCATGCCCAGTTCATTTCCTCTAAGGAAACACAACCTCGGGGGATAATTAGAGCTTCTTTGCGTACACAATCCCATATTGTTTATCCAACACAAATTAAAAAACGTGGGCCCTGAGAACATGGAGCGAGAGATAAAGGAACCTCCTCCTCCCCCTCCTTCTCTCACTCCTCTCCCTCCTCCTTTCCCTCCTCCTCCTCTCTTCCAGCTGGATCTCATTACCCTGCCTGGCCAGGCCAAGCCTCAGCTCCAGCCTCACCCTCACCCGACCGGCTTCCAGCCTTCTACACAACCTTTGTACCCCCGAAGACCGACTCCTCAGAGTAAGGGTCTGCAATCCTCCCCCATGCCTTCTTCTATGTCTACTCTGTGGAAAGGTGGCTCTGAAATATGAGTCATTGGCTAAAGCGGCATTTGTGTCTGTGTCCTCTCAAGGATCCTCCCATTGAAGCGCTTGGAAAGTACTAGCCCACAAATACAACTTGAACCCAGGAGCAGAGGCAGGGCCTATACCCTGGGGTTACTGAGAAAGAAGGGCCAGCTCTCTTGGCCCCAGCCTTGGCCCAAGGCCCCAGCTCCCCTTCACTGCCCAGATGTGCTCCACCCAGACAACAGGGAGCCCAGTCAGCCTGGCCTGAGGGGCCCCTTCCACAAAGCCCAGCCCCTCTCCCCCTAGGGCTCAGCCCAACAAAGGAGGATTCTCAGCTGGGCAACTTAGGGCGGGAGGAAGGAGGGTTGTGGGTGGAAAATAGCTTTGGAACCCAAGGTTGGCCATCTCCATGAAAGCCCTATTATTGCTTGAGTAGCTAAACGTCCTGCTCAGCATGGGCAATTCAGCTCCCCTCACTTCCCTGTCTCCCCCTAAGACTAGCTCCACATTCCAGCACTGCACAGCCAGCCCTTTTAAGACATGGGGAGGCAGGATAAAGGAAGCTTCTGGGAAGAGCTGAGGAGGAAAGGCTGCAGATGAGGCACACCTTTCCCAAGCCTTCAAGTGCTTCCAGGGCAAAATGGCTCCACGGAAGTCAGTTTGTTATCAGGTTTGTCCACTGCATTTCTCTGGTGTCATGGCTTACTTTCTGGGGCCTTGACGGTAGGAAGCTCTGCCTGGGTTTTAGCTGGGGGCTGGGACAGTGTTTCCCCCTCCCCAAAGCTTCCGAGCACAAAGTAGTATAGTCCTTATGCCTCCCAGGGCCAAAAGTCAGCAGACCAGGCCTCTGTTCTGCACCCTAATCCCTGTTCCCTAATCTCAATCCCCCTTCACCAGAAAGGTTGAAGAAGGCTGGACGCTTTCCTGGGGTCTAACCCTCCCAGAGCCCAGGCTGGGAGTGGGGAGTGGGCCGGCTGAGGGTAAGTGGGCAGAATTTTCTCTGGTTAAAGTGAAGAGGAAGTTGGGTGAACTGAGAATACATTCCCCGTCTGGTCTGTTCTTTGAGCTCTCCTGTTCCCCTCCCCTCTCTCCTTTGGTTTGTCTCTGCGCTGGAAAGAACATGTGCTTGGCAGATTTTTTATTAACTCTGTAGCTTGCTCTCTCTCTCTCTCTCTCTCTCTCTCTCTCTCTCTCTCTCTTGTTTTCACTCTATCTCTCTCTGTGTGTTACTGTCTCTGTCTCTCCCTTTTTCGCTTGCTTGACAGAATTCAGATTAGACAAAACATGAGCTCATTTCTGCCTGAGGAAAAAAAGAAAGAAAACCACTCCTCCTGCCCTCCCCCACTTTCATCTCTCCTCCCTGGCCTTACCCTGCACTGTTCATCAAACAGCCTGCTAGCCTGGAAGCTCATCCAGGCTGCACCTCAGAGACTGGACTTTGGATACTACAGTCCCCGCATGAACCAGCTCCCTGCTCCGGAGTCCCTCCTGTATTCTTGACCATTGGTAGAAGGTGGTAGTGGACTGTAAGATGTGGCATGGGTATGGTGTACCTAGGGTCCTGAGGGTTAGAAATCAAGGTGGGCCCTGCCATTATTTCCAGGAACCCGTGGGCATTGAACCAATCACCAAACCCTAGCTCTTAAGGCCATCTGGGCCCAGTCCTCTTTCACATTCTTCTGGAACAGCTGTCACTACTACCCTAATTAGTTCTCCAGCTATCACCTCTGAGCACTTGTAAGGAGTCTTCTCCACAAACTGCTGACTATAAATCCCTGAAGTGACTGAATTTCTATCCTCATGGCCTCTTAGCATGTGGTGGCTCCGGTGCCCATTTGAGCTGGAATTTCAGCTTTAGCACTTACTTGTCAGATCTTAGTCCATTCAACCCCTCCGCTGAGCCTCAGTTTCTTGTCTGTAAAATTGGAGAATAAGATAAAAACTGTAAAATCATCATTTGGTTTCAGTGACATCAGATTCCTTTGACCTCTTGAAAAGGGCAAAAATGACTACCAGGTCCCTTATATAATAAGAGAGTGGGAGATGGGTCCTCTTATTCCTCCTCCCTCCCCTTACCTCACCCTGACAGACAACTGGAATGGAAAGACAGCCGGAAGGAGTGTGCTTAGATGTAAAAAGGAGCTTCCGCAGAGTGTAGCGATCTGAACAAAAAGAAATGGCCAGTGTGTGCTGAAGAAAAGAACAATGGAATGACCATGGGCTGTGCTGGGGCTAAACCCTGAGTTAGGGTCTTGTTTCCACCATTCCTCATGTGACCCAGCCCAGATCACTGTGCTTTCCGAGCTTCTTCCTGCACCCTCCCCCACCCCAGTGGAGGAGAAACCTCCCCTGCGCTCAGCTACTGAAGCATCTTTATGAGTTTCTGCGGGCTGTTCCAAAGGCTCTTCCCGTCTCCCCATCGTGGAGGGGAGTGAGAGGAGGCTGTAAGGGGATTCTGGGGCCGCACTGCTTACTGTGGTTGCTGGGTCCTCAGGGACCTTTAAGGTCACCCTGACAGGCAGTTGAGACCAGTGGGCCCCTCTGAGTCACTGGGCTCTCTTACCCCTCCCAGCCACCCTCTTAGCTTAGCTGACACCCACTGCCTGAGAGCTGTCCCTTAGCCAGGCGCGGCAGCTTGGCTCTTCTAATCTCGTTTTATAAATTAATCCCTCTCTTCCCTTAATCATTTTCATTGCCTGCCTCTGAACCCATTCCAATCCATCTACTGCTCCTGCACCTTCCCCCACTCATCATCCCCTCCTCAGCCCTCTGGCAAGCTGTGGCTGCCTGCATTCTTGGTCCCAGGTAAGGGGGCAGCTCTCCGGTTAGTCCTCAGAGCCAACCAAGCAAAGCAGAAGCACACGGTGTTGAACTTTAACTGTGCTGGGTGGAAACCATAGCATGACTATTTCTTTGCATAGCAGTCTCAGGGATGTTCCTCTACCACTACATCTATAGAATGGGGTGCCGAGAAAATAAGTGCTTGGCAAAGGGAATTCGTCACTTGAGTAGAGGACAGGGCTCCTGAGTCAGGCATCCCACCACTCTCTCTGCTTCTCCTCTGGATCCTACTTCCACAACCCGGAAATCCACAAGAATGCAAGACGCAGGCGCCATAGCTAACACTGAGCACAGACAAGAGCTTCATCCCTTAGCTTGTGGTCAGCTTCCTTCAGGGGCCCTGTAAATATCGCCTGCCATTGAAGAAGGCTAGACCTACAAAAGCAGCCAGCCATGAAGATAGTTAGAGGGGCTCTGGGCAGGAGATGGTGAGGCCTTCTAGACTCAGGCTCAAAGCCATGGCTAAGACCCTAGAGGTGGCTGTCCATTTCAGTTCCTGTTTACTCTGGGAAACAAGCCCTCTGGGCATCTGCATGCACCTTAGCTGAGAGGCTCTGTGGTGTATCTTTGTTGACTGGTTTAGGGTCAACAAAGCTCGCTCAGGCCTCAGATGATATCCTCCTGATCAGTGTCTGGGATACAGAGATTATACCACCATTGCCTACTCAGAGCCCCTACTGTAACTTTTTCAAATCCTATTTTTAATGATGGTTCTTCAATACTTTAACCTTCCTTGTAGCCCACCACCCACCAGAGGTAGTAGAAAAGAAAGGCTATGGAGAAAGTGGACCTGTTTAGAAATGGTTCTTTAGAGCAACTCCCATCTGTGTTGTCTGGAAATCGGCAGTTCAGTTCAGAGGTCAGCAGGCAGCCGCAGCTTGATCCACTCGCAAACACCTCATACATACACCAGCAGGCCAGTTTGCTAGAGTCTGGTTAGCAACAGCAGTGACATGACCTAGCAGAGATAGGCACCAGCCTCAGCTCAAGTCAGCAAGACGGACCAGGAGGAATGCCAGGAGAAGTTCTTAGATGTGCCTCTCTTCAGGGAATCGAAGATCAGTGAAGACATGAAACCCACAAAGGTTGCACAGCTAGCTCTACCAGTAAGCCAAGCTCTGTCTCTGTCACTCCATCGAGTCCTATTTATACCCTCCAAACATCACGTGTCTTCCATGTGCCTTGCCTCAGCACAGGTCTTACCTCAGTGAGTCCTTGGAAGTGGCAATAAACTAGGGCACGCCACCAGAAGATTTTTGGTGCATTTCTCTCTATGGCATCCCAACCAACACAGATCAACTAAGCAATGTAAGGTGGACCAGTGTATGTGTGCCATTAGTAAAGAATCCTTCATCGTGTGTCCTTTCACATGCTTGCTTTAGCAGAAACATGCTCTCTCCCATGCCCACTTCAGTGAAACATTCCTTCATGTGTCTACCTTAGCCTTTTATACCTGTGTCTACTTTAACAAAGCGTTCCTTCATGTGTTTGCCCCAGCAAAAAGCCATCCCTTCTTTCCAAAGAACACTTAAGTTTCCACTTCACCCTACTTTTAGATTACTCCAGCCTTTTGGGCCAAGGTGAAGGGATTGTATTCTCAAGACTACTTGCCTACCTCTGCCAGACCTGGATCTGGTAGCTGAAGGTACCAGACTGTGCTTACAACCAAGTATACTTCAGACAGAGAAAGCTCATTATAGCTGTAGGACAAGAGAGGTGGCTAACAGTGACCATGCAGGAACTGGGCGAACAGAGAACCCATCACCAAATACGGCAGGGACAGGAGTAGAGTCATGGGTACATTATGGAGCCAGCCACACCTGCACGAGGCAATAAGAGTCAAAACTTTCAAGATGACCCTTAAAGGATTCGGAAGGGATGGCCAAGTCGACAAGGGGGAAAACAGTATCCCAGTCAGAATGACACAAGGGCTGTGCGACTTCCAGAGGTAGTGCCAACAGCCCCAAGTCTGTGGAAACTAGGTAGGTCCTGTTTGTGGGAAGGGAGAGATTTCAATCGGCTAGGTTCTCTGTTTTACTCTTCACTGGATTCTGGCCTTCCCTAATAATTCATCTGTTGGAAACTCAGTTCCCCACTGGGTACCTGGCACTGTGGGTTACAGGTAGTAATTTTCATGTCATCTTGGTCATCCGGATGAAAATTAGCATCGAGGAGTCCATTGCACTGTAGTACACCTGCCACACCCACTTTCTCTGCCCACGTTGTTCCTTTCCACATCCACTCTTTCAGATTTGCTGGGATCTGAGGGGACATCTAGAAAGGCCAGCCCCTAGAAAGCTCCTGGCAAGCATCGGGCCACTGTTATTCCTCCTGCCAGCCCCTGGTGCTTTGAGAGAAAGAAAGGGAGACAGAAAAGTTTTGCTCTCATTTTGCAACGTCGATGGGTTTTGCAGCACAGAGATGATCCACCAGCCTCACGTTTGTCTCCTGCTTTGGCCATCTCTGTGGTTGGGAAGAGTGGGAGGGGTGGGGGATTTAGAGAGAGAGGTTGCAGGAATACCATCTACCTACACCCCTCTCAACTCACTCTGGACCTCTTCCACTGATACCCAAAGGCAACCCAGCCTGAATGGCCACACAACTGTGGCCAGCCCTCTCTTGCCCCCTCCTTAGCCTAGGGAGGGGGAGGGATTGAGGAGTGAGGGTTCTGAGGGAGGGGCCAGAAGTCCAGCCTGGTTCTGATTTCCCTGGCTGGGGCTGGGAACCAGAGCCTGGTCTGTCTTCAATCCCTACCCCCCTAATGCAATGCTTCTCTGCTTTCGGGAGCGGCCCATAACCGCAAACACATTTGCTAATGCAGCTAGCCTGCCCGCCCTGGGACAGCTGGCTGGGCCCTGTGCCTGGGGCCAGGCCAGGCAAAGGGCAGGGGGCCTGGCTGGGAAAGGAGCCCGAGGCTCCTCCTCTGCTGTTCAGCCACCCTGCACAGGCCTGGTTGCTGCCTCTCTGCCTTGTAGCCCTTCACTGCTGTGTCTCTTTTCATGACTGAGAAAGATGTCAAACTAAGGGCAATAGAGAGGAACTGCTACACGACTGGCCACACAGTGACCAGATCAAAGATGGATCGACTAGACATGACTTTTTTTCTAAGAAAATGCATGGCTTGCCTGGGCTAAGGAGGCCTGGGCCTGTGACATTCCATCATGGCATGTCTCTTTGAGAGAAGCCACCTCTAAACCTGGAAAATCGAGACAGGTGTGATGTGATGACCCATGCTTGTAATGCCAGCTCTCCCGTGGCTAGTACAGGATGACCAAGAGGTCAATGTTGACTTCAGTTACAAAGTGACAAGGAAAAGGGAATAAAAAGAAAAACAGGAGAGAAATTGAGAGCAGAGTGAAGGCTTGTCACTGACATAGGAAGTCAAAGCACAGGTTTCCACCGTGACTAGGGCAAATGCGCCTCTTTGCATGCAGTCTTGTGATAAGGAAACAGGTAGGCAAGTGTCTTGTAAACTATAAAGTGCTGTATCTGCGAGACCATGGGCCCTCAAAGAACAGGAGTCAAGGTAGAGTGACCTCTTACAGCCACTAGGAACCCAGCCCTGAGCACCATCATGTGGCAGAGAAAGGCTTAGACTCTGAGAGAGCCAGCCTTTTCCTTTGTCAACCTGGCAGCCAGGAAGCCCCCTGAGAAGCTAGCCTGAATTCTGGGGCCCCAGAATTCCTGAAGTAGAGCTGGAGTCTGAGCCCACTCCCAAGTAGACAGCAATCCCAAGGCCCAGCCTTGCTCAAGGACTGCCCGGACTTACTTGGCGGCCCCAGTTACTACCCCCACTCTCCCAACTCACACAAGGCATGCAGCTCAGCTTCCCCTGCCAAGACACCCCCAGCTGGCCCCTCAGCCCCTCTCCAAAGACAGGGGCCTTTCTCTGCCACGTTCCTGGAGGCTTTTCCACTTAACAGGGCCTTGAAATCCATTTGCTGCAGACTGTGAACTTCCTCTCTATGCTCCTGCCCGCTGGCCTTCTCTGAGCCTGACCCCCTACTCCCACCCCCACACTGGCGTCCGCCCGCCCATAGCCCAGCAGCTGTCACCCTGGTCTCCCCTTCCCTGGGCCTCTGGGGCCAAGCAGGGGGCACCTGGAGGAGGTATTCAAGCCCAGGAAACAGCAAGAGCTTGAGTGAGGATAGGAATCCCAGAACCTGCTCACCAGTAGGATCCTGAGCACACCAGAGGCTAGAGACCAAGGCTAAAGCCTCTTCAAGACTAAAGCCACCGAAACATTTCTCTCTGTATCACCTTTACCTTCATGACCTCTATGGACCTTGTGGGCCAGAGCCATGCTACTAAGCTACTAATAGACACACACACACACACACACACACACACACACACACACACACACTCACACAGAGCACTAGTTCCCCTGAAGGTGTATCTAGGAAGATAAGGTGGTATGGGTTCTAGTCCTGCCTCAATCAGAATCCATGACTTTGGGCCAGTCTTGTCTCCTCTTGGACCTCTCTGATTTCCCTACCATTTCGCTGACATCTTCTTGTTTCTTGAAGTCAACTCCTCTCTGCTTGGTCAGGTCTGCACACCCTAGGTCTTTGTGTTCTTACTGGTGTCCCCAATGCTTCCATGCCGCAAACTTTATTCTCCATCCCAGTATGTCCTCAGACTGTAGGAGTGAATGGTCACCACTATCCACTGGTCAGGTGGCTGTGGCCAAGTACTTCCATGCCTGTGTGTGCGTGTGCGTGTGCGTGTGTGTGTGTGTGTGCGTGTGTGTGCGTGCGTGTGTGTGTGTGTGTGTGTGTGTGTCGTGAGGCTCTATGTGGGTGCTGGGAATCGAACCTCAGTCCTCTAGAATAGCCAATACTCTTAACCATTGAGGCATCTCTCCAGCCTCAGGCCTTCTATCTTATTAATTTGATGTTATCTTCATGATACAGGCTGAGGAAACTGAGGTACAAAAAGGAAAAGTGACCACAGTTCCAAGGCCTAGTTGAGCCTGGGTATTCGCACTCCCTCATCTGTCCTATCACCCCCCTCCTCCTCCTCTTCGACTCCTCCTCCCCCTCCTCTTCCTCCTCTGCTTCCTCTCCCTTTCCCTGTTTATGCCTAAATGCCAGTGTATTCTGTAATGGACAGGGACATACTAATGGATCCTTGTTTTGAAATAGCTAGTCGTAGCACTTTACAGGAGGTAATGTCAGAGCTCAGATTTTGGTCGGGCTTCAAGCTGATGGCAAACAGTCCACTTAAGACCTACTCTGACCTGAGGCTCCATCTCCCTTATGTTTCCAAAACTATATTATTTCACACCTTAAACCAGAGTGAGGAAGAAAAGTTTGTCCAAAGGATGAAATGCTTAGAAGAGGGAAGAGAGGCCATCATCTCATTAGAGCCTCAAATCTCCCAACCCAACTGAGTACCTACTATGTGCTGGCCACTGTCAGCCACTTTACACAGGAAAATAGGCTTTTACTCTCAGCAAAACATAGCCCTGGGAGAGGAAAAGTGATGCCTATAAGAAGAGGTCTCCGAACCCAGAGAACACAGGTCCAGACAAGAACACTGAGCACAGACAGCTCCCTGGCAGGCTTGCTGTCAGCTCTGCTGCCTAGAGCTCTCACCCTTTCAAAGCTGGGGGTGGGGGGGTGAGGGAGATGCTGGTCTCTCTCCCCATCTGTCTTTTTCATCCTTCCCCTCTCTGGTTCTCAGCAGAGAATGTGTTAGAAACCTGGACTGAATTACCACCCATTACCCAACCTGCCTTCCTCCAAATCCATGCCATTAATGCAATCAATGGAGGGGAAGCAGACTCTTTTCAGCTGCCTGTCTGGCCTGCCCAGCAAGGCCTTCCCAGGGCTGCAAAAAGGTCTATACCCCTACTACTCTCCCACAGGGATGGTACTATGCGCCACTCACACACATGCTTGCCACAGTGAAGCAGATCCTCTGCCCATCAGAGAGCTCTCCTTCTTGGACACTCAATTCAGTGAAGACACACACATGAATATTTGTTCAATTGAGGAATACTTACAGGACTGTCTTGAGGCATTGGAACAAGGAAATAGCCTGACAGGCCTTATCATCTACCTAGGGCAAGGGGTAGACCATCAGTGAGAAATGATAAACTCACAGGTGAATCCCAGGGGCTGTATTAGATCCAGCAGCCAGGGAAGGCCTCAGAGAGAAAGACAGTGTCATCACTGACAAGAAAGGGGCTGCTAAGGGGCAGGGGTGATGACTCAGCACTTAAGAGTTCTCGATGCTCTTCCAAAGGACCAGGGTGGAAGTCCCAGTCTGGGCTTAGAATCCTCTGTAACCGCAGTACCAGAGCATACAATACCCTCTTCTGACCTCTGTAGGCACCAGACATACATACAGATAAAACACCTATGTGAGGATCCAGGGAAAGCTTCGAAGGAGAAAGAACTGGGAAACAGAAGGATGACAGGGCAGAAGTGATCATGTGGGAAAGTGAAGGGGAGAACCGAAGCTGGGGAGACAAAGACCACAGTATCAAGAACTGTGGGCCAAAGCAAAGAGCTTGAGGGCCATGTTTGGTTGTGTTATATAGTGTTTGCCCATATTATTGCTGCTGGTCTGGGTCTAAGAATCCTCCTACTTTTGCCTCCTGATGCTGGGGTTCAAGGTATGTTTGTGTTAAGAGTTTAGGATCTAAATGGATTAAGAAGCCGTTAAAAGGGTTGGAGACATAGCTCAGTGGTCAAGAGCACTTGTTGCTCTTCCAGAGAACCCAGATTTGGTTCCTAGAACCCGTGTGGTAGCTCACAATCATCTGTGACTCCAGCTCCAGGAGACATGGTACCCTCTTCACCAGGCACGCATGTAAACATGTAAACAGAGCACACACATGTAAAATCCATTTAAAACGCAAATTTAAAAGAATTTCAAGTGCTACTCATGGTGATAAAAGCCTGGAGAACCTCATTTCTTAGCCAAAGAATCTGTCAGGCTAGCCTGAGTTGCATAGAGTTCCAAGTCAGACTTAGAAATATAGTATAAGACTCTCTCTCAAAGAAAAATGTTCTACCCAGAACAAGTCTGAAATTTTATTTTAGAGAGATCATTCTGGTGGCTGCAGAGAATGGAGAGGCCAAGGGTAGATGTAGGGGTGTATTGTATAAGTCTTAGTAAGAGGTGCTGGTGGCCTGTGTTTGGCTGATGGGCACGAAGCAGAATCAAGCAGAAAATTAGATGCTTTAGCCTGAACCCTTTTAGAGCTGGCAGACTTTTGGCGGTAACCACTGAATGATGGCCCTACCTCTATTTAGATGTAGATGCTATTTCAAATGTACCCTTACTTCAAAATCTTTTAATTCCTCCCACCAGATGAGATATTAGAAGCAAAAATCTGGTGTTGGTGGGGCAGGTTAAGATTGAAGATTGAGAATCTGAAGAGATGCTCAGAGGTTAAGAGCACTGGCTACTCTTCCAGAGAACCACGGTTCAATTTCCAGCACCCACATGGCAGCTCATGATGTCTGTTACTCCAGCTCCAGGGGAAACTGATACCCTCACACAGACATGGAAGCAAAACACCAGTGCACATAAAAAAATAAGTCATCGATTTTTTAAAAAGATTGGAGATACAAATTTAGTGAGTTGTTGGCACACACGTGCTATTTAAAACCATGAAGCTCAACGACAACGCCAAAAAAATCTACTAAGAAAATGTAAGTAGGAGGATGAGAACACCAGAGACTGAATCCTGACATCCAGAGGAGTCTCTGTAGAACCGAAAATGGAAATGAGAGCACAGCCAGCAATAGGAGAGGACGTGTTCAACTGGTGCAGGTACCTATGAGTGACCCAGAAAAGTAAGACAGACACTGGACTTGGCAATGTGGGGTTTCTGGTGACTTATTTGTTTGTTTGTTTTCTGAGATAAGGTCTCTCTCTATATCCCCCAACTGTCCTGGAACTCACCGTGTAGGCTAGGATGATTGTGAACTCACAGAGATCATCCTGCCTCTGTGTCTGCCTCCCAAGCACCAAGACTAAAGGTGTGAACCAACTGATGCCCCGCTTCTGGTGACCTTTGACAAGAACAGCTTTAATGGGCAGGAAGTTCACTGGGATAGTGGATGGCCAGCATGACTATAAGGAAGTGGAGGTATTGAGCCCAGCAGTGTCAGAGAGGGTTCTTCTGGAAGGGAAAGCAGAGGGAAAAGGAAGCATTATTAAAGCCAGTGGTCTACATGAAGGTGGGGCACTGTCAGAATAAAGGTCCTACAGGGAATAATATGGAGGAATGGAGGGTGATGTCAAAGGGTGGGGTAATTACGATCAAGATTTTGAAGTTTACACATAGTTATGGTAAGATCAAGAGCATATAGTTATAGGGAATGGTAGAGTGACCCGGGGTCTTGACTACAAAAGCCAGGAAGGTATCTCTGTTGTACAGAACTTTCAAAGAACCGTGGCAAAATTAAGGTATAGGAGGAAAAACTACCTATCCAGCTACTGACAGTTCAAGACTTGGAGGACACTGGCAAAGGGGTCAAAAGATAACAGCCTCCAGGAAGGGTTGGGAATGAGGCACTCATGAACATATCCATCATTTCACTGGGAAGAAAGACAAATGGTCCAGAAGCAGCCATGAAAAACAATACAGATACTGTCCCTGCTTCCTTGCACAGTGGAATGTGGACTGTGGAAGGAAAATAAAGCCCCCAAAATATCACAAGACGGCTGTGCCCTTGAGCCATGTGAATGAAGAGAATGGTCAAAAGACATTAAGAATAGGGGGAGGGGGCTGGAGAGATGGCTCAGCGGTTAAGAGCACCGACTGCTCTTCCAGAGGTCCTGAGTTCAAATCCCAGCAACCACATGGTGGCTCACAACCATCTGTAATGGGATCCGATGCCCTCTTCTGGTGTGTCTAAAGACAGCTACAGTGTACTCATATACAAAATAAATAAATAAATCTTTAAAAAAAAGAATAGGGGAAGGGCTGGAGGGATGGCGCTGTAGTTAAGAGCATTGGCTGCACTCCCAGAAAGCACAGCTTTGATTCCCAGCACCTACAAGGAGGCCCACAATTATCTGTAACTCCAGTTCCAGAGGATCCAACTCCTTCTTCTGGCTTCCACAGGTACCAGCCACACACGTGGTACACAGACATACATGCAGGCAAAACACTCATCCACATAAAAGAAAAATAAATAAATCTTCATTGAAACAAGAATATGGGGGAAATGACAGTTGCTGAAAGTGTACTGTGAGTAGCAGATGGCAGGACGGGGTCGGGGGGGGGGGGAGAGAGAGAGAGAGAGAGAGAGAGAGGAACTGGAATTGGAAGCAGTGAGAAGATAGAAGCCCAGGCTTCTGTGGAGATCTAGGTGTATGAATATGAATCCCAACAGAGTGAACAGAGTTACTTCCAGAAAGCTTATTGTGTTAGTTCTGCAGACGTGTCTGATCCCTGCTTGTGCTCACTGATGGTTCTGGAGAGGCCAATGTGAGCCTGTAGGCCCTCGTCTGACCTGCAGGGGGCAGTGTCTTTGCTGAGGGAAGAGTGAAGGAATCTAAAAATGTACTAGACTAGGCATCCATGGCTTTATCACCTTAGATACACACTTGAATGCACACAAAGACTGCATACACATATACGCAGTGTGAACATGTAAGCAATATCACATATATGCATACATATATAGAAACATACAGTGCAATATGCACACTTTTGCATATATCCCCTTAACACCATGCACAGAAGCCCAACTACACCTGCCTATATTCCCTCATACAATAATGTACTCATATATATGCACACGCTCACTGGTGCACAACACACACACACACACACAGAGAGAGAGAGAGAGAGAGAGAGAGAGAGAGAGAGAGAGAGAGAGAGAGAGAGAGAACCAGAACTGGATTTTCTTAAGTCTTGCCAAGTCTCAGACAGCAGAAAATCAAACTGAAGTTGAACAATCCAACCCAGAAAAGGGGGGAGATGCAGGGCGTGAGAATGAGGTGTGTGTTGGGGGAGTCAGGCAACAAGAAGCAAAGGAGCCAAGTGCCGAGTTAAAAAAAAAAGAAAAAAAAAAAAAAAAACGAGACCATTTGAAAAAGGGAAAGCCTTCAGACAGAGCAGGAATGCAGGCTGTAATTAGAATCGCTTCAACCGTCTCTAGATTCAGGGAGGATAGGCAAACTGGTTGCACATGCGGCATGGCGATCCCTAGCCTAGATAATGTTGGCAAAGTGTGTGTGTGTGTGTGTGTGTGTGTGTGTGTGTGTGTGTGTGTGTACATGTGAGCATGCAAGAGCTGTGGAAAATGCACTTGACCACATGGCACTGAGCCCTAGAGAATCCAAGATGAGTGCCCCCACCCTTGCAGCCGCCTGTCCCTTCTGGGGAAGACCTCTCATCTGACCCACAGCAGCCACTCCAAATGCATGTAAGGACTAGCAGATGCAGTGCTTGCCCAAGGTCCTGAACTTGCCAAGCCAGGCTAAGGGAACACGGGTAGTAAAGGTACTAGATTATGAGGAAACAGTATCCTTTCGTTTATGTCCCAGGTCAGTCACTGACAGGCTGCCTGACTAAAGCCATAGCCCTCCCTTCCCTGGGCCTCTGTAGCCTGAAGGGAGAGTTTGGGGTCCTTCCAATCTGGCCCTGAATATTCATCTGGGACTGCTGGTTATGAGCGGCTGGAATGAGGCAAAAGAAGGAGATTGTGGGGTGCCTGTGAGGAGAGGGCCGAGCCTGAAGGGGTGTGAATGTCTCTGGCTCCCCAGACCCTGAGAACCCTTTCTGCACTAGCCTATCACTATGCTATGAGCACCACTAGAGTGAGTAAGCCCTGGAGGGGAGGGCCAGGCAGCCAGGCCACCACGAGCATAATCCCTCTGTCCCTCCCCCTTCCCTACTTCTCACCTTTCTCCTCTAAGCTTTCTGAGAGGGCCTCGGGGGCAGCTGCTATCATCACTAAATATAGGTGGGCCAGCTTTGGATGTGAAGAAGCCCCTCTTACTTGCAGGGTTCCAAAGGCCTGGCAGGTGGCAGTTGGTGTATATGGCCCCTCCAAGCCTGAGAGATCAGATTCTCCAGTCCAAGCCTTAGTTCCAACCTAAAGCTCCAGTTTCCCATGCACTATATCCTTTGTTCCCCAGTATCCTGGGGGCTTGGTTCATAAAGTGAGTAGTTTGGATCCTGGTACACTAAGAACAATAATAATGATGATTATGATAATGGTAATTGTTATTGTAGCCGATACTTACTGAGCCTTTACTGTATGCCACACAGCTCTCTACTAAGAGCTTTGCAGGTGTCAACGCATCCCTCCCTGTGAATGCCTTTTGAGGTAGGTTCTATTAGTCCCACTTTACAGGCAAACAAACTGAGGCACAGACAGCATAGTAAAATTACGCAAACCACTTAATTACTCAGCTAGTGAGTCCTGGAATGGCGATGGTGTTGCTCCTTTTAACTGAAGATTCCTTTAGGAAGAGGAAAATTCTGAGAACAACAGAATATTGAACAACTATGAATTCCTCTTCAGCACACTGGCCTTCCCTCAGTTCTTCAAATAGTGACTTTATAAGGGCAGTCCTGGGGAGGGAGACTGCTCAAAGACAACCCCCCCTCCCCCCTGCAGCCCAACAGATAGAGTCAGTGCCTCGCTTTGGTTCTTAGGAGCTTTGTGTTCCTGAGCAAGCACTGCGCCCTTCCTCAGCTTCCGAGGTCTCCTGGTCTGTACTAATGACAAGAGGACTAGAGGAGACTATAGTCACTGCGCTCTTGACTCCCTTTGTCCCTTCTCCAGTGGCTAGCTGAAGACCGCTGCAAATTCAGACTGTGCTTTCCACGTGGCACCAAAGCCAGGCAACCCAGGGCCTCCATGCTTTCTGAGGGCCTAAGAAAACCTTCCAGTCCCAAGAAAAAGAACATTTATTGGCTCTAAAATATGAAAAGAAAACAGCAGAATTGGAATTAATAAATGTTCCATTATATGTCTACAAAACATAATGTAATATCAGCCTCGTTAATTGTTAAATTTAGTATTCCTAAAAATTTCATTACATTTGAAAACAATTTGTTGCTTAGATTTCCTCACTTTGCAAGAATTCCCAAGTATGCACGATGATTACAAAGAAATCATAGCCAAGTGGGAACGAAACAAGTTACTCATAGGCAAATAATTTTGAAAGCGGAATTATAAAAATCCTTTGAAATATTTTATAGCAAAAATTACATTTAATATGGGATGTGGGTACATTTTCACATATCTGACATGCTGTGGGGTAAAGCCTCTAAAAGGGAGAGTGCCTAGGGCTGAGGAGAGGGCCACGCCCTGAGTGGCAGGCAGAGCCTGGGTCACTGAGTAAGGGAACAAGAGCCCCTCTGTGAGCTGCCTTACTTGCTGGGGGGAGCAGCCATGCGCCATGTCGGGCACCCACTCTTTGGGTTGTTCCTCATCTCCTAAAACAAAACAAAACAAAACAAAACACAAAACAAAAAATCCTGCCCTGGCCACATGCATGTAGGCGCTGGCAGAATGGTTCTTGTGGAGCAGTTCTTTCATGTGCTGCCCTCGGCTCTTATCAAAGGCCCTTTCAAGAAACAGGCATGCCTGTGTGCCTTTCATAATCAGGAAGAGAAATAAACATTATCTGACGAGAGGCAAACAGCCACGTGTAAACGGTGTCTGTTGGATTGTCAAGCCATTGCCGGGGATATTGTCCACTGGGCTGCTAAGTGCCCCAGGGCAAGGGCCCACCCGAGGTATTTCTCTCCCAATTTAGCACCAGCATAAACTTGAAGTCTCTGGAGGACCTGTCAGTTTCTTCCTTTTTGACACCAAAAGCAGCAGAAGGTTCTACTTCTTGTGCGCTCACAATGGGAGGCCGCTTAGCTACAGGCAAGTACATGAGGTGGGGTGGGGCAACAGGATGACACAGACCACCATTTACTTTGATGTTACCCGCGCCAGGTCCCTTTCTCCTGAGTCACATCTACAGCAAGAGGGTAAAGTCACAAGGGTGGTGTGAGGACACATTAAGAAAATGGATGTCAAGTGGCAAGAACAGGCCATGATGTGGTGAAGAACTCAGGTTGGGAGTGAATTTGCTCTCAGTCACCAAGATTCCAAGATGCCTACCCATTCGACAGGATCTCTCATACCATCTCATTGCTTCCCAAGTCAACAGAATTAGCTTAAGCCTCTTGGTTGTCCAAAACCCATGAAATCAGAGGTGGAAATAGGGACTCTATTATGTCTCCTAGCTTTTCACTGGTGCAGCGTAGAAACAGTTCCACCAAGAGCTCTCTGTCATGCTTATTGCTGTAGCCAATATAGGAATGAAGGAGCCCAAGCATGAGGCTGGTGGCATTATGCCAGCTCATCAATGACAGACCATAGAAGGCAATCCATCATCTGCAGCTGGCTCACTCACTCTCCAAGCCAAACTCCTTGCCACCAGCTTGGGAAGAGCTTCACCCACCCTTTGAATAGCATCTCTCTTCTGTTCCTATTATCTCTCCCTCAGCATTCCTATTTCCTTCTCTACTTTACTACATAGCACTATAAGTCTCCTCCCCTTCTCTGTGCCCCTGTATTACCTCTCTTCTTAGCTGATTACACCAGAGTTTCTCAGTTTTCATGCCTGCATGTCCTAAGCCACCTCAAAGATGGAGTCCGTGTAGTTTTAATCTCGGCACCTCAGTGCCCTACATAAAACTTGCCAAGGGCATTATCTACAGAATGGAACAGACCTCAGCATAGAAGGCAGAGAGAGAAATAAGGGAGGTCTAGCCTCTACTCCTTATTCTGGTCATGGAGAATCAAAGACATTGGAGTGCAGTCCTTGATCATTTTTAGCTATGTGACCCTAAGGAAGTCATTTCCCATTCATATGAATTCCATTTGGTTTTGGTTTTGGTTTGTTTTGTTTGGCCTCTAAAACAAGAATCTCAGTAACTTTGCCGTGTCCTGAAAAGGCTATGGTTGGAATCAAATAAGGGGATGACTGAGAAAGAACCGTAGACATCATCAGACCCTCAACAACGTTTGGGGACCCCTACCAGTCCTGGCAATTCCTTTGAGTTCATTGCAGGCTTGTTGTAAACTTGCAACTACACCAACTGCACCCACCAATGTCCTACCTGTCTCTCCAAAGGATGCTCTGAGCTCTTGCACCCTTCTATGCCCTGTTTCAATCGCGTCTGCCCAAGCATCTTGAACTCCGTTTGACAGATAATACCCTTAGCAATGAGTTTTATGGGAAGCTTAAGATACATAGTAAGACTGTCTCCAAAATAAACCAAAATAAAATTTAAAGACAATATGAATAAATCCACTAATAAAATGTAGGGCCAGGTCTGGTGGTATGCACATTTAATTCCAGAAGACAGAGACAGAGACAGAGGCAGAGGCAGAGGTCAACCTGGTCTACATTGAGACTTCTTATCAGTCAGGGCTACACAGTGAGACTGTGTCTCAAAACAGATAAATTAAATACAGACAGAGAGCACCTAACTAAAGACTTACTCTAGTTCTGAGTATTTTACATTTATTACCTGAACCCTTACAACACTAACAGGTATGAATATGCCTGATTTTTAGATATGAAAAAAACCCAAAGATCAAAGAGGTGAAATAACTTGCCCAAGATCACAGAGTAGTTCGCAGCAAAGGTATAGTTTGGCTCTGGACACTACTTTATCTACAGCTTCGATGAAAGCTATTGGCGGGAAAGGCCCATGTATCCCGAGAGTAGTGGGGGATCCTGGGCAACTACCTAGCTTTATGGGAGAGAGTATCAAATGCCAGGTTGGGAGTTGGGACTTGATTTCTGCAGAGAACAGGAAGGGAAGCCACTCACTGCTAGTTGCAAAGAGAAGCCACACACAAGGGATTATAAAGGGAGGACTAGAGCCCTCGTATGTCCCTATTTGAAAGGGCACTGAACCCCCAGGAGCTGATAGTTCGAGCACTGAGTGTCAGATCCAGGCTTCCTGTGGTTCATGGCAGAACTCATGAACTGACACAGGAAGAAAGAAAGGAGGAAGGGTCCCAAAAGCACAGAGTCCAGGGAGGAAGGAGAAAAAAACTTCATTTGCAATAGCACCACATCTTTTCCTACACCTATCCAGACCGTCAGGTATGGCTTTGAGTGGTAGGAGTGCCTAAAGTGCCATTAAGCCCACAGAATCCTCTTAGTCATCCCAAATCCTGGGTCAGAGTCTGAGTGCCAAGGGAGATCCAGAAACAGGCGATGGTCTCCTTTTCCTCCACGGAAGGCCTACAGGGAGGGGCCAGCTGGGCCTGGCTGAGCAGGCAAGTGTCCTGGTTTGAGAGAAGCCAGGCCTAACTCAAAGCTGACGGCCATCCCTAGCAAGCAGGAGAGCCAATTAGAGTCAGGGTGAGGTGGGTCCTGGTGGCCTCTGCACTGCATCCTCTAGTCCCAGCTGGCAATCATCAGTTTGTCTCAGAGGATCTCTGACAAGAGAGTTAGACTCTGGGATGGATCAAGGGGAAGGGGAGACTGGCAAAGAGAACCCTTGTGCCCAGACCGCACACTGAGGGCCTCCCACGGCTGCAGGCTCCTTAGGGAGTCTGTCAAAAAGACATTTGAAAGACTTGGTCAGCCCCTTATCAGGATGTACCTTCTCCCCATACACACACACACACACACACACACACACACACACACACACACACAGAGAGAGAGAGAGAGAGAGAGAGAGAGAGAGAGAGAGAGAGAGAGAGAGAGAGAGAGGTCTAATTCTAACTCCCATGGGGAAGTACAGACACTGTGGGCTTGGTAGACCTGTTTCTCAGTACAGTAGGGTAATCTGTCACACATTCTAGGATTGGGAACATAGGATCTAGGGAGCTCCAGGATATATCACCCTGAGGAAGCATATACCAGGGCTGTGGCCATTTTCCCCAAATTCAACATCATGTGCTGGCAAATGGGCATACTTCCTTTCTCAGAAGGCTGTTTTAAAGCTGGGACTGATGCAGAACTCCTAGCCCAGTGCTAAGCCAGCCCACCCACCTTCCTCCCTGCAGAGGAGTCAGGACAAAACAGATTAAAATATACCAGGCTTTGAAGCTCTGATACATTCAAACTCAGAAAGCCTATGTTTTCCAGACCTTCCTTCCTCTTAAGGCAGCAGTAGAGGCCAAGGCGAGAGCAGGTGACCTGGAAGAGCCCATAGCCCATCAGTGGTAGAATAGGAGCTGAGCTGTAGGTTGCCCGCATCCTAGCTGCTTGTCCCATAGCCCTGATGATGGTTTTGCAAATAATGTTGAGTGATTTTGAGGACTCTTTTGAACAGGATGTGCTGAGGACATTTCTAGATAGTGCCTAGGCACAACTGGGCCTGAAGTTCTTGAAGGGGATCTTCTGCTTCTGCTCCATGCTGTAGCAGCCTGGCCACATGCGGGATGGAATGGGGATGGGGGTGGGGAGAGTGGGAGGGAGGCTGCCTTTAGTGGGCTACCATATCACATTGCAGTCTCATATCTCATTTGCTGTTCACCAGCCCCCCCACCCCACCCCCGCTTTGCTCCTTCCCGGGCAGATCTGCATGGTTTGCATTATTTTCCCCTTCCCGCCAGCCCCCCTCCCCGGATATCTTGGTTCCATATTTTCCACGCTGAGGCTCAGTTTACTCCTGGCTGGGCTCCGGGCCTGCACCTGGGTTCTAAGGGAAAGGTCTGGGAATATGTGAGTGTGCATGTGAGTGTGCGTGTGCCTGTGTGTGTGTGTGTGTGTGTGTGTGTGTGTGTGTGTGTGTGTGTGTGTGTGTAGTCCTGCTGGTCATCAGGGCTTTTGCTCAGCTCCTAGCCTCTCTTTTCACTACCTGCCACCAAAACTCTTCTTCCAGCCAAGGCCATAGCTTCTGCTCCTCAATCACTTGGGTATTTGTGAAAATTACACACACACATCCCAACACACACACACCAGGTCTCACCTGGATGTACTGAATTAGAATTCCTGGGCCTCATGAGTCTGCATTACTGCCAACAATTCTTTCATGAAGTTTCTGCTAGGTTCTTCACCTATACAATTCTCCTGGTAAAGGGTTAATTTCCGTGCTTGACCTTTATCACTCCTAGTTCAAGTTCATTTAAGAAAGGCTTGCCGAGCACCCCCACAGCTTGCTTGGTTTCTCTCCCTGCCCTCTGGCTACTCTCTCCGTTTCCTTCGCCAGCTCTCCTTCATCTCCTAGTCCTTGAATGCTGGAAGACCCCAGGGCTCAATCCTTCCCCCACTTTGTGCAACCTCCATCTCCCTCCATGAGCTCATCTTTCTGGGCTCCAGTTCCTATCTGTATGCTGATAATCTCCACCCCAGTTCTCTCCCTTGAGCTTCAGCCTAACTTGAGTGACCTCCAGGTCCCTTCATCTTGCCGGGACCCAGGCTGAGCTCATCTTCACACACTTGGTGGACTTTTAGAAACAGCCATCTGATGGTCTCGCTTAGAAACCTCTGGGGACTCTCCACAGCGTGGATCAAGCCTCCACTTAGCCTCTGTTCCCCTCCCCAGCCTGTTCCCCCCTGTTTCCTGGGCCCTCAGCCCTTCCATGCTCCACCTGGGATTTGCCGGATGACTCAGAATGTTAGAAACTCACCAGGCACCCGTCACCCTTGGCCCTGCATGTGTTACTCCCATTTCCTGGAACACAGGGACACAGTGAGAGGGGGCAGAGACATCTGTCTTGGAGTGCTGATATGGGAGGCTATTGTTGAAATTCCAGTTTTAGTGCCCTTAGTGAGCATGCAGGGACAAAAGGGACATTACAGTCCCCTTGCTATGACACCACTGGCCCCCTCTCCTTCCCAAGCTTCGCCACGTTGAATTATGTTTCCTTAGGGCTGCTAATGTCCATGGATAAGCCTCTAAGATTCATGTGTGGTACTCAATGAGTAATTGATAAGGATTGTGTAGTAACTGAGTGAAAGTGGTCCTTCAACTCCCCTCTGTATCACTTCAAATTTGTGTTCCTCAACTTACTTGGGACTGTGAGCAGGGACAGCACCTTTTCTAGCTATGTCCCCAGGGATCGATACACACAAGGAGGTCTTCCATGAATGTTTATTAAAAGAACTTTTTGACACCCCTCTGTGTCTGGCCTAGACTAGGTTCTGGGAAAGGGGTGATGGTCAAAAACTGTACCAGAGAGGCTGAAGATGCGGTTCAGCAGTTGAGACTAGCTACTCTTCCAGGGGGTGCCAGGTTTTGATTCCCAGCACTTACATGGCAGCTTACTACCTTCTGTAACTTCAGGGTCAAAGGACCCAATGTCCTCTTCTGGACTCCTCAGGCACTGTGTGCACATGGTGCATAGACATACATGCAGGCAAACACACACACACACACACACACACACACACACACACAAGCACACACACACAACTTTTATATATTAACCTGAAAGACTTCAAACAATATAAGTCATCCATTGTTTAAAAAACAAATGGTTCCAGAGTAGTCACTGCCCATTGAAATCCTAGCATTTGGAAGGCAGGAGGATTGTGATTTTGAGGTTGTCCTAGGATGCATAGCAAACTCAATGCCATGTAGGGTTACATAGAATAACCTTGCTCCAAACAACCAAACAAAAACAAAGTGCTGTGTGTTTCAGATTTCAAGCATCCTAACAATTGTGTGAATTAGATAACCCAACAACCATCCCATAGATGAAGAAACCGACGCCTGAGATACAACACCTGACCCAGTGACACACAGCTAGTAACAGAAATGGTACCAGCACTACTGGGTCAGCTAGCTCCAGACGCTCTGAGCCCTTATGTGCTACTGCCTCTCGTTCCTGGAGTGGCAGTAGGGAAAAAGCCTGGAAACACAGGGACTTGGCCCTCCGGACATGTATGGTGTGCGTCAGTGGAGTCAAACGACTGTGGTCGAAAATATTCTGGAATAAAAAGAAAACATGTCTATTCTGAACACGCACAGATCTCACCCACTCCAAAAAGAAAGTTCCCTATATCAACCACACAAAGCGCATACATTGTATTAACATGATGAGTAACTCAGATGGGGAAGAGGATGTGCATTGGTTGTATGCAAAAATTCAACTCTTCTAGACAACGTAAGGGACCTGAGCATCCATAGATTCTAGTATCCGAGATGTGGGTGCTCTAGAACTCATCCTCTAGGACAGATTAGGGCACCTGAAGTATTCAACACCATGCATGGGTCTGGAGACAGAATGCAGCAGGGAGCCTATGCACTCTCAAATAAGAGAAAGCTGCACGCTATGTGAAAGCCAAGGAGACGGTCACTTTGTCACTAGAAAACAAGGAAGGAAAAAAATATTGTGGGGGAGGCTTGGAGGAATGTGTCTATGTGGCAGTGGCATTATTTTCTGAGACTGGCCTTGAACTTGGATTCTCCTCTCTTCACCTCAGAAGTTCTGGGTCGGTGTGTGGATTAGGTGAGATACTGAATGAGTAGCAATCAATTCAACCTTAATACACCAAAAACTATAATTTGTACGCCTGAATACAGAAACGACCAGAAGAGTCCTCCACATTCAACCAGGCTCTCTCTATTCAAAAGTTCATTCTGGTGGACATCCAACTCAAAGGTCTGCTAGTTCTATAAAAACCAGGCACCCTGCACTATATATATAACATGGTGTCCCTGTTCCTTCCTGTGGGAGGGGCTTTTCTCAAGTAGAGGCAGCACTGGAAGCAGGTGGGGGAATGAGTGTAAGAGCAGCAAGGTGGAGGCAATGTGTAACATGTTTGGAGACTGTAAACAGAAGGCCACAAAGGCTCCTTTACATATATGCCAGGCCTGGGAAGAACTCCTAGGATTCCTCCAGGTTCTGGCAAGCTGGACCCTCAGGCCATGTCCATGAATTTTCAGCTCTCATGTGGGCTGGGGGAGTGGGGCAGCTGAGGCACTAGGACTTACACTCTCCAGGCAGCTGTCTCTGTCTGCCCAGGTCAGCCCCCCAGGCCTGCTTCCCACTAAGGTATCCAAGGCATGCTTTTCTCCTCTGAGGAGACAGGAAGGGAGGAATGGGCAGGGTTGAGGGCGTCCGCCCCCTACATCTGGAGGCATAAAACTGGGGTGAGCTCAGAAAGCCCCGGATGAGGAAAGCAGGGTGAGGGGCCAGGGCAGCCTGCCAGGGTGGGCTCCCCTTCTCAGCTAGGGACTAATGGGAGCTGACAAGAGCAGCTGTGAGCCTTTGATCTGCCCTTCAGGTATGTGTCTCGGCTTGGGATAGGGAAGCTGAAATGAGGAATGCTTCTGAGGGTGGAGATAAGAGAGGATCAGTCCAACCGGGCAGAAAGAGCCTGGGCCACCAGGCCAGGGCTCAGAAAAAGAAAAAAAAAACAGCTAAGCTAAAGAGTGTGCAGCTCCTTCCTTCCTTATAAGACAAAAGCAGCCCTCAGGACTCCCCCAGACCCCTCACAGGAGGGGTCCACCCATGACCATATGGTCTTCATTTCAGGTCTATACACTGCCCACACCTGGACAGACAAGAGGTGGGCTGAGCTCCGGACTTGAGTCAGTCTCAGCAGGTGAATTAGGGTGGGGTCTTCCTGAAGTTGCCAGGCCTTAGATCAGAGCTCAGCCCTGGCCCAGTCAGGTTTCCAATTGGCAGAAGCCCAGGAGACACCTGCTTGGTGTGGCCCAGACAGATCGCCAAGCCTTCTAGTTCTAGATTCCCAGACCATCAGGACTCCCTCTAGAGCATTCTACCAAGGAATCGAACAGTATTTCCAAGGCAACCTGGGACAAGCACTTCCCCATCTCTTTAGGAAAGTCTTCTGACCAAGGACCAACTTATATATCACTCTATCCTCCTGGCCACCTCCGAGTACCAAACTGGGAACTGTTGCCCCCTCTGCTTCATGACTCATTTGCACTGCCAGGTTGGAAAGTGCTAATCAAGTGTCTTTTGTGTCTTAATTTTTTGTTTGTTTTTTGTTTTGTTGAGAGAAGTTATCCTTATGTAGCCTGGGTTGACCTCCAACTTGCTATTTTCTTGTCTCAGCCTCCAAGTACTAGGATTACAGATGTGTACCACAAAGTCTGCTTCATCTTTTGCCCCTTTAAGTGAAATTCCCAGACACTGACCCAGAGTAAATCAGGCAGCCATCTGAGATCTAAAAAGCTAGCAACATGAGCTTCTAGGTTGTAAGTATGCATACACACCAGGTATTGTGGATACAACCCAGGCTTCATAGAAGCCAAAGATGGCTACAGTCCAGCCATCTTTCTCTTTTTTACTTTTCTCAAAGGTGTGTGTGGGGGGGGCATGTCACAGTGGGGGTGTTGAGGAAAACTTCGTAGAGTTGTTTCTCCCCTTCCAAATTTACATGAGTTCTGAAGGAGATCCCACTCAGGTTGGAAGACTTGCACGGCAAACATTTTTATTGCTGAGCCATCTTGTTGGCCTCGCTTCTTTTTAAAATTTTGAGACAGGGTCTCATTAAGGTACCCAGGCTGGCCTTGAATTTACTCTGTAGCTCTGATCATAAGGAGTGGAGCTAAAAGTTAAGGTAATAGAAATAGAAGTCCAGAGAGAAGAGGGCATTACCAGCAGCACGTACCCCCCCCCCCTTATTCAGAGGCAAGGCCTTTCTTTATAGCCTAGACTGGCCTTGAGCACACGATCTTCCTGTCTCTGCCTTCTCAATGCTGGGATCAATCATATCCTCATGTGGCACATGGCTCTTTTGCAGCCCAGTGGACTGCTGTCATTCTTGGTCTGTCTCTTGAATCTGTGTCATTTTTAACATCATGTTAAAAGGTGTTGGGGGCCTCAACTGAAGTCCTGGCAAAGGACTTCTTCCTGTACCCCTCCTTCTCTGTGAACTCAACACCTTTTCTTATCCTACTTGTCAGAAAGCGAATCCCTATTCCCAGTCAGAAGCCCCCTCCCTGTAACTTCTTCCTTCTATCTAGTCTGCATTTGAAATGCTCCAAGCTAGGGAGCAATCAGAATGGAGGAGAGAACACTTGATAAGATCCCAGGGTTTGGCTTTACCTGCAGAGGCCCCTGTCCCTCCAGGTTGGTTGGCCCTGGATAAAAATCACTACGCTCAAAGATTTGGGAAGTTTTCTACCGCGTGACAGCCTTTTCTATTTCTAACGATGGAGATCATGCTTCCCACCCTTTCCCCAGTTTCTTTCTTCCAGTATCAACAGCTCTAGTTCCTTCTGACCCTCCTAGGGTGGGAGCCCGTCTCTTCTTCAGGGCAGCTAACTCCCTCAGTGCAGGAGGAGCAGAAATCCAGCGTGACTCACTCTTTGAAATGTTTTCAGAAAGGCAGAAGAACAGAGGGCAGTTTGTACTCTTTTCCTCTCTCCTCTTCCTTTTGACCTGGCACAGACTTCATCGTCCTTATTCCTAAAGTCTCAGGAAGCAGTCTAGAGCAGTCACGTGACACCTTTGCCTTGTCCCTTGCCTTCCCATTCTCGCTCTTCCAAAGCCAAACTTTCCAAACTGCCAAGAGAGCTCTCCAGGAAGCAAGCCCCCGCCCTGAAGAGCGAGCATGTTCATTATGTTCACTGCTGGCCTACCTTTCCCCTCTCAGTTTCTTCAGATGACAGCCTATCCATCTCTGACCATCATCATCAAGGATGGTTTTGGGGAAATGGGATCTGCTTCCATTTAGGAATTAAGAGCAGCCAGCCCCCTGGAGCCACCACATACTCGGGTCGGGCTGACTTCAGCAGTGAACCACAATCCTGGGCTCATGCCTGAGGCCTAGCTCAAAACTTCAGGCCCCTGGGATCCTGGCAAGCTCTCCAGGAGATGACAGCAATCTGCAGGAGTTTGCAAGCCAGTGAGGCAGGCACTGGCTACCTCCCAAACCCCCACTTCTCTCCAGGCTGTTGAGAAGTTGGGAAGCTGCCCTTTATCCCTGGGGTGGGCACCTGCTTCCTCCCCACCTGAGCACCAAAGTTGCTGCAGAGTCAAAGAAGGGCTGGGAAACTGCTAGAAACATCAGCTAAGCTGAGCTTAGCCTAGAATAAAACACAGAACACAAAAAGGACAGGGCCTCTTTCCCAGTGGAGGGCCTAGTGATAAGGAGTTGGGGAGGGGAAGCTGAAGGCAGGCAATAGAGGCAGGGGGTGGGGGGAGAATGTGCTGTGTCAACCTGCAGGCTCCCAGACTCAGTTCTGGCTAAGTCCTAAGATAACAGCTCCTCCCTCCCTCCCTCCCTCTCACCCTCCTTCCTTCCTTCCTTCTTTCCTTCCTTTCTTTCCTCCCTCTCTCCCTTCTTTCCTACTTCCCTCTCTGGCTCCTTCCTTCTACCCTTCTTTTTTTTCTTTCCTTCTTTCCTTCCTTCCTTCTGCCCTTCTTCCTTCCCAGTCTTTTTGCTTTGGCTTTTTTTATGCCTGTCTCAGTTGCCTTTGGGCCTTTGAAATCCATCTGTCTCTCCCTACCCTCTCTCCGTGTAACCATTGCCCTCTCTACTTGTCTACCCAGCCCTTTCTGTCTGCCTCTCTGCCAGCATCTCTTCTAGATCCCTATCTGTGTGTCCTTTATTGTCTCGACCTCCCTTTGTGTCTCTGCTTGTTACCCCCCACCCCCCACCCCCATCTCCTTCTCCCTTGGTCTATGCCCTGCCCCCTCTCACTGTCTTCCCTCTGCGTGGCTTTAAAGCTGCTAGCTGCTGAGGCACTGAGTGTGCCTGAGAAGGGGCACAGGAGGAGAGAAGCAGCGCCTGCACCCTAGCTTGGAGAAAGGAAAGGAGGGGAGGGGAGAGGATGGGTGAGAAAGGGAAGGGGGAGGGCACCCTCTAAAGCCTCCCTGCTGACCCTCCCCCTGCCCTGTGATGGAGAGGCTTTGTGCTACGTTTCAAAGTGGAGCGAAGGAGGGTTTCTTGGTGTTCAGTCTCAGAACTTCCTGCCCACTTTGGCTCTGTGGCTATGCAGCTGCCACACTCCCGAGTTCTGAGTGGGCCACTGGCTGACAGCTGTCTTTCTGGGTAGAGTTTAGCTTTTCCTAGCAAGATGCCGATGTGAAAACCTGGGGGCCAGGGCTGGTGGATACCCAAGGCTTCACAGAGTCGCCACTCTACGCACCTCCCCCTCCCCAGCATGGACCTCCGGGGGCGGGGCAAGACCTTGATGGTATCTGATAGGCTCACACACACTTTCAGCTAAAGGACCACTGACGTCCTATAATCCAAACCTTTTTCATTGCATAGGTGGAGACACCATAGCCCAGAGAGGCATGAAGCCAGGACACACCAAGATGTGAGCTCCAGGGAACAGAGACATTGAAAAAGTGGGGAATCCCCAGAGACTGATTTTGTTTCTATATATAAAATCAGACTCCTATGCAAACAAGTCTGCCCTACTCCTGGGCCCATTCCTACTCTAACCGTCTTGCCGCTGTTGGGAAGCCTCCTGTACCTCTGCCTCTCTGGACTTTGAGGAAAGCATGGGCCAGGTCCTTATACCTAGGCTCTTTTTCTCTCTGGAGATCCCTGCCCACAGGATCCAACTGTCTTCTATAGTATGTAGGAGTGGGGGTGGGGTGAGGGTGGGAGTGGTGCCTTCCAAACTAGTAGTACAATTAAAAGAGGCAGAGACAGAGGAGGGGACCAGAGAAGAGAGGTGACCAAGGGAACCAGAGCAAGAGGAGGAGAAAGAGGAGGAAGCATGAGCTGATGAGCTAAACTGGGAGCGATTATGAAAGGAATGACAGGGTCCACCCTAGCATCTCCTGGTCTCCTAAGGGAAACCTAGAAGAACAAATGGACTTTCAACTTGGATGTCACTTAACAACTGCTGACCGAAAGCCCTTGGGAAGCCTCAGTGGCCTTTGACACTTTGCCCTGGGCCTAACGTGGGGAGACAGTAGCGTGTGGGCTCCCTTAAAAAATTCTCAAGAAAAGACCGGGCAAGCTTGGAGAAGTGGGGAGCCAGACTTGCTGTAGGGCTTTTAGAGGGAGAGAGAACAAACGATTAAAGGGGAAGAAGGATTGGCTGAGCAAGAAAGATTAAAGAAGCCAACAGACAGGGCTTGGCTCAGGGATGAGTCAGGCCAACAGCCTCCAGAGATAGCAATCTACAAATATCTTTGAGGTGTAAACAGCCAAGTAGGCTTCAAGGACGAGGAAGAGGAGGAGCAGGAAGTCCAGGGTCAGGAAGAAAAAAAAAAAGATGGATGGGGGCGGGAGCTGAAGAGCTTAGCCAGTCAGTGCAGAGACTCCTACCATGGGAACTAGGCTGAAAGAGGCAGGCTAGCTACGCCAGGAAGCAGGGCCCTGGATCACTGCCTTGTCCTGCTGCAGAGGGCCTCAGTGTCAGCTCCATCTTGCTGGGGTGCTGGGCTCCTATCCCGACCCCTCCCAAAGAGCAGGCAAGCCACTGGCCATTTGCTGCCCTCCACCCAGTGGGGCTGTGGGCCAACTTGGGTCTCTTCCATCTCTAATGGGATTGAGTCTGTAAACTTGCACTGCTATTCCCAGGCCTGGGCCTGATTGTCCGGCCACACATACTGCCTCAAGGTTGTTTGGCAGCTTGGGGGTAGGAGCAGGAGCCCACCCTCCTAAGCAGGTCTCCTCCTGTCTCTCAGGAGCCTCAGGTGCTTAGATCAGAGGCAAGGCCACACAGGAATCCCACCCACAGAGGGCCAGAGGCCAAGGGCCAGTACTGTGGCCTCATGCTCACACTCTTCTATGCTCTGCCCAGGGTCTTGGCACAAAAGACCAGACACTGAGCCTGTTAAGGCAGTTGTGGAAACTAAAGCTCCAAAATAGAAACAACATACCTGTGTTTGAGATGAAATGTTGCCTGGAAAAAGGAGAGAAAGTAGATGAGGAGACCCTCCCTAAGGAAGCTAGAAACATCCCCTTTAGCCCTGTCCTTCATTTATATAAACAAACCTCACACACACAGAGACGTGCATGCACATCTACACATGTTGGCAGATCTCCCATGCTTCCCTGGGGCCAAACTAGGAATGTGTGGGCAGGGGCTCACAGGAGTCCAGAGAGGCCATCATCTTTTCTCTTCTTTGGGAGTGGGGGGGGGGCTCTGAGACAGAGCTTCGTTATTTATTTCAGGCTAGCCTCAAACTCTTAGTGTTCTGATAGTAGGTGTAACACCAGGCTAGTCAGATCTTTCTTGCACTGGTCACTTCCATCTGATAGATATGTAGTACCTCACCATGGCTCCACAAAGGAATAGTTGTTGTGTCTGTTTCACACATGAGGTGACTGAGGATGACACTACTGAAATAAGTCACTGGAGCCCACATAGATGCAAATAAGAGAAGGACCCCTAATACCAGCATGTCCACATCCAAGGACAACACTTGTATCCCTGTATAGAGTGTTCCCTCCCTACTCCCTACAGCACCTCTGCAAGCCATCCATTTGTTGAATGAGAAAGGAAGGAGAGGGGAGAGGGGAGACAAAGGGAGGGAAGGAAAACCTAACCAGGCCCCTGGGCAAGAAAGAGGTAGTTCATGAACACCCCACCCAGAATGCTATTCTTGGTTTTTTGCCCTCTAGAAACTCCTTAAGAGCTTCCAAGTTGAATGATCCCATTTGTAGCCCATGATCCCCACAACAGAGATGCCATGGTATCGTCCAGATGGGTGGTGGTGGCTATGGGCTCCTGGAGAAGAAAGAGAAAGAAAGGAGACATGCACCATTCAAAGGATGACTCCTGTATGTAGAGCGTCTGGGGTAAGTTCTGTGTGTGCAGCATGTTCAGTGACTTCTGTGTACACAGCATACCTCTACATTCAAAGGACTTCCCAAAACACTCCATGAATGCAGGAGGAGAGATAACAATCCAACTTCCCCATCAAAGGGAACAAGGGCCAAAGAGCAGAAGGGGCAGGCTCAAAGTCCGACAACTAGACTATAGAACAGTACTTTGAACCATTTTGTTTTTGCATTACAACCCCCGATTTTAAAAAACTGTGTATAGGTATATGTTGTGTGAGTGCATAGTTCTGTTTTTTTATCATAACTCAGTGTACATGAATGGGAAAATATGTGTGCATAAAATGGAAAGAAAATTTTCTTGAAATCAAAAGTGTTGACACACACATGCAATTCTAGGAGGACTGAGGCAGAGGATAGAAGTAAAAGCCAACTTGGGTTGCATAGCAAGACCCTGTCTCAAAGGGCAACTTCATCAAAGTGCATATCATTACTCCAGGAGGTCAGGCAGCAATGAAATCAAGAGGCAGGCCAGGTGTGGTGGGCTCATGCCCATAATCATCGGACTCCAGGCAAAGGCACGAAGATTGCTACAAATTCATGGGCAGCTTGAGCTTCAGAGAGAAGAGAAACTCTTTCTCAAAGAAAATATAGAGGTAGTGAGAGGCTCTGTCAGGTTTCTAGAGCATCTCATGATCCCAAGAAAGGCCAAAGGAGAACCCGGCCTGCAGCTCAGGGATGGGAAAGAAAGCATGGTCCAAAGCTTTCCACGAGACCTTTGTCCCTGATAGAGCTGTCTCTAAGGAAAGAGGGCACCGAGATGCAAAAGAGGAAGTCAGGACCTAAGTGATGCTGGAGTCAGTATGGGTTTCAGATGGGCATGTACCTGGAGTACTAGCAGTTGGGAGACTGAGGCAGGAGGATAGAGAGTTAGAGACCAGCCTAGGTTACAGAGTGAGTTCTAGGGCTACATAGTAAAAACCTTGACTAAAAATAAAATAAAATATGAGGGCTGACAAGATGGTTCTACAAGTAGAGATACCTGCTGCCAAGCCTGACAATCTGAGTTGGATCCCCTGGACTCTTATGGTGGAGAGAGAGAACCGACTCCTGCAAGCTGTCCTCTGCCCTCTACATGGCCCAATGGCACGAATGCCCCCACAAAAACACATATACACAAAATAAATAGCAAATGTTTAAAAAAAAGTATATGAGTTTTAGAGTCAGACAACCCAGCCCTGTATCTTGACGTGACTTCCACATTCTAGCTGTGTGACCCCAGGCAAGTCAATTGACCTTTCTGAACCTATTGCTCGACAATACTTCACAGGAGGCCTCATGTTGCCACAAAGATGTACACTGATTTCTTAACATAGCATATGGAGAATGTTTAATAGAGGAAAAGGCAAGACTATTATTTTCTGCTCACCTTATGCATACCCAAAGTGAAGTCACCAGCCATGTCTTCACCTCCAGGTCTTCCTCCACCCATCTGGTGCACTGTTTACCCCATTGTTAAACATCTAAATCCTGCCTGTACTAAGGTCCACAACAGGCTTGGCTGCAGCCTCCTCCAGGACCTTCCCTAACCTCTTTCCAGACCTTCTCCCTTCAGTCTTTATAACACTGTATCTGTCCCTCTTTCTTTTTTTTTAAGATTTATTTATTTTATTTATATATTAGTACACTGTAGTTCTCTTCAGACACTTCAGAAGAAAGCATCCCATTACAGATGGTTGTGAGCCACCATGTGTGGTTGCTGGGAATTGAACTCAGGACCTCTGGAAGAGCAGTCAGTGCTCTTAACCACTGAGCCATCTCTCCAGCCCCCTCTTTCTTGTTTAAGCCTACAAACTGCATCTTTTTGGTGCTACCCATTGGCACTCCTTACCTCTCCCTGCTTCCCACCTGTGGTGTTAAATGCTCTTATTGTGTTAAATGGCTTGCTCTCCAAGTTCAGGTATCAACAGTGACTGTAGACTGATGTCACATCTGCTACCAGGAAGGACTTTCAAAACTCATGGAGGCTAGGAACCTAAAAAGTACAGCATAGATGATACTGAGTGGGGCAGGGTATGCATCAATTCAGTTCTCAACCGAGCTCTCCAAAGAAGTGGTTAAGTTGTCGGCTGTCAGAAAATGTCCAAGGGAAGCTGGGACATTGAACAAGTAGTTCATTCTTTTTGTTTTTTAGATTTATTTATTTTATGTATATGAGTACACAGCTGTCTTCAGACCTCCAGAAGAGGGCATCAGATCCTACTACATATAGGACGCTGGGAATTGAACTCAGGACCTCTGGAAGAGCAATCCGTGCTCTTAACCACTGAGCCATCTCTCCAGCCCCAAATAGTGGATTCTTATTTGGGCCAGTTAGGTCCCATTTAAATTTGTGAATATGTTGAGATTCGTTTTGTGGCTATCTCTGAAGTTCAGCACAGCTTGTGACAAGGACTATCACGTTGTCCTAGTGAGTAAGATAGAGACCTGTGAACTGGAGTTGCTTAAATATAGTTAGTTGCTGAATAGTTCAAAGTAAAGAGACTTGACTGATGTCAACCAAGACAGAATTATTTGGAAGCTTCCAGAGAACCCTGGGCTCTGTACCAGCCTACACAGGAGGTTGTTGTTGGTGATATGGAAGAGACCACAGAAAGTCTGATCACCACCACATCTCTAGAGACTCCATGCTCTGGACACACAAAGGACAGCTAATAGGTTGAAATGAAAAATGAAAAAAAAAATCTCCATAGACTGGAACCAGGGAGCCCAAATCAGCCAGCCAGCTCAAACGGAGTAGGAGCATACGTAAAACCTTGCTTGAAGATTCAAAACGCAGCTTTACAAATCCAGGCTGCAGAGGCATAACATTGTGAGTATATGTGTCAAAAAGACCAGGGGCTTTCGGTTGACCACAGACTTCTCAGGAGCCAGCAGTGTGACGTGGTAGCTAGGAAAACTAATGAAATCCTGGGCTGCCTGCATCAAAAGCCTGTCCCCAGATGCAAGGAGGTAATAGTTCACTGTACTGCACCCATCCAGAACAGCTGCAATAAAGGGCCCCGGTACAGGCCCACATTTGCCAAGGCACATTGATGAACAGCCAAGGAGAAGTCCCCTGAGTTAAAGAAGTACTGTTTGTGAGAAATAGGAGGGCAAATGAGGGACACTTCTCTCTTCCAAAAAGACTTGTGAGGCTTGGCCCGAAAGAACAGCATTCTGCTGAGGCACAATCATACTGAATGCTCCTCCTGTGCCAGGTATGGAAGGAAGGGGCATTTCCCATGCAACCCCCTCCCCCACAACAGCCCAGAGGGAAGGGGGTGCCCACTCTCATTTGAGCCCATCCATAGCATAGCTTTGCTTGGTGCCGAAAACTATACTTTTGCCCTAATAGCTGAAGGCCAACATGGGGCATAGGGGAAAAGGGTGGTTTGTATGGTCTGAGGAGACATATCAGGGATCTGTGGGTGGGGACCACTGGCAAGTGTGATTTCAGCTCCATACATATGTGCTGTTGGTAGGTTTGTGCTTTATTTTGTTGTTTCACTTTCACTTTCTATTAGAGACATTTTCAGATATAGACACAAGTAAACACATTCGTTTCATCACACCCCACCCCATCCACACTCAACCCAGAATCAGTGGGTACCAGATTGTGGCCAATGGTATTTCATCTTCCCCCTACTTTTGAGTCAGGAATCTTCTCAGTAAGGTGGGGATTTAACAGTCAGCTGACATCCAGCACAGACAGGAAGGGAGCTCTTTGTACCAGAGGGCTAGAAGGATCCCTGAGGCCCCTTCCCATTCATAGAAACAGTGAATGGCCCTGCCTTAATGCATAACTGAATCGATGGGGTGCAGGCCAAGGAGCAGAGGCCAGAGCTGCTTATCTGAGAAAAGAAGAACACTAAAATGCCTTTGGGTTGCAAAACTTTCTGGGGGTGGGGGCCAAGCTGGAGCCCATATGCTCCTCAGACCAAAACTGACCTGCCCTACCCCTAACACTCAACATTTTCTCAGAGAACAAAAGACACATATTTCCCTGTCTGTTTGTCTGTCTGTCTGTCTGTCTGTCTGTCTCTCTCTCTCTCTCTCTCTCTCTCTCTCTCTCTCTCTCTCACACACACACACACACACTCATATCAAACACATTCACATACTCACACACCCTATTAGTCTTTTCGAGACAGAAGGGCATGTCCTAGGCCGCCTCTCACACCTTGCCCTGGAGCCTGGCATGAGTCACCTCCTCTCTATGGACATGTGGGCACAAGTCTTCCTGGGAGCCATGAGATCAAGAAAACTTCAAGGTTTCATGAATGGCCACCCCAGGCCTGAACTACAAGCTCTTCGCCCTGCCTTATCCCTTCGTTTCCTTTACATGTGTGCTTCCTTTAGCTGCCCCTCTCTTGGCCTTCAGTGGGATGGCTAGCTTTGGTGGGGACAGCTAGCCCAAGACGTGTCATGGGTGCAGTTCCCACACCAACCAAGAAACAGAACTGGAACCATGTCAGACCCAGGGCACCCTTGGCCTTGGCAGAGCTGTGACCCTACCTAACCTGCTTTATTATTATTACTACTACTACTACTACTACTACTACTACTACTACTACTACTACTACTACTACTTACTACTACTACTACTACTACTACTACTACTACTACTACTACTACTCGTTTTCTTGCTTTTCAAGACAGGGTTTCTCTGTATAGCTTGGCCATCCTTAACTCACTTTGTAGACCAGGTTGGCCTCAAGATCTGCCTGCCTCTGTCCCCCAAGTGGGGGGATTAAGGTGTGGGCCACCACACTCAGTTTTATATATTATGTTTTTTTTTATTTAAGACAAGATCTTTAAAAGGCTGACATCAAACCCATGATTCTCCTGCCCCTGCCCTCAGAGTGTTGAGATCGCAGGTGTACATGAACACACCTGACAAAGCTAATTGAACCCTTTCCCTTCCCTCTCCATCCCCGCCCCCATCCCTGCTGCAGAGATTTAACCCAGGGCTACACTCAGCTACACCTTTAGTCCTTTACTAAGTAAGTCAATCCATTCCAGAGCCGGTAGTGGAGGGGATGGTAATGGGTAGGAATTGCGTGGCTATCAATAGTGATGGCTGTTGGTGATAGTGGTAAGGTGAATGTGTAAACTGTTGGTGATAAAAATGGTGATGCTGGCGTTTGTTAAGTTGTTGGTGATGACACGGAGTATAGTCACTTCCTGAAATTATGCCCTTGCTCTTGTCTCTACATACTACTACACCAAGGTTCTTCACCTAGAAAATGGTCGAATAATCTATAGTTTTCAGAGGATTCTACGACATTTCTGCAACCATACCCAATAGGCATTTCAAAACTATCAGTGGTTCCTCTTCCTCCTTTTGAACATTGCTCAGTGATGACAGTCTCCTCAACATCGTTCCCACTGTGAACACCAAAACACCCTTAAGTGGGAGGCTAGGCAGTCAGAGCCATTTTACTGGGGAATCTCCAGGGTAGACGTTGGTCAGTAGGGAGGTCCTGAGACTATCAAAGGCTAATCTCAGTATCCAAGATAGGAGGCTGGCTCTTCACCACAGTCATAGACAGTTGTGGCAGGCTTGGCCAGGGAAAGAACACTACATGTATCTGCCTCCTTTAACAAAGCCCTCCATATGCACTCAGAGGTTGGGCTGCCTGGAAAAACCTCCTGTACCGTTGTTGAGAGCACGTGTGTAATTTACCTTGCCGTACATGTGTGTGTGTGTGTGTGTGTGTGTGTGAGACTACATCTGTATGTGTGTGTGTGAGACTACATCTGTGTGTGTGTGTGTGTGTGTGTGTGTGTGTGTGTGTGTGTGTGTGTGTGACTGTCTGGCTGTGTGCTGTCTCCACAACAATGCAGCAAGCCTCCCCAAAGAGGAGGCTTTTATTCGATCCATTCCTCCCAGGCACAGGGCTGGACACCTGGCATGTTTTGGGCCAATCTGGTTTTTGTTCCTGTTGTTAGGCACTGCTCAGGGCTATTCTGAAAGGGCAAAGATTCCACATGCCTCCTATCCTCCTGGTCCCTGAGCCTTGTGGGTCTGTCTTCCTGAGTTTCTTGCTCTCGGACAGTCTGCACAGAGCTGTGAGCTGAGGTCTCCAGGTCTCGGGTGGTCTCTGCATGCTCTCTGTTAAGTGGCCATCTTGCAGGGAAACGAGGGTGGGACCAGCACAAACACTGCAGCTGAATAGAATCTTTGTGGCCTAATGATTTTGGAAAACGATTTGCACGGCAAGCTTATTATTCTGAGGATGGGAACCAGCTGTTCTTCCTTTTCTGACAGTGGGATGAGAAGGAGTGGACAGGAAAACAGGAGCTGCACAGGAGAGAACCAGTTTTCTGACTTAGAGAACCCAGTGTTTCAGGCATCTGCAACCTTAAGCTTAAGATGCAGCATCCTCTCCTGGGAACTCTTAGAGCAGGTCGCCTTTTCCTCTAGTTCCCCCTGGCTAAAGGCTTCTTCTCTTGAGACTCGAGAGAGTCGACATTCTCAGGGAACGGAATAATCCCAAGCTAAACAACAGGGCAAAACCTGAACAGAAGGCAGGAAGAAGTAAGAGAGCCTTATGAAGTACTGGGACAGAGACTTGGGACCGCATGGAGTGGGGGCACAGAAAGAATTATTCCTCACCGAAGGTCAAATAGAGAACAGGATGTACGTCAGGTACTTAATGACTCTAGTAATCTTACTCACTGTAGCAAAGGCAGTGACTGAGCCCATTTTATTGGTAAGGAACCTGAGGCTCATTGGGAAAGGTGAAGTGACTTATCCAGGGTCTCTCTCTCTCTCTCTCTCACACACACACACACACACACACACACACAAAGCAGCAGGCAGGCCCAGGGTTTGAATAACTCCTCTTTCCACCACTCTACAGACCTTAGTGTCCAGTGAAAAGCTGAGAAAGAAATGGGAAGAGGATGACATAGACTCACATGACAATAGCCAACGGAGAAGTTAATCGGGGCCCAAGCACCTCTAACTCTTAAAGGCAAAGGTTTGGACACCAGTGTCGGCTAGGGTTATTCTCAAGGCTGGACCCCTTTCTGACTCCAAAGAGAACAGGTGTTACGGCTGAACTCTCAGTTGTCACTAGAATGCCTGATTCCATTCCAAGTGCAGCTCCACCTAGGTGTGTCTGTCAGTGCCAAGGTCTGATTCCTGAGACAAGGAGGCTGGTCTCCACCCTCACAGAGCAACTGACAGGTTGAAGGAAGCAAACAGATATACTGGTACCCTGAGATGGAACTGTGCACCTGAATGTTCAGTGTTAGAATCTACACAAGCCAGTGAAGGTCAATGTAGTGACGAGACTCGTCTTTGGGGGGTGAGAGTCAGACACCTCTAGTCTGGGCCTGGCATAGGCCAGGCCTTCCTACATGATTTTTCTTTTTTCCCCAAGCTGCGAGCAATGGGGTCTGCTCTCTCTACCCTTCAGCCCTATCACTTGCTCGTCCCCTGGCCACCTGGGAAGGGGGTTTGTTCCCAGCATCCCTTCTGCCTGCTGCCCTGCAACAGACCCATGCCCTTTTGTGTTTTAAGGACTTTAAGGTTGCTCTGGACAGAAAAACAAGTGGCAAGTGGGGGAGGGCAAGCCTCAAAGGGTCAAGAGAGTAGGGTCCCAGTTGCCCTTGGTACTCATTGAAATGGAAATAGGGCTGAGACAGCCATTCTCATAGGCCCTTCCCAGATTCCTTTTCTTCTATGGTTTCATGGACACCGCTTGTAACTTCATTCTCTCTGTCTTTTATGCCTGTTCTTGTGACTCCTGTATTCCCCAGCAAGACACCCTCATGATCAGCTCCCACCCCCACCCCTCATCAACACCAATAGGCCCTAGGGGAGCAGAGACCCTCTTAGGGCAAAATAATAGGCATCATGATTAACATCATTCAACTGGGCCCAGACTCAAGTGGGTCATTTACATGAACCCTGGTTTGCTAGTGCAGGGCAGGGGCTTAGTAATCAACAAGGTTATTCCTTCCCTCTATGTCTAGCCTTTAGGAGAACAAAGAAGGAAACTGAGGCCCAGAGAAGTGAAAGGGGCTTCCCCTAAGCTTACCCAGCAAGTACAAAGCTATGCCAGGACCAAAGAGGCCAGGGCTTCTGAGGGGATGGAAGGCTCTGGCTAACTTCAATTTTTTTATTGCTAACTTTGAGGACCAAGGGTCTGAGTGACTGGGGATGAGCCACAGGACATCAGAATCAATTGGTGGCTTTTTTTACATAGGGACTATCCAAAGAGATTTGTCCCTAGGTAAAGAGCAGCTCAAGAAGTCCATTGAGGGTCACAGGAAGGAAACTCCCATCCACTGCTGCAAGATTCGTGATAATCCCGCCTGGGAAGAAGGGGGCAGAGGTACCCTTGCTTTACAGATTAGGAAAGCAAATGTCACAACTGTAAAGGGACACAATAAAAGTCAAATACCTAGAAAACAGTGTTCTAGAATTAGAGTCTTATCCTGTGATGCTTCCTGCTGCCACAGAGGACCCCTCAGAGCTGTTGCAGCTACGCCCAACTCCAGCCTGGGTCCTTTTCCCATGCCCCCTCAACTCACCTCCAGTTTACCTAGCTAGCCAGGTTCACAGTGGCCTATGAAGGATCCTCAGGACAGTGTTTCATAGAAACACTTTGTCACCTCTGAGGATTCCGAGGACTTGAGAGGCAGCTCTCAGTAAATAACAGGACAAGCAGATAGTGGTGATGGTGTGTACAAGATTTGTTTAGATATGGTTGTGAGTGTGAATGCACAATGGCTGAGTTGACTATCTAAGTCAATTTTCTATTGTGCTTAAGGTCGAGATAGATGCCTGGACATATATGACTATATAGTCATGTCTGTCCACATGTGACACTGTGTATATGGTTGTTCATTTCCTTATGGAAATCTGTGTCTAGGTACATCTATAACTGTGTATATGCGTGACTATAACCATCTAAGTTCATCTATCCAGTGTCAGAGTATGGCTGAGTGTGGTACAAAGGCCTGTACCAATATCTGTGCCTCTATGAATTGTATAAGTGCCCAGCAGTATGCAAGTGGCTGTGATGGTGGCAGTCTCTTTCTGCCTGTGTATGTATGAGTGGTATCTGGAATCAGATGTCAATGCAGAGCTCATACATGAATGGATCCAGGTATGCCTGAGCCTCTGAGGGGTCCTGGAACAAAGGAACCTCCATCTTCCCTCAGACCTATCTTAGTCTCATGTGGAGAGTCTCAGCAGTCTCCCAACATACCCTGCAGCCTGTGTGACCCACCCCCTGCCAAGGAATCAGAACCCATCGGGTGTGAGCATCCCTGTGACACCCTGCCAAGTGCACTAACCCCCCTGGGGAAGTGATTACCAACAGCTATACACAGCTGGAGTTGCTTAATCACTCTTAAGAAATTTCTTTATAATCTTAGTAAATTACTTTAATTACTTGCAACTACCAATTAGTGTTTGAAGGTTTCCCTTCCAGAGAAACAAGCCTCCCCTTCTGGACTTCCAGTCCCCTCCTCTTGCTAGGGGAGGGCTATTTACCTGGCTGCCCCTCCTACCAGGCGCCAGACTCCCCCCTCCTCTGCCCACACCTAAGGGGAAAGCTGGAGAGTGTGTTGGTTAGAACACCAACAGCTCCCAGTCTAGCTCCTCTCTCTGGGCCTTTCTTCTTTCCAGTCAGTACTGCCTCTCCTGGGGTGCAAACTGGTGACGACCCTCAAGTTCTCACACAGATGGGCTGGAATGGATGTAGGCATGTGAGGGTCTAGAAGCCCTTCCAGTCAGAGTGCAGCTGGCTCCACCAGACCCCAAGGACTAGGTGCTATCCTAACCCAGCTCCTGCCCACCAGCACAGGAGACCCCTGAAAGCACCAAGAGACAAGCCAGTATGCTGGGGAGTGGTGTCATGGGGCTCCTTTGTTGGAGTCCTACCTCTCCTTCACCTTCACAGTAACTGTGTGACACTGGGCAAATAACTTCCTCATTCTAAACCTTAGTTTCCCTGTGTGGAAGACGGTGCTGACTTTCCTCTTTGATGTGAAGATGGGAATCCCACACAACATGATGAAGCCCAGAGCAGAGGCACAGTATATTCTAGCAGTTCCAGAAAGTGCTAGGGGCTGGGGGACACAGAACAACAGGATCCTTTCACTGCACGCAGTGAGCATCTAGTCTTACAGGGGACACAGAGCATGTGAAATCAGTAAATGCATAGGTAGGCAGGAAAGCTGTGAGGTTTGCCCTCAGAAACAGAGGGTACTGGGTGGGGGGGCAGACAAAAACCAAGGGCAGGAAGATCGGCTATTGGAGGAGGCTGCTTCGTTTGACATTGCACTTACCATCCAATACTTATCTATACCTCCCTGGGTTCCCTGCATTCAGAACACCTAAATGTGAACATCTTTGAGGAGGACAGCCATTCAGACAGCTGTGGCACATCCAGCTAATTTCAGTGTATTTGTTCATGTGCGTGTCTGTGTGCATACATATACAGATGAGCATTCTCTCTCTCTCTCTCTCTCTCTCTCTCTCTCTCTCTCTCTCTCTCTCTCTCTCTCTCTGTCTCCCTCCCTCCCTCCCTCTCCCTCCCTCCCTCCCTTCCTGTGTGTGAGAAAGAGATAGACAAAAAGTTGGTACCAAGAAGCAAGGTGCCCACCTCCTCTCTCCATTTTCCCAAAGCCAGTAACAGTCCCTTCTGAGAGCTCCCTCAGGCCTCTTTCCCTCAGTGCCCTGCCTGAAGCAGCTCCCCAGACACTCCCAATTCCAGCCAGCCAGCATTTGAACACACAGTTCCCAGGGCTCTTGCCCCTCTTCTGTCTCACATGCAAGTCCTGTTTTAAAGATGAGGACTCTAAGGCACAGAATGTTTTATACTTGTGTTTGAAGGTAAGCTCTTCTACATCTAGTCCATATGTAGTCTGAGTTAACTTTGGGGGTCCTACTAGCTGTCACTCTGGCTCCATGCCCTTTCCTCTAGACACTGCTTTCACCACCAACCCCCAATACCACGGAGCTGAGAGAAACACAGCCTTCTGGCTGGGCAGGCAGGCAGGCAGGCAGTAGGGCTGTGAGGGTTAATTAACTGTTTCCCAAAAAGCTTTGAAGATGAAGGCTCCTCCAGGAGTGTGGGGGGCAGGCTGGCAGGCAGGCAGAGCTGCCAATGAGTTGGGGCGCCAAGTTGCTATTAAGGAAAATCCCCAGCTTCTGGCCTCACTCCACCCACGTCCAAAAGGTGCTGCCAGTGGACTTTGGAAGCGTTGGGGGATTCGATTATCTGTGCCTAGATGTGCTTTCTGGAGGTGGGCATCCCTGGTAGAGGGAAGCTGCTATCCTGGTCTCTGCCAGGCAAACAGGAGTAGAAAAGAGGGACCCCAGACTGGAGGCAATACAGGTTCCAGAAGCAGATGGAGGTGTTAGCCAAATATCCTGTTCAGGAGCCCGTCCAGCTGGATATGGAGGGAGAGGCTGCGGATATGTTGGCTTAGCTATGCCAGGACTTACTCCTCTGTGGTAGGCCTGACCAGGAAGGCAGCTCTGGTCTTAAAACCTTTGAAGGCTAGTAGTGCTGGGCTCTGCAATGGCTTTCTCTACCTGTAAGCCAGAACCCAGCCTCCGAGAACTGATCATCCAGGTTGAGGGACAGAGTGGGAAGATGTCCTGCAAACATTTAGCTCAGCAGTCTCTAACAACGAAACACGTCTTCGTGTGCTGTGGGTATACAGAGCCTAAACGGCCCTTGTGAGGGGACTGGGTCTCAACATGACTCAGAGGAATGGAATACAATGTGACCATTCAAAAGTGCAAGGTGGCCACATGTGCAGTGTGCAAGGATGTTCCACATTTGCTGTTATGTTAGCATTGTCAGGAAAACATGATTATGCATGGAGTTATGTCCCATTCATGAAAATAAAAGCAGCGTGTGTGTGTGTGTGTGTGTGTGTGTGTGTGTGTGTGTGTGTTGTGTTTATTGCAGATATAGTGTCCCGTCAGCAGCCCTGGCCTACAGGTTTGGCCTGTGGCTCTGCATTGAACTAGTCTTCTTGGTCCAACAATGGAAGAACTATGGACAAGAGGTAAACATGAGTGCCCAGTGGGGCCAGGCCCTTGCTGAGGCTAGTCACTTGTTTGAGGAGGGTAGCTTTTGGCTGAAGCTAATTGATGCCTCCAGAACTCATCCTGTTTCAACCTCTGCCTCTACACTAGGCAGTTTTTTCTCATGCGGGTCAATTCACAGACTCTTCTGCACCGGAGGCTTTAGTGGGCCAGGTCAGGAGCTAATAGTAAGCACATGAAATTGCATGTATATAGTGTGTGTGTGCATGTGCATTCTATATGCACACATGTGAATCCCTAAGAGGGGAGATGTGAGCCACAGGGCAAACCTCCTGTCCTCCGCAGTCTGATGGGGTTTGACACACACACAAAACCCAAACTTTAGCTGCCTAGGGATTTCTCCCATAGTTCATGGAGTGGTTCTCATAGAACCTGTGACTGAAACAGAACCAGATTTGACAGTGAGTAGAAACCAGAGAATGCAAAAGCTTTGAGAAACAAAAGACAAGCGCAATGTCTGCTTTGTAAGGGATGCAGCCTGATCAGGGTGCCATTGCTGCCATGCATGCCACAGTGCCTAACACCTGTCATTCATTGGACAATGGTTGCGCGGATAAGAAACAGGAGTGCAAGTTTAGTGCAGTTCCCACCATTACCAGCTCTTACAAGGCATGGCCTTTGCCTCCACTTCAGCCCCAAGCCACAGGTATGAGCACCTCCACATGCAGATTGGAATCTGGAGGCTTGCCCAGTCACTTCCCAGGTGGCAGGAGGGATCTAGATTTAGCCTCTGCCCTTCTCCTTTCCCCACCCACTGTGTGAGAGAAGTTGCCTCACTGCTTCTGTGGGAGCGGCCATTCTGGGTCATAGCAGCATTTTTTTGGGTCTTCTCTCTCCCAGCTAGAGAACTCAACCCTCAGCAATCTCTGGGCTCAATTTAGAAAGGGTGCGTGTGGCCTTTGGGCCAGCTGGCCTGTGGCAAAGGCAGGGTGAGCTGTGGTCACATTCCCTGGAGGCTTTCCTGCCAGCTCCCTGTGGGGCTGGCGCAGATCCCTTGGCTTCAGCCTGCAAGAAAAGAACAGGGGCTCACACACGCATGCTTTTCTGTGGCATCCTAACCTCCTCCCCAGCCCTGCAGCAGTGTGGCCTGCCTAGAGCACAGTGGTGTAGAAGAGGGCACAGGCGGTGAGTTGGGGTACCCAGGATATGGAAGCCTAAAGGGCTGGCCCTTGAGTTCTCTTGCTCCCTATTCCTTCTTTGGTGGAAGTCTCCAATCAATGAAGGTGTCCCTTCAACTTTATGGGCACAGGTATCAGAACCAAGTCCTTTCCAGGCAGTGTGGATGCCTGGCTTCTTGCTCCCACCCCCAGGGAGACTTTAAATCTGAGAGGCATGCATCTTAGGGGGCATCATGTTGAGAGCCCTACGGGAGTCTGGGCTGCTCCTACTAGGGCCACACGACTTTGAAGCCCCAGCTAGGCAGGATTGTCGGTTCTCTGGCCTCCCACTTTGAAATCTGTGATTTGGCCTCCACAGCAAAAGTAAAAAGTGTAGCCGGGAGAAAAGCTCTTTCCCATCCTCAGTTGCTTGATGCACTGAAGGCAGTGCCTGGAAGGACACAGTGCAGGAGAACAGGGAGAGAGACCTGCCGAGGACAAGCCCCAACCTTGCTTCTCCTCGCTATGGAACCTCTTTTCAGCCTTCACAGCCCAGGTTTGCTAGAGGCTCAAATGAGTCAAGGGATGGAAACAAATTTTAGAATACTAAGAATTTATTGGGTGCTCAGTGTGCCGGGCACAAACCCTCTATAGTATTAACTCACTTAAGTCTCAGGACAACCCTAGGACCTGGTGGCCTATTGTTTTGGCACTTTCAAAATGGGATGTGGGGGAGATCTGGGGCCCAGAGTTAATAAGTGACAAAACTGGCTTTAGACCCAGGCTGCCTGGCTCCAAAACCTTTCCCCTTAACCACTATGCTGCAGTATAAAAGACTGCACATGCCTTAGTATTATTTTTTAATAACTGCTTCTCACTAAGGCTGGTTGTGGTTGGAACTCTTCAGAGAGGGAACTCGAAGGCAGAGCAAATGAAGATTGGGAAGAGAGAAAACCAATGTCTGTTTTTTCCAGGGTCTACAGAAGTCAGCTCGACTCAGCCCTGGTTAGGAACCCCAAGGCCCTTCCCTATTCTCTAATTTGGTCTTGGGGGCACATGGTGGCTGCGGCAGTTCTGGCTGGGGTGGGGGTGGAGGGCAGGTTGGTGGGGCAGAAGCAGAGAGTGAGCCACTAATCAGAAGCAGCGGGCCTGCCCGGGCTGCACCCGACAGTTTGGCTGGCTCTTTTGCAGCCGCGCCGCGGAGTGCCTGCTGAAAGGCCCCTGCTCCACCCTGGAGCTACCGGCGGCAGGGCGGGCTGCTCGATGATGGAGAGCCCACGAAGCCCCTCCCCAGGGGCCTGCTGCCACTCTGCTTTGATAGCCAGTCCGGGCAGCAAGTCCGCAGTCCAGCAGCTCCTCCGGCATTGAATACATTCTTCTCAGCCAAGAAGGAACGCGGAGAGCTAAGGGGATCCAGATGTGGGACTCTGCTGGGCTTGAACCCCAAATATCCCAAATACCAGCCAGGCTACAAGGAAACCTAGGGACACACAGGACCTTTCCTGAGGGCCTGGACCCCAGTGTCAGCCCTGATAATTCTAGTGTGGGTGGCAGGGCAAGAGCGTAGTGGGACCTCTGAACTCCTGAGTCCATGCTTGGTCCTGATGCTGACTGCTGGGGCTACCAGCTATTTGCCATGTAGAGTTGATTAGTGAGTAGTTGTGAAACCTGTGTAGAGGTTGTTACGTATGTTTAGAGTCATAAGCCTTGTGCTCTCCTGAGAATCCACTACTCCTCTCTTCCGAGACAGGGTTTTGTCAGCCTCAAGGACAAGTGTCACAAGGCATGAACGTCAACTCAAACTCCCTGTCTTAAGGCATGACCTTGAGCAAGTCATTCCAGTTCTCTGGGCCTCCTTGTCATAATCCTTCTAATGGAAGTATGTGTGGGCATCCTGCCTTGTGAGGAAACATGGGGTTTGGCCCTGGGAGTTGAACATGGCACATGGAAAAGGAAAGAAACACAAAGGAAAAGGAAGCCAAATTACTGGAGTCCTTAGATCAGTGTCATGCTTCCCACTTGGAGGTCCATGCTACCTCCTCCTCTCACATGGCCAGACCCTGGCTGAAATAGTCCCTGCTGTTGAAACTAGAGCCTGAAAAGAAAACGAAGTCAGGTAAGTCTGGGTGCATCCTCAGAAGTGTGCTTTTTAAGAGCAGGTGTCAGACAACCCGTGGGACTGTGTTCTTCAGTAGGTTATGACCCCAGACCAATGGGCATCACATGCTTATGTGGTAGCACAGGGCATGGACTAAACCACTCATAACATAATATGATGAACTTTTAAAAAGTCTCCCTATCCTCACAGCTCTTTTCCAGCCTCCAACCAGCCTGGAGAGCCTGAAATTACACCATTAGCACTTTACAGTAAGTTATTATTTGCCATTGACACCACAGTGTGAATTAGCTGATTAGCTTGCTGGAGGACTGCAAGTTATGAGAGGGGATTCGTTTCCTCTGCAGCTTGGCAGGGAAGCGCTGGGCCTGACTCAGGCACAGAGGAACAGAGCCAGACCCCTAGGACTGAGGAGCTGACAGGTCAACGGCACCCATCTTCTACAGCATCACAAGAATCCAAAGACCCAGGCTCAAGTTCTCCCTTCACAACTAATCAAGCTGTGTGGAGGTCATACAATTCTGCACCTTGGTGTCCTCCTGTATACAAGAGGTAGAGCCTGTCCTGGATGGGGACAAGAAAAGTAGAGTGAGTGCTGGCATGTGGAGAGCAGTCAAAGACTGGTATCTAGTGATCTTCTAAACTAGGCTCACCCAGCGGTGCTCCCATGGTCCCAGGGAAAAGAGCTTAGAAAAAGAAAGGTTGGAACTTAGTGAGGAGCAGGTAGTCACTTTGTGGAGTACCTAATTCCTGGTCTTACACAGGCATAGAAAGGTAGATAAAGGAAAAGAGGGAAGGAAAGAGGGAGTGAGAGGGCCAACTTGAGCCTATCCTCCTCACTGCATTTCCTTTTAAAATAAAACCCATTTATATATAAATGTTGGCCTGATGCCCAGTCTCTGTAGAAAAGCTTTTCTGTATTAAACGCTACAATGAATTAAATTAACCATAATGATTTCTTTGTGAATGGAAACCTCTTTCTCTCTCTCTCTCTCTCCTCTCTCTCTCTCCCCCCCACCCCCTTTCTTTGTGACATGGTTTTGATCAGGCTTTCCCTCCCTCCTCAACTGTAACATGCCCCAACTCCCCACCTCATCTTCCATCCCCCAACACCCCTACCAGCATGATTGGCCTCCCAGTGAGTGACCAGTTCTGGGAGCCTTTCCCAAGGTTAAACAGATGCCTTGTAGTGCCCAATGTAGAGCAGAAGTTATCTAGCTCATGTGTGCCAGGGAGCCATGTTCTGGAAAAGCATTGCCCACTGTAGTTTTCTACCTGTGCAGGGAATATCTGAGCAGCACTCCTCTCGGGCTATAAACTAGATCAGGTTGTATTGAGTTTAGCACCTCACTAGAAGGAACTGCAAAGGTGCTGTTCCTGTGGGAAGGTATGTACCTGACTGCACACAAGAGAGGGGGATATATTAGGGGGTCTTCATGAATGAAGCCTGCTCGAGGACATATCTGCCCACAGAGACACCTTTATGCATGGCTATTGGGACTTTTGTCCATGATCCTTTGGTGCCCTTTTCTACCTGTATGTATGAAAACACTTGAATGTCGATCATGGGAGCCTTCCCGGGCCCACACCTGAACATACAGAGAGAAGTTAGGCCTGAGTTCTGCCTACTAGGCACTCCCTGGAAGATGCTAAGCAAACAGCGGTCAGAAGCTGGGCAATGACTGCCAGCTGGTGGAGCCTAATGCTGGTAGCATTAAATCTGGGAGCCGACCAAGGGTCCTAAATAACAGCAATCTTTCCCATGGGCATAAACCTCGATATGTTCAAGGCCCTTTTATAGGCATGCTGCCATTTCTCCCACACATCAAGCCCATAAAGCACATGTTATTATACCCAGTTTACAGAAGTGAAGACAGAGTTTCAAACCTCTGGTACCAGTTAATAGCCCAGCTCTGCCCAACCCGCTTCAAATTCCATCTCTGCCAGGTAAGCCACAAGCAACTGTTGATTCCTGCCCTCCGGCTGTAGCTCACACACTTCCCCACGTTTCTACCCCGCCCCCAGGATGTCTTTCCCATACCTCTAGAATCCCATCTGTGCCAGGACAGGTGCCCAGAGCCCAGCTCAAAAACGCTGAGTCACTCTGGGTGCCACAGGATCTCTTCTTCTTCCTTAGCATCCTTCCCACTCCCAAAGAAAGCCTGTTACCATTTCTAACACTCTGTGGTGCATCTCTGGTTCTGCTTCCTCCCCTCACAGTCTCCTGCTACTTCAACCAGTCTTCCAAGATCACACTGGGACTTTCCCCAGATGGTGGTGCTGTGGGAGAGCGGGGCTGTTCTCCAGCATCTCTTTCCTCCTTCCACACAGAAGCAGCCATGCTTCTTGGGGAAAGATGAGAGACAGTCCACTGTAAAATACAGAGTCAACTCCAGTATTCGTGCACTTTCTTTTACCATGCACTGTTGTGATAGATGAACACTTTGTGGTAGCTCCAGGATTCATCGACTTGGAGAGGCTGAAATCAAAGCTAGGGACTGCCCACAGCAAGTACAGATGTGAAAAGGAAGAGGGAATTGCTGTAGTTTGGGTAGAGAGATGAGATGGATAACTAGCAGGACTATGAAACCTTTGTGACCAAGGTCCAAAAGCCTATGGAAAATCAGACCCTTGCAGCTACAGAACTCAGCCGGCAAACCCCAAAGAATCAGCCCAACAAAGGTGGATTTCTCCTGAGGGCCTGGCATCCCCTAGAAGCTTTGTGGAGGGGGAGACACAGCAGCCTGGGAAAGGGAAATCCTCTCGAGTCACATAAGATGCAAAGGGCAAGAACGTGGGACGAAGGCCCGCCCCTACCCTTGTCCTTTCCCCGATTGCCCTTCAGCTGGTGGATACTGGCTTGGTCCTGAAGCTGGGAGAGTTGTACCTGTCTTTTTGAATGGCTAGCCACTCAACTCTTGTCGCAGGGCAGGGGGTGGGGAGTGGGCTGCAAGTTAATGACTGTACCCCTAGCCTTTATTCCCATGGATGCTCCTTCTCGGACGGCAGTGGTGGTGGGGTCACACAGGAGAGAGACCATGCAATGAGGCTGGCCCCAGAAGAGCTTGGCAGGGTGCCAGCAGGCCTGCCCTGGCACAGAGATGTGAACGCATGGCCGTTGCAACTGGCCTAATTGCTATCTCATCAGCTCTCTCAGAGGCTTAGTCCACAGCCAAGGAAGGGAGGTTTCTGCTGGAAGACATGAGGGAGCCAGAGGAGAGGTGGAGAACTCGGCACTTTGAAAGGCATGGACAAACCCCAGCATGCCCAGGGCAGAGACCCAAGTTTGGGGGTTAGGGGGAGAGGCAGGGAGAAAAAATAGCCAGGAGGAAGAGACTAATATTTCCATTAGCCAAGCTCAGCTTCCCCTGTGACCTAGTGTCTCCTCCTAGCTGGCATTCTGATCTCCTTTCCCTAGGGTCTCGCTGGGCTTGTGGGCTTTTCTACTTGCTGTTGGCTCCCCAGACCACTACTGTCAGTCTCCCTGACTACATCAGCACCCCCCTTCTCTCTGAGGATGCAAAGACCTAATTATAGCGAGCAAACCAGAAGCTCCTCAGCTACATTTGGTACGCCTGACTGGCTCATGCTTCATGGCACTCTGTTCCCGAATTCTTACCTCTCTACTTATGGTCCCCTACTTTACATAATCTTCCTCAGTTTCTTTCATTCCCAGGCCCTTCTTCAGCAAGCTCCTTCAATGCTGGGGTCCTCCGAGTACCAATTTCAAAATGTTCTCCCGCTGGGTACTCTCAACCCCGCCTGTGGCTTCCACCACCTCCTCAGCAAGTGACTCCTGTGTCCCTTCAACCTGGACTACTCACTCCTCGAAGCTTCAGCCTGCATAGACATGTATTCAAATACATTCTATTTGCCTCTCCTCTAATCTAACCAACAGGGCCATTTGAGCACACTAGTTTCATTTCTCTAAGGGCAGGATCTCACCCCAACAATCCACCCGGGCTTCTAGCTAGAAATCTTTGCTCCTCCCTTTCTCTCGCCTCTCCCATCTAATTAATTACCACGTCCTGCCCATGCTACTCCTTCATAGCTCTGGAATCCATCCCAAGCATTCAGTCCGGACAAATGCTGCCTTTATCATTTTTCTGCCACCAGAGTGCATCGTCCGCTGAGCAGCCTCTACACCACAGGCAGTTAAGACCTTTTCTGTGTGTCCTTCCCCATTGAAAACCTGCTGCTGACTCGCCATTGCCTCTGGAGTCATGTCCAAGTTCCCAAACCTGGCAGATTGGCCCTTGGGTTCCAACCCCCACTCGCCCGGCTCATCGCCCCACCCCCAGCCCAGCAAGACTCCTGAGCTCAAGTCACATTCCACAGTTGGCCTCCACATCCATTGGTAAACCTTTACAAACACAGGCTTCTTAGATCAGAGGCTGGCTAAAAGTCTGCGCTGCGGGTGGATGCACTTCAACGGTTAAAGGGGACTCCCTTCGTCTAGAGCATGCAAGGCTCCAGTTCTGGGTTCCACTCTCAGTGCTGCAAAAACAAAAATGGAAAACAAAGCAAAGGTTAGTTTTCTCTGAGTTCCTAGATGGCAGGGTAACACACAGTTATAACCCCAAAACTCTGGCAACTAAAACTGGAAGAACATGAATTTGAGACCGGTCTGAGCTACCAACAAGAATGTGCTAGAGGCTGATGAAAGGGCTCAGTAGGTAAAGACATTCACTGCCAAACCTGACAGCTTGAATTTTATCACCGAGAAGGAAAGAACCAACTCCTGCAGGTTGTCTTCTGGCCCCCACATACAGTGTGACACACATGTGCATGCATTGCACACACAATACATAAGTGTGGGGAGAGAGAGAGAAAGAGAGGGAGGGAGGGAGGGAGGGAGAGAGAGAGAGAGAGAGAGAGAGAGAGAGAGAGAGAGAGAGAGTGCTCTTAGGGGCTTGATTAAGTAGCCAGGCTAATGACTTCAGTGCTTTGTGTTTGTAAAATGGGGCTAGAAACGGTTATCTCATAATGCCAGGTTTCTCTCATAAGAGACTAAATTACATCACGCTTTGAAGCATTAGAACAGCAAATGATGTATAGTAACTACTACATAAGGGTTCTAGAGAGATGCCTCAGAGGTTAAGAGGTTACACTTGCAAAAGATTTGAGGTCAGTCCCCAGCATCTATATCATGTGGCTCACAACTGCCTGTAACTCCAGTTCCAAGAGTTCTGATGTCTCTGCTCTCTGTAGCAGTCACACATGTGCATAGCCTCACACAGAGGTATACATGCATACACACGACTAAATATAAAGAAAAAATAAATTTAGGAATTGCTGTGTATGTACCAGCTATAATTCTTGCTTGAAGCACCATCTTTGGGAAGCTGCTTCAATCTCTGAGATTATGAGCAGTGCCTCTTTTCTGGGGGTCCAGAGTACTGACTGACTTCTGTCACAGCTGACACCTTCTGCCTATTGTTTTCCTCTCTTCCCTTGCTACTTGATATCAAGATATTTGCTCAGTTAGGTGTGTAGCTCAGTGATAAAGTGCTTAGGGTGCACAAGGGTCTGAGTTCCAGTCCCAGCTCCCGCATTCTGAGAAGCAGGGAGTATTGTTTTCCTTATGTTTGCATCTGTGTCCTGTATTGTGATTTTTCCTATGAACCTCCAACTAGCCAGAGAGTACTATCGTTGCTGTCATCTGAGAGATGAAGGAATTTTCTTAAGATCACACGAGCTAGAAATCTGCACAATGCTTAACTAAATCCAAATTTGGGACTGCCCAACAGCTCAGTGGTACAGTACTTCTCAAGAAGGTACATGGTCCTGAGTTCCAACCCCAGCAGTTGAAAGAAAACAAAACAGTTTAACAAAGATAACCAAGTCTACAGGATTCCAACCAGGTGATGTTTCAAGTTCACCTAACTGCCTAGGTAGGGAGCAAGTCTAGAAATGTTGCCGTAAAAGGACGGAGTAAAGAGCTATGGACAGGCTGGCTTTCTAAAGGAGACACAACTCGAGGGCAAGGACTATGCCCTCCCAACCATCTGTTTGAAGCCTACCAATGCTGGTATGTATGTTTCAGTAGTGATGCCAACCCATGTGGCAGACACATGTGTAATGAGGTCATGCCGGAATGCTAGGGATAGAAGACTTCATCTCCAGAATACCCACTCACCTCTGTATAGTCCCTCCAGGGTTGCAGGATACTTCTCCATTTTAGTTTGTTGTTTGATCCATTTTGTGTACCTGGGACTGAGTGACCATCGCTCAGCTAGGACAGTGACTAGTCCACTTAAGAAGTGTCAGAGCTGGAGGTCCCAACACTTACTCAGCACCCAAAGTGTTTGACAAGACCCACTCACTTCCTTCCAGCTAGGAGCCTGATGAGAATTGGGGAGGTTATTCCCCATAGAAAGAGGGATGGAAATGAGGTGATTGGGCATACTTTCTGCAGATAGAGACACTCCATTCACTCTCACATGCTAGTCCAAGCCTCACAAGAGATGATAGAAGTGGAATGCTTGCTGCTTCATTTAGTACTCAATGCAGAGCCAACATCTGACATCTCTGTTGCTTACCAACTATAAGGCCTTGAAAAAGTCACATGCTCCTCCATACCTCTGTGGTCCTCTTCTATAAGACTGAGACAATCTGGTCTGCCTTGTAGAATTGATGTAATCATGAGAATCCCTATATAAAATGGCTGACATACGAGTAAGCACTAATAAATGACAACAGTTGTTTATTCCCTTAGATTTGATCTTGGGGACACAGCAATAAAGGCTCTGGAGCCATCTGGGTTCCAAGGCAGTTTATTTTTAATATTTATACCCCTCTCCCCACCTTTCTTTCCCATGGATGGAGGCATTGAACAGCCTCCACTTACTCATCTCTGCTACTTCCTTTGAGATGCAAACTGTTTCTTTACCTACCAGTTTGTGATCTTTGACAAGTGAATTGACTTCTCCGAGCATCTGTTTCTTCAGCAAGAGGCTGATTAAAAGATTAAATGAGTGAATATTTAACACACACCGTGAATATTTAACTGGCTCCAGGCACAGAGGACATGCTCTGAGCATCATTCTATCAGCCAAAGACTTGAGAGGCATGAGCTAGTGTCCTTTTCCCAAGGTCTCACATGAGACCTTTCATGAACAATAAGCTGGAGCCAGCTGCAATAGATGAGTTTTCTTTCATTCATCCTCCATACCCCTGGGGGTGGGGGCTTTATCCAAGACACCCCCCCCAGGCTCCTCCAAATTAGGCTAGAACAGTCCAGAACCTTTCAAAAAGTCTTTTGTTGCTCTTGGCCAGCTCAGAGACTATGGAAAGAAGCCTCACTCTATTCCTGGGGAATCAGAGGTAGGAAGTTGGACAGAATCCACCTTCACCCATATCCCGGTGGCACCAAGGCAGAGAGGCCTACTTCCTGGAGCCTCCCAGGCAAGGAGGCCAGAGTTGAGAGCCCACAGCTGGGGTCCAGGCCACGGAAGGCAGGTGACGCCTGAGGACCAGTTCTGGAGTCATTTACATACAGCAGGCTCCTGGAGTCAGCTTGCATTTGTGTCCAGGTGCCTGCTCTAGGCTCCCGCGGCTCCACCCACCACTCTTGCCGCCACCGCCTTAGCCATCCACGGAGGCTTTCAAGAACCCGGAAGGAAACAAGAGCTCAAGTCCTAGTCCGCTGGGGTCAGCGTGTGGCTGCTGGCGCGGGCTTTCACTCAGGAGCGGTGACAGGCGCATGTAAATGACCCCTGGGCGCTCGGCCCGCCCCGCCCCCAGAGCCGCGTGGAGGGAAATGGGGAGAGGCCCAGGAATTGTTTGTAATTAGTGTGTTTTTAAAGGCTTTTCCGCGAGCCTTTAGCCGAGTTCGGAGGAGGGCAGCTTGCCAGGGAGCATTGAAATGGAAATCCTGGGTTCTAGCCGGGACACTCTTGGAAGGAGATTCTTCCCAGAGAAAAGGCCAGAGGCCTGTCCCCGCCCCCGTCCCCCTGTCCACCACCCCTCTAGCGCCTACGCGGCCAGGCAGGCTCAACGAGGTGGGCGGCTTTGTGGAACCGCATTCCTACCCGCGGGCCTCAGAACCCGCGGGTCAGCCGAGCAGGAAAGGTTGCGGGCGGCCGCAGCTGCCACTGCCCCCCACCCCAAGCAACCTGTTTCCCCCCACCCCAAACCGGCCACATCCAGAGTTACCTCCTCTGGCTACCCAGAGGTCGTGTGTATATGCAGCACTTCCAGAACAGAGTGAGTGGCAGTTGAAAGCTTGCAAAACTTTTGCACATCCACCGGGCCAGTGGAGCCTTGCAGAAACTCGAGGGGCTACTGTCCATCATTATCAATTCGCAAAGGCGTTGAGCAGAGGATTCTTTGAGGAGGGGGATTCTTTAGCAAAATCAGAGCTGGGCCTAAACCCCAGCCCAGGTCTGTCTAAACCCTGAAGTCTTTAGGATGCCTCGCAGCTACTCTAACCCAGGCTGCTGCTCCCACACGGTGCTGACACGCAGGCAGGACTGTTGCGGTGCAATCCCCGAGCCTTGTGGTCTAGGATCATTTCCTGTGGCCTGAAGTACTTATTTGCAAGTTGTAAGGACTGCCCGGTTTTTAGAAGCTTCGCTGAATGCTTCCAGCTGGGAATTTAACCTTCTCAGACCCAGCTGTGGATCTTAAGAGCTCTCTTAGTTCCCACCCATTTTCCTAGAACCTCCAGAGGTAAATTGGGGCGGTTGGAGATGGGACAGTGAAAAAGTACTGGACTAAGATCCAGGAGGGATACCTGGGACTGCTTCTGCCAACCAGTTTCCCGTGACCTCTCTGTAGGTCTCTGACCTAAACTCTAGGGTAGAAAAGAGCTGGCCTGCCCCTGTGTGCAGGCTGGGTCTCTTGTTTTCATTACAACGTGAATGGAGCCAACCTCTTCCCAACTCAAGGTCTTGTAAGAACAATAAAATTGCTGCTTATGAGAACTGCCTAGGTAGGTCGGCAGAGGAAACTGTTCTCAACCCCTTTCCCCACCTCTCCAGCACTAGACAGATAGACAACTTGAGGCGCAGGGGACTAGAGTGACTTACTTAGGGTCATCTAGGGAAGCCAGTGGGAAAGTCAAGATTAAAAATCAGTTCAGTAAAGGTGGCACCAATGGCTGGACGAGATTTCACACACAGCCTGATCATCGCTAAGCCACTCCCAATACAATTGTAATAATTCAGATTTAAAATCCTGTGCAAACCACAAATGAATTTATCTTCGAAAACCCTGCTGTGTATAAGTCTCCTGTTATTCATTATTCATCTTCTAAACATACCATGTTCTGTGCGAGTCTCCAGAGATGGTCAAGCTCTCACTACATTACTTTGGCCCTTACATCTGCACTAGAGCAAAATGGTGGCCATTTGCCAGGCAAGGGATCTCCGTATTCCTCAGCAGCCTCCCGTCTGTGTCTGAACCTCCAGCAACCTCAGAGCCTGGGGCTAATGCTGGGGTCTCTTGCTCCACCCCCCCTCCACCCCACTCACCAAAAGGGTTGCTCAGACACAGTTCACCCTCCTTGTTTCTGCCCTTCCTTTGGTTTAAGAAGACAAAAGTACACAGATCAGGTTCTGGAAGTTACGGCAGAGTAATGGAAGTTTCATCCATATTTCAGAGGTGCCTTTGCATGTGTTTCCCTGGTGTCTTGCTTCAGGAATGAAGCCTTTCTGAGTCTGCCATCACATGCAAAACATCAAGGAACTGGAGCATGTATATTAAGCTGCCAAAGGTCCTAAGAGATTCCTAGTTCAACCCCCTCCAGTTAGACATGGAGAAACTGAGGCCCAGAGTAGGGACAGAAACATAGGAATCTGGCAGCAAAGCACAGACCAGAAACCTCTTCTGTTTTCACAGTCAGTATGTTTCTCCACCCTCCCATCTACCCTGCTGCCTCCTGAATATAAGTGTAGGCTCGCCCATGTGTGTGTTAATGCAGGTTGACAGCTTCTGGGAGGGTCACACATGGAGCCACACACCGGCCCATTCAGTCTGACATATACCCCAGCTGGCTTTCCCCCAACATGCACTCTGCCATGCACGATCACTGGCACCTCCCCACCCCTTTCCCTCCACTCCTCTTCCTTCACTACCCTTGCCTAAGTGCATCCAAACTGATGCACCAGGCAACCCCCGCTGTCTGAACCCATGTCTCTTTGTTGATATGGCTGCCCACGGCTGTGCACAGAAGCACTTGGAGGTGCTGGGGGTTGGAAAGATGGGAAGGTTGCATGGCCCAGAACTGGGATGCAGATGAAGGTGGGCACGAATATCAGAGAATCCAGAAGGCTCTGGCTAGGAGGCCAGGAGCCCAGGCACACCTCAGATAAAGCAAACAAGGGATTATTCCCCTGTTTGGAGGACTAGACAGGAGACATGGCCCCACAGCCTAAATGAGATAAGCTCGAGCATGGAGTGCCTGGAGACCTCTTGTAAAAACAGAGTCAGAGCAGAAGCACACCCAAGCTGCCACCCCAAATCTGTCAGTTCAAGAGGTCAAGTGGTCCTCCGCAGAGGGCCTGGGTGGCAGTAGTGAGCAACTGCCTGGGAGCTGATGTGGGGAGGTTCATAAACTAAAGAAGTGTGATGCTGGTAAATCTTTTGCACTGGGGCTGGGAGATTGGCTCATTTGGGTAAAAGAACTAACCATGTAAGTCTGGCGAGCCATGTTCCCTCCCCTGGACCTACATTTAAAAACAAAGAAAAGCTGGATGTGGTAGCCTACACCTATGTGTGATGCTAGCACTCGCACTGCAAAATGGGAGGCAAAAATAATGAAGCAGGAACAACGAGAGAGACCCTGTCTTAAGAAGGCAGTGGGAATCAGCTCCTGGAAGGTCTCCAACATGGACGTCACCCACACTCTCACACAGATAATTAAATAAATAGAAATTTAATAAAACAATTATCTTGGGCTGGATGAGGCTGGGCATTTCTGGGTATCCTGTGGGTACCAGTACAGGGTTATTAGAGGGATGTGGGAATGAACAAATGAATGAATGAATGAATGAGCTCTGATATTATGTGTCTTCTAATCCAGCCTGGGTCTAACCCCATGTCAAAACCAAAGCTGACTTAATGTCATTGGCCACTCAGGGAAGGGTTTATAAAGGACAGTAACCCCTGGAAAAGCAGTGGAACCGTAAGGTGCTGCTAGTCATACTGGTCTAGCTGTCAGAGTGGAACCCATCAGGTAGGGCCCCTTGGTGGCCATGTAAGCTAACATCTCCTCCTACAAAGGTCTTAAATGAGAAATTGAGATTGAAATCAGACAGGAACATGAATTATATGATTCTGAAAGCCATTACTCATAGGGGTCAGTCAGGAGTTGTTGTTTTTCTTCTCCTCTGACTTGGGTAGCCTTCTGGTACCCTAAATGTCACCTCTCTGCTGCCATTATTGTATCCCTTGTAATCCCTGGAGTGCGCAGAGGCTTGAAGATACTAGGTTTGGTGGTTTCTGAGTAGAGGAGAGACATGGGAAACTTGAAAGGCCACCTGGCCATAGAGGTAGCACATATGGAAAGGGGCTAAGGGTCATAGTCCTCTTCTGTCTGCTCTGATGTTACAAAGGCTAAATAAACCATGTGGTCCTCACACTCAAAATGTCTGCAAAGAAAGGGCTAGGCTCACTCTCAGTCTCCACCAAATACACCCACATGCAAGTACTTGTAGTATAGACACTCAGGGTAAGTGACAGGGTGTTCATCTTTCTATCTCTCGGTAGGGTTTGGTGTCGCAGTGACAGAAGAGCTATGTGTATACTAGTGGTGAAAATTTTCCATCTTAACATACAATGCTGCTTGCATAAATTGAACTGGCTAGACACTGTGGGAAGTGTTCAGGACTTGAGGAAAAAAGCAGGAGGGGGGAATAAACAGCCACAAAGCCACAGGGTCCCAGGGGCTGCTTTCCGGAGGACATCCTGCTCCCCGCCCACCTCCCACATTCTTGTGAGTTGGGGTCTAGGAAGGAGGCAGCCAAGATGGCTTGCTTTTTGGACTGGACTGCTACCCCTGGGGCCCTGCCTTCTGGTCAGATCCAATCTTTAGGTTGGGAGAGTAGTGGTTGGATAATTGTCACAGCCAGAGCTTGAGATGTCACCACATGGGTTGAGGAAATAAAACAGAGTAAAACTAATGCTTTGGCTTTTTCTCATTTCTGTTTTTTCTTCCTTTCTCTCTTTCCTTTCTCTTTCTTACTTTCCTTCCTTTTTTCTTTCGTTCTTTTTCTTTTGAGACAGAGTCTCATTATGTACTCTAGGCTGGCCTCAGACTCACAATCTCCCATCCCCCAGCCTCAGCCCCTCCGATGCTGGGATGACTAGTGTGCAGCCCTACACCTGGCTTGAAGGTTGGTTTCTATACCATATTGATCCTGGCCTCAATCTTACTGTTAATCCCAAGTACAGATAAGCTTCTGAGATGGTTAGCATTGATTTAAGGACCTGGAGAACATATAGGAAGTAGGTAAAAATGGACTAAATTGTGTGAATTGGGGGAACATGTTTGCTATTTTTCTTGTTATTTCTATTTTTGAGACATGGTACCATGTAGCTCACACTGGCCTGGAATTTGCTATGTAGCTGAGGATGGCCTTGAATGTTTAGTCCTCCTGCTTCACCTCCCAAGCACTGAGGTATGCCACCAAACCCAGTTTTATACTGTGCTGAGGACTGAACCCAAGGCTTCATACATTGCCAGGCAAGCACTTTACCAACTGAGCTACATCCGCAACCTAAACTTAAGTTTTGAATCATCGTCTCACTGTGTAGCTCAGGCTGGCCTCGAACTTGCAATCTTTCTTCACTAGCCTGTTTAAGATGGCAGGCTTGTGCCACCAACCCTGGTCAGAAGAAAACTCCTTTGATCCCTAGTAATTTACCAACTCTTTTCTTCTCAGTAGTCTGTCAATGTGGGGACGCGTTACAGTTTAACAGAAGGGCCAAAGAGCAAGAGAAACCCACAGAATGCTTAAGCTGAGCCGAAAGGAGATGCTTAATGGGAATGTAACTGGCTGGGGGTGCAGGCCACAAAAGGCCCCCTTCTTGATGGGCATGGATTGCTCCCTCACAAAAGTCCCTAGGGAAACTAGGCCCAATAGTACATGCACCTAGGCCATCCAAACTCTGTCTCTGGGACTTGGAGTGAGAGGTCACAAACACTAGACTCTCTGGCCCTTGACCCTCAGGTTTCTTTCTAGAAAGGATTTCTTGTGCACAGACCCTCACAGGTTTTCTGGAGGCAAGTGTCCAGGGAACTTCATTTTCTTCCTGCCCACTTCTGCCCTTCCCACCTTCAGAAAACTCTCACCATTCTGGGGGAGGTGGGGTTCCTTGAAAAGAATCCATTCCAGTCCCCAAGCATCCCTATTTCTATCGCTGCTTTGCCTGCCCCCTGGAAAATGGGGAAGAGGGATCTGGTGACTGGCACCCCTGGGTCCTTAAATGAGAAGCATGTTTGTTTATAGGCAGATGAAATCCATCCGCACTGCCACCCCCTTCTCTGACCACGTCTGTGTATATGGCTGCAAAGTTCCTGCCACGGCCTCTGCACCAAACTGGTTGAAGAGGTGGGATCCCCTCCTCCCACTTCTCCCAACCTTCCCACCCCTGCATTCCCGAGAGGCGGGGCTGAGGCAGCTGCCACATTCAGCGTGGCAGAGCCGCTAGCTCGGTACAAATCAGAAACACATTGGAGGCAGGACGGGCGGGAGCAGACAGGCCAGGGCTGGGGCCCATTAAGGCCGGAGCCCAGCCGGCCGCGCTGTTTACCGTCTCAGCACAAGGTTTCAGGTTTGCCTCCTGATTGTTTGTTTGTTTCAGAGATGAGAAAGGCCAAAGAGGCAGCTGACAAGGACCATGGGGGGGCACAGGAGGAGGGGATGGCAGAAGGCTCTGGCTTTTCCCAGGTCCCCCCTCCCCTGCCCTGGAACTCATGGAGTGCTGCAGAAGTGAGCTGCCTCATTTCCCTACCCCCACCCCAAATTCCAAACAGATGTGCAGTGAGATTCTTCCTCTCCTTGGTTGGGGGAAACAAAAGAAATTCAAAATGGGACCCTAGAGACACTCCTTTCAGGAGAACCCAAATATACAGAAGGGATGAAAGGGAGATACAGGAAGGACTTCCGGAGGTGCAGGTGAGATGGGAGAGATGAAGGGGGGAGCTTGCCCCTTCCCCCAGAGCCAAGTTCCTAAAGATTCCTCTCCTTCGGATGGTTAGGGGAGGGGTGCTGCCTGAAAGGATGATTGCTCTAGGAGGTCCCACCGAATCTCAGATGCAAAGGATTCAAAGATGTCCTCAGACATGAATAGAATCCCTATATCTGGATTCAGTGAGGCTTGACTTAATCAGAACTGGCAGCAGGAGTACCGGAGTACAGCCCCTCCCGGAGAGACGGGGACTCCAAGGCCCAGAGAAGGGCAACAGAACAGGCCTTGGATGAATGTGCGCGCACAGGCCTCCTGGCCCCTGGTCTGGTGCTCTTTCATTTTCTCTGCAAGCAGATCCCCAGTTTTCCTGTCTGTCTGTCTGTCTGTCTGTCTGTCTGTCTCTGTCTCTGTCTCTGTCTCTGTCTCTGTCTCTGTCTGTCTCTGTCTCCGTTCCCCACCCCCTCCACCTTCCCAGCATAGTTCAGATCTGCCTCCTTGTATCTGTGCAGTGTTCTCTGCTCACTTGCTGTCCAACCACAGCTCCCCAACCACAGCTCCCTGTGAGAGGATTTCCGTCAGTGTCCTCCTGCCCTGGCCAGCTCCAAGCATGTACAATCCATTGTGGACTGTGTGGCTGAGTGGTAAGCGCCTGGGCAAAGGTAACTAGGCTATTAGCTAGGCTGTCCTTGTTGTACCAAGAGTTTCCACCCTCTTATTTCTGCCCTCTTTGTCAAGTTTGCTCTTATAACCCACACCCACCTGAGGCCTGGTAGAGAGAGCATACATTGTAGCCTGAAGTAGACCTCAGGCTATCAGTGGATGCTTTCTGGATTCCAAGGGGGTGGGGAGGGGACACACACACACACATACACACACACACACACACACACACACACACACACACACAGAGTCAGAGAGACAGAGACACAGACTCCATAGACAGTTCCACAAAATAGATCTGTTTGTTCATGGTATATATGCACACATACACTGTTCACAGAAGCATCTGGTAGACTACCAGCCTGAGGTAGATCTGGTGAGCAGAGCACCATGATCCCAGAGACTAATATAAAACTAAACTTGCAAATTATTCCTGGGCTCCAGAGAGTTCACTCCTGGCCCGGTCAATGCAGTGAGACTCATGTCTCAAAATGTTAGGAAAATGTAAAAAAGTAAATAAATAAATAAGGAAACTGGGGATATAGTTCAGTGGCAGAGGGCTTGCCCAACATGTGTGAAACCCTAGGATTACTACCCAGTCCCACAATCAAATCAAATCAAGTGACTACCAGCCTAGATGTCCTATTGGCTGCTCAAAGATCTTGCCCCAAAACAGTTTGAAAATCTGGACTGCTGTTAGTGAACCCCAGGGCTGCCAAGGTCATGATAAGGAGCTCTCTCTCTCTCTCTCTCTCTCTCTCTCTCTCTCAACACACACACACACACACACACACACACACACACACACACACACACACATCTTCATTCCTCCCTCTCCCTCCCCTCCGCATCTCCTTTTCTCCTTGCAGTAAATTCCAAACAGATGGGCCAGTCATCTCTCTCACTTCTGAAGTTGAGAGGGAATATTAGCCATGGGGGAACCAGAAATCACTCCCTTCCTCAGACTAGACCATCCCAGCCTCTCTGAAACTCCTTAGCCTGGGTCTCTTTCTTCACTGGATTGATTGGATATTAAAAAATATTTCCTTAGCCTTTTTGTTCTGTTGTTACTATTGACACTTGTCCTTTCCTCCTTATGAGGCCACAGACACAGTTGGGGTGGGCAGGGCACACTCTCTAGGTCACTGCTAACTGATGGGCCAGACCCAGACTGAAACCTCCTTCTGCTGGGGAAGAAAAGCGAACCCCTGGGCATGACTGGGCATACAAATGGAGTGGTGTGCTGCCTGCCTATACCAGCGCTCTGAGACTGGCTACAGCAGACACAGAGCTGGCAGCTCTCCGAGCCCTCAAGTGCTGCTTCTGGCTTTGTGCTTTGCAGCAAAAGCTGGGGCTCGTTATTTCAGCTATAGACAGAGGGATTTCTATGTCTCCATGTGATTTTTCCCTCTCTTCGCCAAGGCCCGCAATCCCTATGCATAGGCAGGACTGAGACAAGGCCTGTGACATCCAAGGATGTTTCTAGAAAGAGTAGAAGAGGTTCAGCTCCCTTAGGCTGCCTACGTTCCTGAGCCTTCAGCCTCGTGTCCCCAGCTGTGGCCACAGATCCCAGCCCTGGGGAGGACTCTGACCTCAGCTGTGGCTTCGCCTGGAGCCCCTGGACCTCTGCCTTGAGTGTGAACACTACCTGCAACTGATTTCACAACAACGTGTTCCTTCGCCTTGTCTTCCCACCTAATAGCTAGTGTGTCAAGTTATTAGTCCCCTAAGCTATAAGCCTGCACCCCAGCCTAGGACTATAGGAAGGGATGTAAGGTGGAAAACCAGTGCGTGCTTCCCAACAAGCACTAATCATGAAGGCGATTAATAATCTACACCTTTGGAGACCTCGGTAAGTGGCAAGCACTCTTCTGGGACCTTGTTCCCTATGACACAGTCACTTGGCCGTATTCCCACTTCACAGGTAAGGAGTCTGAGGCAGAGAGAGGCTAAATGACTTGTCCAGTGTCACAGTGAGGGCAAGTACAGCTCAGTGCACAGCCCACTACAACGCCATGTCCTCACGTCTACCATGACAGCCTTGTAGCACCTTCTACCCACTATTCCCAGGCTTCAAACTAGGTCTCCAAACCCCATGCCCAGACTATCGGAAGTTCTTTTTCTTTAGGGTTTTTGTTTTGTTTTGGTTTTTGTTTGTTTTATTTTATTTCTTTTGAGACAGTTTCTCTGTGTAGCCCTGTCTGTTCTGGAACTTGCTGTCTACACTCAAAGATCCACCTGCCTGCCTCTGACTCCTCCTGGACTGGAGTTAATGTTCTGCACCACCATGCCCAGCTGTGTCAGAGGTCCTCCCCCTCCCCCAACCCGCACTGGCCTGCAGTCCACCCAGCCCTCTGAAGCTATGATGGTGGGTGCTTCGGTGCCCGGCCTAGGTCTGCTTCTCACTATGCGCTTGCTCCTAGCCCCATATCTACCCTGTTAGTGCTTTACAACTGGTAACATTGTTAACTTCTGCTGGAGATGTAAATGACACACAAGAGAACTAGAGCGTTCTATAAACTAAGTTTAACAAGTAAAATTAGCTTTACTATTTTCAGCCCACTTATCCAAAATATGATTATGTGGATATGTGATCTTTGTAAAGAGGTGTGAGCACCACCTGCAACTGATTGCACACCAAACAACCTTAAGAGGTTTGTGGCATCTGCCTGTAATCCCAACATTAGGAAGTGTAAGGTAGGAAGATGGTAAATTTGAGGTCAGCCTGGGCTATATAGGGCTACATATTCCTGGTCCTGTATTTGGTGGTATGCAAATGACTTAACAACATAGAAATCTTCAGGGGACCAATATAGAACTTACTAATGAGACATTCCACTTTCTTCTTTTTTCCTAATTGTTTTATCTAATTTAGTTATTCTTTTATGAGTACACTGTGGCTGTCTTCAGACACACCAGAAGAGGGCATTAGATCCCATTAGAGATGGTTATGAACCATCATGTGGTTTCTGGGAATTGAACTCAGGACCTCGGGAAGAGTAGCCAGTGCTCTTAACTGATGAGCCACTTCTCCAGCCCCGACCGACATTCCACTTTATTTACTCCATACTAAACAGTTGAAGGAGAGAGAGAGAGAGAGAGAGAGAGAGAGAGAGAGAGAGAGCATTCATACGTACATACATACATTTATTTATTTATTTATTTATTTATTTATTTCCAACACACTTTTTAGAACATCTTATTGAACACACAGTCCGTGAGTACGGAACTGGACAGTTTCTAAAACATCGTTTGTATCCTTCCAGCACATCCTAATCACATCTTAATTTCAATTTGTTGGATGTCATTTGTTGTGTTGGTATTCACAGAACCCAGGGCCTTCAACTTCGGTGTCAAGTGTCTGTGGCTACTGTCAGGTTCAAAAGAAACTTAGACAAATGGCTATCTGTGGTACCTATTAGCATACCAAAGAGCATGCTGGCCTCCAGGCTCCCTCAGTACCTGTGGCTGCTCTCAGCTCTTCTCACCCTGCCCCCTACCCTAAACTTCTTTCGCTGATGGGCTTTCCCTCCCCCAGCTTCTCAGTCCCTTCTTACCCTGCCCTTTCTTCTGCCTTGGCTCTCCTGGCTCTCTTTTGTCTTCCTCTCTTGGCCTGCTCTGTCTTGGTTTCCTTTGCCCACACCCTGTCTTTCCCTCCCTTTCCTCCATCACCTCATCTCATGACCCGGTCCAATCTGCTGACCATGTTTAATCTACTATTTTTTCTCCCTGCTCGGGACTCTACCAGATGCCTCTGAGGGCACTCTCCCTAATATCTACAGTAAAACCTTAGTCTCAATCACGCCTTGGAGCTCAGTTTATACAGAACACAGATTCAAACAGTGTGAGGCCGAAAGCATCTGGGGTGCACAGACCTGAAACAGAATGGGAGCGGGTCTGCTGTGCTATGCAATGGATTTGGAAAAGCTATTTACTTGGGAGCCAAGAGACCTGGGTCCTACTCTGGGTTCTGATGCTAAGTTACTAAAAAGCTTTAATAAATACTTTTCTGTTTAGATATTACAGTGACATTATGCAATGAAAAGTTTGGCTTCAAAACCCTGCCACCCACCCACACCCATGACATCCAGTTATCAGAGAAGTCAGAATAAGAGGCAGTATTTAAACATTGTGAGCTCTGGGAAGACTATTTTGCCATTAAATTGTGGTCTCTGGTACCTCTCGTGGAGTCCTTCCTAGTCAGATGGAACGCTGTCCTTCCTCATGAACAGTGGGTGCTAGGACTTGACCTCAGACTGTCATAAACAGACACCAAAATCTGCGTTAAGACTCAGGTCACATATTTCACAGATGAGTTAAGCAGCAACCGGCCTGGAGGTGTACCAGGCCTATCTAGACGTGCCGCTTCTGGATTTCTGTCTTCACCCATGCACGTCCATCTGCCTCTGTGTTCTTTATATGCTACAACAAGCAAAGGGATTTGGATGTAGACTTGCCGTTTGAGAGGTTAGAACACCTGGAAAAAGACATCTCTTGAATCTGCTTCCACAAACTACATATACCTTTTTTTTTATTCCTTCAACAAGGGTCCTGTTCTCAGTTCAGCGGTTTGTTGCTGGCATTCGCCTCTGTATTTTCCATATTTTGGCTGTTTCTCTCAGGAGAGATATACATATACCTTTTTAAATTAAAAAGAATTAATTCCTTCTTTAAATTTTTATGTATTGTATGAGTGTAAGGATGTCTGTGAACCCGTGTGTGTGTGTGTGTGTGTGTGTGTGTGTGTGTGTGTGTGTGTAAAGGTATTTACACATATAGAAACCAGAGGACGATGTTGGGTGTCCTGCTCTATCACTTCCTGCCTTTTCCCCTTAAGACTGTCTTTTACTGAACCTAGAGCTGGGCTGTTGACTAGCAAGCTCCAGCCAGTTCCAGCCAGCTCCTGTGTCCCTCCATCCAATGGTGCTGTGGCTACAAGCATGCTGGAGACTTGGGCACAGGTCTTTATGCTTAAGCGGCAGGCTCTCTCTTTAAATGTATTTTTCTCTCATATATGCAGCAATCTCCCTTGCCCATTGTGACATTGCTCCTGCCTCACTCTTGGGAATTCTATACTCTACTGTGGCCACTAAGTCCCTACCTCCAAGCCTAGCTCAAAGTCAGTGGCCTAATCAGAACTCTGTGTATTAGGTGAATGTTTTTACTGCTTCCTAAGCCAGAGATCTGAAGAGATAACGTTTTAAAGTGATTTGGGCTCATTGTAATTCACTTGGAGCAATGGAACCAAAGTAGAGATCTTTTCTGGCTTTCCGTTTTGTTTCAGAGACAGATTTTCAATATTGTAGGTCAGGCTGGCTCTTCCTAGAGGAGGAGGTCAGGTCAGGCTCATGATCCTCCTGCCTCAGCCTTCCAGATGCTAGGACTGCAGGGTCATGCCATTACACCTCAAGCTTGGTATATTGTGTCTAGATCATGAAGTGAAGTAACATTTCCTCAGTAATTGCAGACTTCATCTCTATAGGTAGGCTGTGCCACTGTATGTTTCAGAGGGGTAGCAACTTTGTTAATGGGTGAAGACACAGAAAACTGGACATTTAAGCTGGGCATATGGGTACAAACCTATAATCCTCGCTTTGGGGAAGGCTAAAAAGAAGGATCACAGGTTCAATACCAGCAAAACTGGGGTAGATAGCAAGAACCTGCTTCAAAAAAAGTAGGCCGTTTGCTTGGATGGACATTGGCCCTGAGAATGGTTTCAAGAGTGGTCTCAGCTCCTGGGTCTATGACAGACTATGCAGAAAGTATCATCCCTGTTGTGAGTCTCCATTTGTCTTCTATACACCCCATCTAGCTCCACAATGCTAGCAAGGAGGACTTTGAAGGCTTGAGTCCATGCAAAACATCACCCAGCCTACTCCACCACCCTAGAGAAACAGTGTGAACACAGAAAATGCTTGTCCTCTGGCTACTCTCTGCCATTGACCTTCAGTGTTAATGGAAGGGCACAAAGAAGTCTACTTTGCTCCATGGAAGCATCCATCCTGTGTGCGTGTTCTTATATACATGTATGCCTGGATGTGTGGCTACCTCACTCCCATGCAGACCAGAAGAGGGAATTAGATCCCCTAGAACTAAAGTTAAAAGGAGTTGAGTCACTATGTGGATGCTGTGAAATGAACCCTGGTCCTCTACAAGAGGTCCACCACTCCCAGCTCCTCAAATGACGTCTTCAACAAAACTCAGAAGAAACATATAATCTCAATAGCATTCAAGACTCTGAGAAGTAAGGACTATTATTATCTTTATTTTACCGATAAGGACTTGATGCCCAGAGAGGGTAAGCCATTTAACCAAAGCTACACGGTAAGTGACAGCTAGTTACTGAAGTCTAAGCTCCGTGACAACAAAGTTACACCCCTCCCCTGACCCAGGCCCCAGGACAACTTTGAATAATAACAGGATCTGGTAGTACTGTCCAGTCCCTGATCTGTGTCCTTTGGTCTATTAACTCATGTAAGCCTCACCGTAACCCTGGAGCTAGTATTATTTTCCTTGTATAGAAAAAAACTCACCCAAAACTACAAAGTTGCTAAGGGGCAGAACAGGGATATGCAGCTGGCCATCTGCCTGGGGAACCTTTATCCAGTCCCTGGCTCTACTTTACGCCATTTTGGGTCAAGGCCTGTTGCCCCAGTGACAGCTTAAAGGAGACATATTCTCAGAGCTGACTGTTTACAGGCAGGAGGGAAGCCACCCCAAGGCCCTCACAGACTGAATGCAGCATGTCTTCCTCCCCCAGGAGTTCCGATCTACTGAGCCCACCTTTTAAGAAGGCTTTGAAAAAAAACCTGGCCAAGCAGAAGCAAACTGAGCCTGACAGAGGCAAGGTGGAGGAGTGCAAAGAATGGCCTTCCTGTCTTCAGAAAACCTGAGTTGGCTTTAGAAACACACTTCATGACCTTAGGCGACTCACAAAGTTCTCTCCATGTCAGTGTTCCACGGCTAAAGGCTGTTGGGAGAAGTAAATGAAATGGCTATATAGAAAAGTGAATTATATACTCTAAAGTGCTCTTCAAGGCTCGTTTTAATTGTCCCTTGTTCTATAGGGCTAAGTTCTTCTGCCCAGCCTGGGCAGAAGCGGCGTCTAGGAAAAGGCTTTAGAAATGCTAATACCATGTCTGAGTGACAGGCCTGGACAATGGAGGAGGGCTCTGTGAATGGGGCAGCCCAGGCCTGGGAGCTGGGCTCCCCACGTGGGAGCTGAATAGGGGAGGGTGCGGGCTGGAAGACACACCAGACCTGGCGGACTGGAAGGGGTTGGAGCTGTCAGCAATGGCGAAAGGCGAGAGGACTACCTGCTTGGCAGTGGTTGGGGTGGGGCTCCCAAGAGGGAGAGGGATGTTAGGCGAAGGAGTCCTGGGCTGGGAGCCAGAAGGTACAGACTAGCTGACCTGGAGGTTCAGAGGAAAGGCAGTGGGAGAGCTGCAACAGAAGCCCTGGGAACCTGGCTGACTAAGGGTGGAAAAAGACCAAGAGTTCTGAGATGGGCAACTCTGGGCCCAAGCCTTTGCTGTGGTAGGAAAGGCAAGATAGTGGCTAGTTTCTAGACACAGCTGGTCTCTAGAGGCAGCTGGGTCCTGACACAGTGAACTGACCTGGAATCGGCCACCCAGGCCAGGACGCAGTGCTGGCGATGTGTATGTGTGCTCGTGTGTGGGAGGGGGCAAGAAAAGGGGTGGTTTAGGCTCTGTCTTCTTCCCTCCTATTCAGCCCATCTCTCCCCTTCCTCTTCCCTGGGCTTTCTCCCTTGCTTTCCCCTCCCCCTTCACCATGAAGGCTGTTTTTGTTCTTCCTCAGGGCCTAGCCCCCCGAGGTGTGCAAACAGGAAGGACCTCTCCCCGGGCAGTGAGTAAGGAGGGAAAAATGAGGTGTTGAAAAGATGACAAGTCGCCCTGTCAGAGCTCACCTTGGCAGGGAGCAGGCGGCAGAGGCCGGTGGGTGGTGGGGGGAGGTCTGCCCTGGAAGACAGCCTACGTGTGCCCAGAGCCAGGCAAGCGGATCGGCAACAAGCAGGCACTGTGTATGCGTTTGTTTGGTTTAGAACAGTCCACCCCTCCTATTCCCACCATCAAAGATCCCTTCCCTTCCTTCCCAGTGGGAAGAGTAAGGCCACGGGGCCAGAGACTTCGTATGAGATGCAAGGGGAGGGGATTGATGGGAAGGGGCTGGGCAGGAGGCCCACCCTCCTCCTCTAGACCTGCTATCCCACAGCCTCCTGGCTATCCTGCATCAAAGACACCACAAACTCATCAGGAACTGAATTCATCAAGGCCTCCCTCCACAGCCCTGCATGTTGTCCCTCCTGTGGGCTTCCCATTTGGTAAATGACCTCATCATCCACTCACCCAATCCAAAGTGCTGGGAGTCATCCAAGGATACCTCCCATCCCTGTTGGTTTCCTCTCCCAGGCTGGTCAGTTTGCGTGCAAATCTGTCTCATTTCTCCTTTTTCATAGCCAGAGCCCTATTGTAACTTACTTCCTTCCTTCCTTCCTTCCTTCCTTCCTTCCTTCCTTCCTTCCACCTATCCACTCATTCAACCACTGTTTATTCAACACCTGCCACATCCATCTAACCGGCTCACACTCTCACTGGAGGAGCTGGAGCATACTGGCGTCAAGCAGTGACTTGCTTCAGGTTTTGCGTTGTTTAATGTTTGAAGATGGACAGGATGGCAGCGTGGACAACTTTGAACCCGTGCTCATCCTCTTGCCTCCTATGGCTTCTCAAATACCGGAATCATCAGCATGTGCTACAGCGTGCAGCTTTCACAGTGATTCTGCAGCCAGCCTGCCAGGGTTGGGATCTCCATTCTACTCCTCATCTCTGTGAGGCCTTGGGCTGTTATTCACTTAAGCTTCCTACGCCTCAGTTTTCTCCTGTGGAATGGAAACACCTGAGCTCTAAACTCAGGATTGAATATGTTGATATTGAAAGGGAGAGGCTCTCAGTGTTCTATTAGTATTGATATTTAAAATATGGAGTATGACACAGTAGGACAATACGCTGCCTTATGATGCCCAGAGACTGGCCTGCCTAGGGAACAGAGGCTTGCAGCCGGAGACTGGCTGCAGGTGCTTACAATCATCTTGTCATAAAGCTAGCAAAACCAGTCATGATTAAAGGTGCATTGTCTCGAGGACTCATGCCTGGCTCTGTTGCTTCCTACTGAGTGACCTGAAGCAAGGCATTTCCCTTCTGACTCAGTTTCCTAAGAAAACTTTTCCCTCTTTTCCTCAGTTTCCCTAACACATTTGGGAAACTTGTTATGTGGCAGGCACATAAAGTTCATTGGAACTGCTTCCTAAAAGCAGAGTTATTTTTATTTCAGTCCCTTCACAAGGGAGGAAGGGAAGGCACAGAGAGGTTAAGGTGTCTGCCAAAGGTCACAGAGTAAGAGCTGAGACTTCACCTCACCTTTCTTGCAGAGCCACTTCCTAGAGGAGCTACGGTGAAAATGTCAAGGTATGATATCCACGCAAGTGCTCGGCAGTCTGCCAGCCCACCCAGGGAGGACCATCTCTTGGCTCTGGGCTCCAGGCACTGAGCAGGCCTTGAGGCAGTACCAGAAGACAGGCCAGAATTCTCATGGTCAGAAGCAAGCTCAAGCCTGGGCTAGTGGCCAAGGGAACTCAAACCCCTGAGACTGCTTGAGAGCAGAGACTAAGTCACTTCAGGATTTCTCAGAGCTTCAAAGGGGAAGTACTCAATAAGTACAGGAAGGAAGCAGCGTTATGGAGGGTCTCCTATGGCTGTCAGTACTCCAGGTTCCCAAGCCCTGCACCCAGGCATTCCAGTTGTCATTGTGCCTGTTTTCCTGATGAGGGACTTGAGGCTCAGCACATAGATGGAAGCACACACCTAGCTGGGAGAAAAAAGCAAAACCATAAAAACCTCCCATCAGGGCAGAGCTGCAAGGTACTTGTGCACTGACCACAGGCTTCACTTCGGCCACCGCATTGCAGCCAATGAACAAGCTCCACCTCTGCAGAAACAGCACTGGGTGGAGCTGAAAGGTCACCAGATTTGCATATGTGGTCTGAGCCTTCACTGACAACTCCAGGGACAAAGCTGAACACGTCCTACCCTCACTGGTTTCAAAGCCTCGGGAGATTCGGCATTTCCCCTTGGGAACAGAGACCAGCAGGGACTCCTGACTTACCCCATCCCCAATGAGACCTCAGGCCAGCTACGTTCAGCCTGGAGGCCTTGAGCCTTTTTTCTCTCAGTGCCTGGCTGCAAGTGAGAAACTGATGTGGCAGCCATGTCTAATCAGGCAGGGGCCCCAAGAGACAGAGGCTCCTTCATCTCAGCCTGAGGAGGGGTCAGTCTGGGGCTCTGGGAGGAGCCTGAGGAGACACAGAGCCCATGCAGCCTAGACCAGCCCACATTCCTCAGCTGGCCTGGATGTGGTGAGCATGCTCAATGCTCAACCGGAAGCTAAGCCCTGCTCCAAGGAGCCTCAGCTGCCATCTGTGCCGGCAGACTTTGGTGAGTGAGCAGAGGGCCTCAGGCAACAGTCAATTCCACAGGGGGAAATATTTTTGCTTCTTCATCCTCCTCTCCCCCACCCCCACCTTGTCATACTCCCCCCTCCCCCAAAGGAACATTGGACTGTTGATGTTTTGCTTCGGGTCAAGCTCAGCCATCCTGGATTAGTCTTGCTAGATCATGGTGAGGTGTGCGGTCTTTCTACATAGCGGATGCTTGTTTCTTTTCTCCTGAGACTTGGGCTTCTACAGGCCCAGAGGGAAGAACTAGGAGAAAGGCTTAAGTGCTTGCCTATGCATTATGTCAGTGCATTCACTTCATCTGGTAGGATCCTTGTGTCCTAGTTTGTAAATCAGCAAACTAGGGCTGAGTAGCCCTGTGCCTTGCTTAGGACTCCCAGCTAACCACCATTGAAACTGTTCCAGGCCTGTGTCTCAGAAGCAAAAGCCTTTCAACTAGGCCACAGCACTGGAAGCAAAGTTTGTCTGTAAGTCCTTCAAAGAACCGGAATAACCATTGGTGGCTGGCTCTGCATCCCTAAGGGCAGTCCTGCCTTGGGAAGGTGAGTCAGTATTCCAACAGCTTTCCATTAAAAAAAAAACAACCCTTTCTTCCCCATCCATGCTGGTTGAGGAATATTTAGGAAATGCCCCCACCCCAAACACAAAGATAATTAAAATGACCTAATCCCACCACTGAGAATCAGCATCAAGTAACTCAAGGATAGATTTCCTGATTAACCTGCTGTGGACATACACAGGGTCTCTTTGACAGCCTGAGATCTTAGTGGCCCTGCTCTAGGCCAGCTCTCGCCTTTAAGCCTGTACCTTGTGTCTTTATGAGACTAGGTCAGCTGGGTTCCATTTCTCCTTAGGAGGCCAGCGTATGCCAACACTTGTGATATCTGGGATCTTGGCTTTGCAGCTGAGAGTTCTTTCCTCTTCGCTCACCTTCGCTCTCTATCACACGATTGGGATCAACGAAGATCTCTCTTCCGGGATGCAGGGACACAAATGCATACCCAGCCTATGCTATGCCTCCGGGCCTTTGTTCAGTTCTCTTTGCCTGAGCTCCATACCCTCCTGCTTTTCTCTGTTTCTGACATACATGCATATGATTAAAAGAAATCTCAGCCTGACATGGGGTGCACACCTTTAATCCCAGCACTCCAGAGGCAGTTGTAGGGGGCTAATCTCTGTGAATTTGATGTCAGACTGGCCTACATAGTGAGTTCCAGGCCAGGCACAGCCTACCTCAGTCTCCAAACAGATGAAACAAAACAAACAAACAAATGAACAAACAAACAAACAAACAAAAACCAAAGCCCAAAGCAAATCAAATTGTACAAATTCCCCAAAGCATAGAGTAGGCTAGAGGTACAGCTCAGTGGTCCAAGGTTTGCTTTCCATGCCTTAGACCCCCAGCACTGCAGAAGAGGAGCCATTGAGATGGCTCACAAGGTAAAAAGAGTGTGTCCCAAAGCCTGACAAGTAGAGTTTGGTCCCCAGAACCCACATGCTGGAAGAGAAAACAAAGGTCTGACTTCCACCCATGTACCATGACACGTGTATGCCCACACAGATACACAGATGCACACACACCAGTAAAAAATGTAATAAACTTTCTATAAAGAAAAGAAGGACGAGTGGGAGGAGGAGGAAGGGGGAGAGAAAGACTAGCCAAGCACATGGTGAAAAGTGAGGACCCTCGCTGCTAACCCTGTTCTCTGCTCCTGGCTCTATGTCTTTCCAGGACTCTACAGCTCACTAAGCACTGATACTTATATATCTCTTTGTGAAATATGATCATTTATAGAATGGCCCACTGTGCTGCACCTGGCTTTTGTAACTTGCAGACTTCTGGAGACTGATACAGCAGTCTGAAGGGGCTCCCTCACAGGCTGGAGACAGGCTGCCCAATAAACCCTCTAATGGCTGTGTCATAATTTATTTAACTAGGCCCCCAGTGATGGACATTTAAACACTTGTTCTTCTTGAGACTACAAACAAAGCAACAATAAATACCCTTGTACAAACAAACTGTGCTCTTGCTCGTGCAGGATAAATTCCCACTAATACAATTGCTGGGCTGGTGCGTGCTGATTTGAAATGTTAACACATCGCATTGAAGTATCTTTCAAACAAATACAACCAATTGACGACAATGACAGCCCTAAAAGGACCCATCCTGCTCTCCTCCTGTCCTTTCCTTACTTGGTTGGTATCTCCTCACATTTGAGAAGTAGCCTCACGTTTGCTATCTGGGAGCACCAGCCCTCTTTCCCAGCTTTGCACACCAGACCCTTTGCTCCCAGCATTTGCCTCCATTTTTCCCAGGTCATCACTGCCCTGTCTTGAGCCAATCTCCCACCTACTCTGGACTACAAGTTCTTTGAGACAAGGAGTAAGCTTCATTCATCTCTTGCAGGCCCTGGTTGAACACACCACAGGCAGACAGAATCTCAATGCCTGGTGATGCTTTCACGTGATCCAAGCCCTCAGGAGGCTGAGGCAGGAATTTGGGTTTAGCCTGGGCCACAGAGTGAGAACCTGTTTCAGAGCTCTGGAGGGAAACAAGAGCAACAACAAACTCAGTGTGCTGTGCTCCAGCTTGTGGGCTGAACAGGAGCTAGGCTGAGTCGGCAGGCCTTGCTGGGTTCCTCTGGTCCTTGAAGATTGGTTGCCTGTGTCAGTGCCTCAGGCTCTGCTGTTCTGTGAGCAGATGCTATCTTCTTGTCCCCAGCTCTTCAAAAGGGTGTCCTTTGGTACCCAGGTCTTGTTCCTCCCTTTCCTGTCACCAAAAGCAAGATGTCCTCTTGTCCCGTGCTCCCAAGCTGGGTTTGCAGTATGCAGCTGATAGATCTCAGAAAGACTAGCAACACATAGCACCCGAGACCAGAAAACTTGAGGTAGATCTCCCAGATATAACTGGAGCTAGCTGTTCCACAGACTTCTAGATGCTCACTGGCTCTGAGCTGCTCTGAGTATAGGGCTGCTGGGGTTAAGACAGCCCTGCTGTCCCTCTGCCCCCAGCATTCATCTGCTTTAGCTGCAGAATGTCACTGACTTCTGGGGCCAGTCGGCCTTGCCACTCTCCTAGAATTAACAGAAGGGGCCAGGAAAAATCACTGTATAGAAGGCTTGGGTCCTTGGGTTCCAAAGAGCCTCTTTTGATAGTGAAGTGTGGAGACAGGAAAAGGGAATGGGGCTGGTACATGTGGAGTTCACAAAGTGCCATTCAGCAGCTGCACATGCTATGGCATTTGTAAAGATGGCTCAGGGGTCCCACACCCAGCTTATTCCATGCAAGGATTATCCAAGGTTAGGGCATGTTGGGCAAGTGCTATGCTATCTGCATGTAAGGCTGAGGCCCAACCCAGGGCAGAGGAGGGCCTGCTGAAGCTGGTGGTAGAATGAGTCTAAGAGTATATTCTTGAGAGTCTGACTGGGTGGGGTCACATGGCTCCTACTAGGCCCTTGCTATGTGTGTCCTCCCACACCCATACTTGTACCCCACTTACCTTGGGAGAGGATTCTAGTCACCCTTCCAGCAAATGTTGCTGAATACTTTTGTTGAGCACCATATGCCAGGGCTATCGAAAAGATTCAAATAGCTCTTAACCCCAACAACTTACACAGCTGAATCATTTGCTTGCTGTGTAAGCTTGTGCTCTGAATTAGATCCCCTTGAACCCATATGACAGAAAGAACTGACACCACCACATTGTCCTCTGAGCTTCACGTGTTTGGCACATATGCAGCCCCAACACGCATATAATACAACAATGGAACTAAGGGGGATCAGAACATTTTCCAGAGGTTGGTACATGGGGCTCCTTAAAGGATGAGTAGGATTGGGACAGGTATAAGGACATTTCAAGGATGTAGTCCCTATGCACACAGGTGCAAGAGTTTTGTAGAGAAGGCTAGAGACTGAACAGTGCCTTTGAATAAAGAAAGGGCTTTATGACTGTCCGATCTTGGTGCCAGCTGGGATTACCACTTCTGGACTGTAGTGTGCTCTCAGGCAAGACATAGTGGCTTGTGCTACAAACTAGTGACCAAAATTTGGGACTATGTATCCCATAGCCAGAGACCATGAAGTGGTATAGGTGGGACCTTCAATGAACACACCAAATAACCTCTCAAAAATAAATGACTGTTTTGCCAAGCATGCTGGTGTGTACCTGGAATCCCAGGGGCTGGGGCAGAGGCCGGAGGTTTGGGGCTGGGGCAGAGGCAGGAGGTTTATCACAAGTTTGAGACCCAGTTGGGCTAGTGAGTTCCAAGTCCCAGCTAGGGTTACAGAGTGAGAACACGTCTCAATTTTCTTTTCCTTTTTCTTTTTTGCCCATGAGGCCTGTTGTGCTAGAACTATAGCTCCAGGTGTCAATAATGAAGCTACTATAATTGGCAAGGAACACAGCCATATAGTGGGCCCAGGATGTCAATAGGTTGCCGTTTGGGGCTTTCTATTACAAATAACGGGAAGCAACTTGACATCAGAAGGTTGTATTGGAGGGAGGGGTTGTTTAGAGGAGTCAGCAAGGAGGCTGCGGAGCCCAACATGGAGGAACAGGAGAAAGGCAGTCTGCCAGTGGAGCATAGTTGTCAAGGGCCACCCCACATCACTGTGGCCCCATGCTGTCACTGCTGCTTGTGCCATTACCATCACAGCAAATGCTTCTGGACTCTGGGTCCCCCCACATCCCCCTCCAGATTTCAAGGCCTGGGAACAGGGCTGTGATGGCTTTGGCTGGGGCCCTCCCATGTGAAGCCGAAGCTGTTTGTAGTCCGAGGCACAGGTCTTTCAGTCTCCACCCAGACTGCAGTTCATTTCTCCAGCCATCAGGGGCCCTCCAGGAGCACTGGCCAGTAGCTCCTTTTCCTGAACTGACTCATTCTGTCTCAATGGGAAGTGTGGCTCATGGGAATGCCAGGGGAATGGGAAGGTGATCAGTACTCAAAGGTGCTCCTAAAATTCTTTTGTGTGGTACCACTCAGGACACAAAAAGGTGCGTGGCAAAGCACCAGAACCCACCAGAAGAGCCCTATATTGGGCTAAGGTCCAGAAAGAACACAGAAATGCCGACGGGGAATAAAGCTGGGCAATTGCAGCGACGAGAGCTGTGGTTTCTGTATGTGCTTCTGCCTATGAAGCGGGAGAGAACCTTTGTGTAACTCTACAACGTCATTTTCTTCATGCTGCCTGCCAGCTGGGACTGATGAAAATACAGGGGTACTGTGAGAAAGGGGGTGCATCCTATCAAGTGAAAACAATAGCCCCTTCCTTTATGCCTCCACCAACCCTCCATCCTTCCACAAGGGTAATCTTGTGCCATAAGTTGGATATGTGGTGACTGAGATTTTAGACATTTTTCATGTCTAGTTTGGATTTAAATTTTATTTTGTATAATTTGTCCAAATGTATTCCTGTGTACCACATGTGTGCTTGGTGTCTAAGATCATAAAAGGGCATTGGATCCTCTGGAACTGGAGCTATAGAGGACTTATGAAGTACCATGTAGGCACTATGAATTAAACCTGGGCCCTCAACAAGAGCAGCGAGTGCTCTTAGCTCTGACCCATCTCACTGGCCCTCTAGTTTGGCTTTCAAAGGTTTTACATGAAGCCTCTACATACTGTTCTGTCATGCTTTTCTTTCTTCCTTACTAACACCATGTCTTGGACACCTTTCTCTATCAGCACTTGGTAAAACTTAAAACTGAGGCATAGCTTTAATTCTATACTACGTGACCCTCATAGGTGACCTGCTAGCTACTAGCAAACTGCTCTCTAAAGCTGCTAGCTCATATGGATAGCAACTGCTTATGTCTTCTCATTCTTCTTCGGAGCTGGAATTAGATATGACCAGGAAGACAAACTCTTGCTTTCTAAAGAGCAGCATATGTTTCTCTGGTGTATTCACTGACCCATCTCTGAATCCCAGTGAGGTTGAAGACTAACAATGGCCGGGCTTTCTGAATGATGACTCCTCCCCAAAACTGTTGGTAGAAATAGAACATTACTGCAGTCACTCAAGACAGCAATCTGGCAATATCCACTTGGTGCAGATGGGAAAAATCAAGTTGTAAAATGATAGCACACATTCCATCAATTATGTCCATTTTAGGAACAACCCCAGTTGCTAGTGCTCACACGTGCTTACACACACACACACACACACACACACACACACACACACACACACACATACACACACACACCTGTACATGTGTCCAGAGATGTAGACAGACTAAAGGCTGTTTTCTGGTTAGTGCTTACCTCTGGATGAGTATTAGGAATCTGAAGCATCCTCGCAGCAAACTGTTCAATGGTTTGCCCCGTGCAGAGGAGCACCCTGCTGTTATCTAGCACTATGCTGGCACATCTCTACTTGACTCGCCGAGTTAAGATGTGTAAGCACATTCAGACCTTTATTTTTATTTTTTTATTTATTTTTATTATTTTTACCATTTTGACAGTTTCTTTTTCTCAAAGGTGATTTGAACATGTTCACCTGTACACTTTGGATTCATTTTTTAACCACTGTTTCTCTGTGGTTTTTTTTCCACACTTGTTTTCCTCTCTTAAGTCAATCTTTTCTCTACAGCAGACAATTATACACCTTATTCCTATTAAAGAAGTTTTTTGGTGTTCTGATGAGCATTTCTAGTGAAAACTAGTTTTTCTAGAGGTGAGAACACTGAAACACAATACTTTTGTTGCAAATGCAAGGGATAAATTTAGAGTTACCTGGTATCACAATTTCAAACAAAACCAAATGATGCCATTGTTCTGTGTCAAAGCAAAAGAAGAACTTTAATAAGCTTTTACACCACTGCAAATACAGGAACAGTAACCCATGACATGCAACAAAAGTAATTTTGTCTTTCTGACATATTTAACAGATAATCCTGACGTCAACAGGTAAGAGAGACACAGTCTACAGAACAAGTATGATTTGTTTCAACTTTCAGGTTAGAAAACGTATGTTCTTACTGCAATCTCAAGTAGCATTTAGAAAGCTGACTTTCCCCCTTCTACCTTCTAAACGAGAGGATGATTTTTAAATGTAATTGTACACAATCATTTTCACATGGAAATAATCACAAGGAATCAACAACTGTAGTCTAATTGACTGACTGATTTCATTGCCACTGGTAAATTTTGAACAAGGGCTCCTGTAGTATTGTGGGTTTTAGACAGGGAACATAACCAGGCTGACTGTTAAGAGCCTTGGTTTTTAGAGCGGGGGAGGGAACATGCAGCGGCACACTGGGCAGGTGCCAGACTTCTGAAGCCAGATGGACACGCACGGCTTGTGGAAATAGTGGTGGCATGGTAGCTCTGTTGCCACCTCCCCCTTCACATACTCGCTGCAGCAGATAGGACAGCACATTTCCTGGCCCACTGCACCGTGATCTTCGGTGACCAAGATCTCAGGCAGCGCATCAATGCTCTCCTTGCTTGCAGGTGGGTTAGCCACTTCGACATCAACAGCAAGAGACTCCAAGTGGGCAAGGGCTGTCTCCATCGCCTGGGCCAGACGCTCTTCGAGAGCCATGTAGGTGAGGAACTGAGGATCCACATAGGAGATGGCTTCCGCCACTCCCAGGCCATCTGCAAATCCATCAAACAGGCTCCAGTCCACTTCAAGGTCTTCGCTCACGCTGGAGTCGTCTTCCAGATTGTTGTTTCCGTCCAGCATGAACATCCCAGGCTGCATCAGCTCATGAGTAGACTCATTATCACCCTCGCTGCTGCTTTCATTCTCATTGTAGCGGAGCCAAGGAATTTCTCCTTCTTCCAGAGAGGCCTGCTCTTCTTCCTGAAGAGATGGCTCTTGTACTTCTTCAGGATAGCCACTGCCATTACTGCCAGCACCCGCAAGGCTCCCGGCTCCAGCGGTGTTCACATTCCCTCTAGCTTGCTGGGGTTCCTGATCTTCCTTTCCTGGGAGAGGCTCCCAGCTTTCTCCACTTGAAGACTGGGGTTGATCCCTGCTTCGGTACTTCCTGCGCAGTGCAGCCATCCACTCTTTGTCGCTGTCAGAATCTTCCTCGTAGTAACGGTAGTAATCATCACTGTATGCCCAGAAATCAGGGTCTGCCATGGTTCGGCGCCGTCTTGACACTTTCTCTGGCTTCGCTTGCTCATTCCTGGCATCCTGGTCTTCAGCATACCGTGGCTCAGATGAGCCACCGGCAGCCTCACCTCGGCCTCTTCTGGCTAGACCGTCGGCATGAGCTTCCTCAGCATCAGCGGCATCCCTCCACCTGGAAGTACTGTGTGGTACATCATCATCATCATCAGTATCAAAAAACACTTTTGGTTTCATGCAGTTTGGAGCCGCCACATTCCGGACTTTGGGTCTCACCACCGGTTCCTCAGCACTCTTTGGGGTGTTTTCCCCACCACCACAAATACTCACAGGAGCCCTGCTAGGACGAGCTGGTAAATTCTGCCTCTCCCTTTCCAAGCTGTGATTACCTTTTACAGCTGCTCTGCCTTCAGCAGAAGAAATCTGAGAGGCCAAGGAGCCATTCTGCTTCGAGAGCTCAGCTCTGCGAGCAGAGCACCTCGCAGCAGGGGGTGATTCTACCTTGCCACGTTCCTCTTTCACATCATGGTTAACACTAGAAAAGCGGGAAGACCTTGCCCCCTTCTCGGGATCATCCTTAAACTTGCCAGTTTTCCCTCTCACTGGCAGTCGATCAACAGGCCCAGCCCCCTCCTCCTCACTATCACGAGCCACTAAAGTGTCAATGTGTCCATAAGCCATTCCTCTTCGGCTCCCTGAGGCCCTGTACTCTCTTGGAGGATACCTGGAATAATCCTCATTCTCAACAGCCAGGCTGGCTCCCGAGCCCTCGTTGTCTTCCCAGCGACGACGAGTGCTGGCAAATGGTGACCGGCTCCTCTTGCTTTGATTGGCAGTTGATCTGTGCATTGGGACTTCGGATGTTGTCCTTCTCTGGCTGGCAATCCTCTCCTGCTGGCTCATGGATGGCCTGAAACTGACATAAGCATGCCTCCTTCCATAACTCCTGCCTGGACCTGACTGATACCCTCCTGCTGGTGGGGGCCGAACAGGCTTGCTAGATCCCTGACCCATGGCTCTGACTCAGGAGTTTCCAACAGAGCTGGGAGGCAGGTGTAAAGGTTCTTGCTCCCAGTTCAGAACTACAGAAACAAGAACATCTATTTTTTTCCTTCAGGAGGCAGGTAATAGACTGATAGGGGCCCTTTAAAAATCAGTCTTCTAAGGCCTGAGGTAGCATTCCAGTGACTGCTGTGGACCTGGAACACATATTTAATGTTTGCAAAATGATTACAAGACTGGGTTTACAAGAAAGCCAGAAAGTGGAGACTAAGACAAAGTGTATGTGGAGGGAGGGGTGGGGGTGTGGTGTGACACAAGGTGACTGAATACTTTGAAGGTAGGTGTGCTCTGCAATTATGGGAAGAGTAAAGACAGCTGTGAGGGTTTTTGGTGAGGGGGTGTCATTTTCTGAGAATTTCATATATTAGGGAATAATACAATTTAGGATGGAACTGAAAATATAGTTCACTGTGCATGCATGAGTGCCAGGGTCTGTCAGGAGAGACAAGTGAATGGGGGACTAGCAATCCTGCAATGCAGGGATTTCTGTAGGGGTGGGTGCATGTGGGTGTGAAAGACACGGAAATGGGCGGGGTGGCTTCAGAAAGGAAGGCTGTAAGAGAGAAAGAGAAGGGTCACTGTTCCCATTAAGTATGGCAGCTGGAACTGTAGAGGGAAGCCTGCATTTATGTGCTGCGTTATCACGGTCAAGGAAGTGCGAGGGGATCAGTAAGGAGAGTGTCGAAGAGCCAATCCAGGAGGGAGCCAACAAGGACAGCAGAAAGCAGAGAGGATGTATGTGACGGCTGGAACACAGAGGCCAGCAAGCAGGAAAGGGGTAGTGTCCCCAGAGGATTTCTGTGTGAAGGTGCAGTATGGTACAGAGAAAGGGAGAAAAGGACATTTGAGAAGAGTGTGTAAGCCAGCTTCTTGTGTGTACACATATACATGGTACGCAATAAAAAGATGAAGATGTCTTTATATGTGTGTACGTAGCTAGCAGACACGGACAAGGGAGGCCTTTTCCAGGAGGGGGAGAACAGGAGAAAGAGGGATAGGGAGGGGGAGAAGGGAGAGAGAACAGAGAGGAGAGAGAGGAGGGAGACGGAAGAGGGAGAGAGGGAGGGAGGGAGGGAGATGGGAGAGGAGAGCGAGGGGGGAGGAAGGGGGAGAGAGAGGGAGGGGAGAGAGAAGAGGAGAGAGGGAGGGGGAGAGAGGGAGGAGGCATTCAAAGGAGGGGTCAGAGGAGGATGGGGAAGATTCTAGAGGTATGCGTGTCAGAGCAGGAGGAGGGGTAGAGGTATGCGGGTCAGAGTAGGAGGAGAGAGAAGATTCTAGAGGTAAGAGTTGGGTGGGGGGAGAGAAGGAACTAGAAGGTGTGTGAGAGGGTGTGTGCGTGCCCGTTTGGCGCATGCGCAGTGTGGAACTCACTGGAACCTTGAGGATGCAGGGACAGGGACCAGACTGCAAAGGAGGGCTCTATGTGTGTGTGTGTGTGTGTGTGCGCGCGCGCGTGCCCGTGAAAATGCGTATGCGCACGCGTGCGTGTTCGATACAGAGGAGGGGGTGCAATGTCATAATAAGACAGGAATACGTTATTAGCTCAAAGGGCAAACGCAAATCAATGTGGCAGGGCAAAAGAAAGAAAAGGACGCGTAGGAACCGTGGTTTACCCTTAGAATATTATTTATCTTCTAATAATTCTTTTTCTGGGCACATATCTGTACCTAATAATCTTAGCCATGTGTCATTCGACAAAACAGCAGTAAAATGCGAGGAAGAAAGGCCATAGAGTGCTCTGCAAAGAGGCCAAGAGCACTGCAAGGAGAGACAGGTAGGAGTGGCAGAGGGCCGTGACCACCAGTTCTCTCTCAAACAGCCATGAAGGCAATTCGGCCTGGGGCCCACGCAACAGGGGCTGGGCAGCAAGGGATGCGGTCCCCGAAGAGGCCATAGGCCTCGGCGTGTGGTCAAGTCCCCTCTGCCCCACCCCGCTCCCGAGACGAACCCGCAAAGGGGTCATTGGGATTCTGCTTGTGCCCACCCAGCAGCACTCTCCCACCAGCCCGGGCTACTGCCACAGGCCGCCTCACACTCACCTTCCTGGCCAGTCGCGCGCTCAGAGCTGCAGAGCTGTCGGACCTCTGGACGCCACCACCACTGCTGCTGCTCCGGGTCTCGGCTCCTCCCCCGCTAAAGAGCACTAGGGCAGGCGGGGACTGCGGCGGCGGAAGTGGTTGTGACGTCAGCGCGCGTCCGCCCCCTTGATGTGGCGGGGGCGGCTGCTGCCCTCTGTGAATTGGGGTGGGCTCAAAAGCGTCATTTCGTTCGAAACGCTGTGATTTTTCAGGGGAACAAAAAAAAAAAAGGCATCGAGAACTGTAACCGCATTAACAAATGTTAAACATTTGCCACCTTCCCTTCCGTTTTTTTTCCTAATAAAATGAAATCCGAAGATTCTGATTAATTCTAACGTGAGAGTTAATTACCTTACTATATCATATCCTATGTTCAAATGCTATGGTTTGTCTGGGGATTTAAAATCTGAAGCGGTGTTCAGGGTTGCAGTAGAAACGTCACATTTTCAAAACCTGGTGTTTGAGGCAAACAGAAGGTGTTTACAGGAAAATCTGGTGCTGTTCCTCACAAAACCAGGCTTGTCTATGCAAGAAATGATCGTTCATTACATGCGGCACAGGTTCACATATTGTGAATTGCACCACATTTTCAAAATGTCACAGATTGTGTCGTAGTGGCGTATGCCTTAAATCCCAGCACCAGGGGGGCAGAGGCAGAAAAACCTTGAATTTGAAGCCAGCCTGGTCTAAAGAGCAAGTTCCAGGACAGCTAGGGATACACAGAAAAACCCTGTTTTGAAAAATCAATCAATCAATCAATCAATCAATCAACCAATCAATCAATCAAACAAACCAACAAACAAACAAGGTCACAGATAAGCTTTCCTTGAACTCTTTAAATTGCCCTGATACTTAGAACATTCAATGTAGAGTCCCTGCATTTCCAGCAGTAGCAAAGATTTGCACGTACAGGAAATACAGTGTGTAGTAGAACAAAAGTGCTCAAGGGTGACAATACAAATAGTATGGGTAATTTCTATTACAAGAATACTATGGGAACCGAAGGGGAAAATATCGAGCAAGGGGCAAGAAACAAGGAGAGGGTGGGCAAGAACAAAGGGTATAGAAAGAAACCAACAGGAGCCAACCCACACGTGGCAGTGTGTGCTATGGACCAGGATCTATATAAAACCCAACTCAGCCTACATGCTGGCTCTTGTCTTTGATCCCAGCCCTGCAGAGGCAGAGGCAGGAGGATTTCTGGTTTGTTTTTGTTCCTTCGTTTTTTGTACTGTTTTGTTTGTTTTTGTGGCCAGCCTTGTCTACATGGGGGACTTCCAGGGCAGCCAGGGTTACAAAAAGAAGAAAAAGAGCACTTATTTTTTTTTCCTTTTTGAGAGGGGGTGGGGTGGGGTAGGGTGTGGGAGGGTTTGTTGTAGTTATTGTCAGAGAAGTTCTCATTATGTATCTCAGGCTTGCCCTGAACTTTCTAGGTTGCTGAAGGTTGCACATTAAAATTGGCAAGACGGATCTACAAGTAAGTAAAAAAAAAAAGTGTTGAGAATACCATAGTCATTTTAGAAAACAAAAGAGGTAGAGTAATCATAAAATGTATGTGTCAAACAATGGAATTTCAAAATGCACAAAGCCATCAGGAAGTGAACTATTGTAGAAGCCTTAACCCACACTTTCGTGCTATAGACACATCAAATGGTCTAAATAACTAAAGACACAAGGAGACAGAACAACACAGTTACTAAGCTGGGGCTAACATGTATGCATTTTTCTACTCGAAAGGGTTAAGTTTTTTTTTATTAAAAATACTCATTAAAAACAGGAAAATATACGGTATAAAATTTCTATTGGAATCCCTCTGTCACATAGAGCAACTTTTACTTTCATTTAAGCTTCAGAGCCCCTGGTTATGAAACAAGAGAATTACAGCTGAAGTTTTGGCTCCATCCAATTCACCTTACCGTCTTTCCTTAAATAGGTAGCATTTGGAAACTTGTATTTTCCTGTGCACACTGTACATTATTGTTCATTTTATTTTAAATTAGAGACACCATATCTTAAAACTTTATGAAATATTATCTTTAGAAAGTTGGCAATATTGATAGATGCAGCTCTGAGTCATGTATTTTAACTATTAAATGCTATTGTGTCAAATATGGTATGACTAGAATATTCCATGGTAAGGAATTCCACTGCACAAATTATGCAATATGTGTATCTTTTTCGCTACTAATGGATTTGGATCATTTCTGTCCAATGAGATTATGAGAAATCAATGAACACCTTAGTATATATAGCTCCTTGTATCCTTCTCCAGGGTACTTTTCATCTCAACCTACGGTGTTCTGAAAGTTTACTCTTCTTGGCCCTCCTGGAGGATGAGTCTGACTTCCCCCAGTGGGCTACCCTTGGATAAAACTGCTTTTGCCTTTAATAGATGCCTGTTTATTCTGGTAAGCTGGTCCCAGTGTCAACATTTTTAACCTATGCTCTGATGGGAAAAGGGATTGGAAAAATTGCTCTGCTCTGTGTACACAAATTTAAGTGGGATTTCTTGGGGGGAAAAAAGAAATGTAGTAGTTATCTGGGTATGGTGGTGCAGGCCTTTAATCCCAGTACTCAGGAGACAGAGGCAGCTAGGTCTTTATAAGCTCCAAGCTAGCCAGGGCTACATAGAGATCCTGTCTCAAAACAAAGAATCCAAAACAAACAAAAATGTAGCAGTAAGTTATTGATGAATAACAAATTGTTCCAAACACATAGCACTTAAAACAACAAACACTTATTACGGCAGAGTGTTTGTGAACAGAGAATCCAGACATCGTTTAGTCTCGGTGCATCAGGCTTGAGCATATGAAGATGTACTCAAGCACACTCATCTGTGCTTTCCGACTCATTTGAAGGGTCAGCTGCAGTGGGGGCTCCACATGACAACATGTATGTTGTCAGGCTTCAGAAAATCTATGTCCAAGCTAACATGTGTTGACTGGCACATTGTTATTCTTGTCATGTGGATCTGTTCACAGACTTCTTGGTCTCGTCACAACATGGCAGCTGGTGTGGTGGTGGTAGTAGTGGTGGTGGTGGTGGTGGTGGTGGTGGTGGTGGTGGGGTGTGTGTGTGTGTGTGTGTGTGTGTGTGTGTGTGTGTGTGTGTGAAAGAGAGAGAGAGAGAGAGAGAGACAGACAGACAGACAGACAGAGAGACACAGAGACAGACAGAGACAAACAGAAAGACAGAGGGAAAGAGCACAAAGATCGGACATAGTGTCTTTTTATAACTTATTCTCTGGAGTGGCACCTCATTATTTTTGCTATCTCCCATTTAATAAAAAGCAAGCCACAGAATCTGTCCCTTTCATGCGTCAATCTATAGCCACAGTTGGTCATAGTTTTCCACTATTGTCTGCTACGGCTCATGAAATCAATAGCGATAATTCTCCTCTCATTCCTGATAAATGTGATTGTGTTTATTCTCTTATTGTGAGACTCGTGGTCTTGTGGATATTTCCAAAGACTCAGACTTGGGCTTATTTTATTTCCTGTTTATATGTATGTATTCAATCTCATTGATTCGTGCTCTACTTCTTATTCTATGTTTCCTTCTGCTTAGTTTGGATTTAAATTGCTATTTTTCTAGTTTCCTGCAATATGGACCTTGATGACTGACTTTAGATCTTTCTTACATTCTAACACATGCACTCAATGCTACAAATTTCCCTCTAAGCACTGTTTTTGCTGCAACCTATACGTTTCAGTAAATTGTACCTTTAAAAATTTTTTTCATTTTTCCTAAATACCTTCTGCAGGGCTGAGGATTGAACCCTTGCCTGCTGGGAAAATGCTCTGCCATTGAGCCACACATCCCCCACCCTCAATCTTTTTTTATGTTGAAACTTCTCCTTTGACCCATATGTTATTTAGAAGTTTATTGTTTAATCTCCAAATATTTGGGGATTTTCCAGCTATCGTTCTGTTATTGATTGCTAATTTAATTTCACTGTGGTCTGAGAGCATACTTTGTAAGATGTCTATTCTTTTAAATTTGTTACGGCATGTTTTATGGCCCGAGATGTGGTCTATCTTGGTGAATGTTCCACATGAGTTTGGAAAGAATGTGTATTCTGTTTTGTTGGATGGAGTAGTCTATAAATGTCAATTAGTTACAGTTGATTGATGGTGCTATTCAGTTCAACTATATTCTTACTGATTTTCTGGCTGGATCTGTCAATTATTGATAGAAAGGCATAAACTATAATAGTGGATTCATCTAGTTCTCCTCGTTGTCCTATAACTTTTTGCCTCATGTATTTTGAAACTGTGTGGTTTGGAAATATACGTTATGGAATTTTATCTTCAAAAAGACTGGATTCTTTTTAATCATTAATCCCCAATTTATCCCCAATTATTTTATATTATTTTATTTGTTCTGAAGTTTGCTATGCCTTAAAATCACAAAGCTACTCTGGCTGGCATTTGATGGGTATTAACATGGTTATATCTTTCTCTGTCTATTTGCTTTTTAAAATATTTACTTTTATTATTTTTAAGTGTGTGTGTGTGTGTGTGTGTGTGTGTGTGTGTATCTGTGTGTATGTAGGTATTTTCACGTGAGTGCAAGTGCCCTCAGTGTCCAGACTAATTTGATTGCCCAGAGCAGGAGTAACAGGCAGTTGTAAGCTATCTGATAAAGTGTCTGAGAATTGAATTCCAGTCCTCTGGAAGAGCAGCTGAGCCATTTTTCCAACTCTCTCCATCTATCCTGCATGTTTATCTTTAAAATAGAAGTCATTTTGGCAATGTGTTGCTGTGTCATGTTGATTTTTCCTAGTTGGTTGGTTGGTTGGTTGGTTGGTTGGTTGGTTAGTTGGTTGGTCTTACAAGGCTGAGGGTCAAATTAGGCCTTTGCATATGCTAAGCAGGTACTCTATCCTCCATCATGGGTATGGGATTTAGCCCACTCTAATAGCGTCTATTAATCGGTACATTTTGGCCCCATTCAAATGATTATTGATGCACTGTAATTACCCCATATCTACCATATGTGGGACTGTTTCTTATTCATTGTTATTGCTCTTTGCCTCTTTTGAGGGGAAAGCAGGCGCTTTATTTTTATTTTTTGTTTTGTTCACTGTAAAGCCCAGTCTGTCTTTGAACTTATCCTCCTGCCTCAGCTTCTAGGTGCTAGGATTATAAGTTAGTTGCATGCCCTTGTTCCATTTGGACATGTTTGTTTGGCTTTGGACTCCCACTTTGCCTGTCTTCTCGGATTTCAAACTTCTTATGGTTTCCTTTTTCCCTCTCTTAGCATATTAATTGTTTTTACTTCAGAGTTCAGCTTGCAATAAACACTCACATCAACTCAAGCCCACTTTCCACTAAACGTGCTGCACTACATAAACAGAGTATTTCCACTCCCTCCCCCTGTGCCTTAGAAGGATCCAATCATCTATTTCAATATCATTCAATATTGTTACTACAATTTTTGAATGAATTGCCATTTCTGATATCAGGTGTGAGGAAGAAAATTAAACAATATTATTTATACCTTCATCTTCTCAAATCTTCTTCTTTTCTTTATGTAAATCCAAGTCTCTAAGCCTATCTATTTTTTCTCATTCTGAAGAACTTGTTTTACCATCTCAACTACAATAGCAACTCAGCTATTGGAGGTGACAGCCTAACACTTTTGCCATATTCTACCAATTGAAAGGGAGAATAGGATCTAACCTACACTCAAGGGGAGAGGATTACAAGAGATAGAAACCTTCAGGAAATGTTGATCTGGATGAGGGTCAGGAGGAGGCAGAAGCATAGAGTTTGATAGAGATTGCCAATTTCCTTCCCAAAGTGGATGTAACAATCAGCATCGTGATCTGCATTTGTCCACATCATCCTTTTCATTCCTTGGCTCCAGGGTTTAAATTGCTGCCAGTCTGCAGAGCATGGGACACTGACTTTGCCTCAAATTTCTTCTCAGATGTGTTGACCTGTTAGATACGTTTATGAATAATATGTTCTCCTCATTTATTCATTTCTCTCTTGGTGTTGTTTTCTTGTTATTCTTGATTTCTAAGAACTCTTTGCATATTCAGAATACCAAATATTAGTTATATTTGTACCACAAAGGTACCTTCTCCTCACTGTTCTCTTTAAATATAAATAGGAAATCATGACAGCAATGAAAATACAGCTTGGGTGGGTGTGTTTCATAGTCCAAAAGTACATGTGACCTCTGTAAGCTTAGCAAAATACACAGGAGGAAAAATAAAATGGTTCAACTACATAAAGTACGAGCATCTGGCAGGCAAGAAATAGCCAAACAAAGTTCTACATAAATGGCAAAGAAAAACCTGCAGGAATTATTTGCTACTAATTATATAAAACACGAAGAACTCTATAAATCAAGACAAAACCAACAAGTCAATTGCAAAATAAAGTGGTCAAAGGATACTGGTGTGTCTTTTATTGGAAAAAAATAGTGAATGGCCCTTAAACACATGAGAAGATGCTCTACCTCACAGATAACAGATGCCTCATCAGTACGACAGATCAGTGACATAGCACATTGCTGAGGCCATGGAACCCCAAGCACCTTTGACAGAGAGCTGCTAGACGGAGGACATATCCTGGAAGAGCCTATGCGGCAGGCAAGTTTGCAATTTGTACAAATGAGTTGGATTGTGTGTCCTCAAGATTCATATTTTAGAAATTTGATCCTCAAAATCACGTTACTATTTGGGAGGTCCTTTGAGAATTGAATTAGAGGAGGTCAAGAGTGTTGTGCTACATGGTACCATTCGTGGATTTGGAATAAAGGAAGAGAGAAACCCAAGCTACCATGCCTGTTGCCTCTTTCCCTGTGATGCTTTCTACCATACTATGATGCTAGGAAGATCCCTACCAGACATTGATCACATGCCTGTCTCATGCCTTTGGACTTCTCAGCCTCCTCCAGACCCATAAGCCACTTCTTTATAAACTACCTAGTCTCAGAAAGAGAAAATAGAACATTCTACTGAATTACTAACATGTGTTCTTTTGACTGGAAAACATTTCTAGGAATTGACTTACAGGTTTATTCATACATGATTGAAATGAAGTGTGTGCATTACACCCACTACACTACAGCTGCTAATAGCAAAACACTAGAAGAAATCTAAATGCTTGCCAAAAGGGGAAATAACAAATTATTGGTAGAGTAATTACCATGGCACATCTCAGATACAGAATCTAAAGCTGCCTATATCTCAAGAGACGGAAAACTATACTGAATGAAAAAGGACATAGTAGGAAGATATATTCATTACAGCAGTACACTTTATATGCTTTGTTTTGTTTTTCAGCACAGGGTTTCTCTGAGTAGCCTTGCTCTCCTGGAACCTGCTCTGTAGACCAGGCTGGCCTCAGACTCCGAGATCTACCTGCCTCTGCCTCTGCCTCTGAAGTGCTGGGATTAAAGGTGTGCACCACCATTGCCTGGCTTTGCTTTGGTTTTTGTTTGTTTGTTTTTTGAGACAGGGTCTTTCTCCATAGCCCCAGCTTTCCTGGAATTCATCATGTAGACCAGCCTGGCAGGGAACACACAGAGGTCATACTGCTTCTGTTTGTCAGTGCTGGAATTGAAGATGTGAACTCCCACACTTAGCATATTTTTAAATGCATATAGGTTCAAGATTAGTCTACCCCCTCAAAGCATTAATCATTTGATTCATCTAATAGGTAATTTCAGGTGTCAATTTGGCGGAATTCAGGAGTAGCCAGTGTAAGGGCATTTCCAGACTAAGTGGAGAAATTCTACCCTTAGTGAGATCTTTAAAGTTGTGCACAAATTTCTGTATAATTTTAGACATATTTGTAAAGTGCATACTTTAAAAATTGTTTGCTTTCATTTTAATTTTTACTTGCTTCCCTCTTTTGCATACATTAGAACTCCCCACAACTTTTGTTAATAACCAAACATTTGTTATTTCATATTAACCTTCCTATTTATATTATTATATGTTGTATGTATGTATGACTACATATGTAAAACATGTGTGGGTCTCCAGTTGTCTTTGTTTTTATTATTAAAGCCAGATCAGAGAGAGAGAGTCAGCATTCATATCTGAGGGTTTAGTATATTCGGATTAAAAATAAACTACACATCAATATATTTAGAGTTATAGATGGTTTCAAGCTATCATGTGGGTGCTGGGAACTGAACTGAACCCAGGTATTCTATAAGAGCAACAAGTGCTCTTAATTACTGAGCCATCTCTCTAGTCACTCATCAGAGTAGTTGGAGAAAAGTGTCAATATCGAACATGTATTTATTTTTTCTTGTCATTTTTTCCTAAACAATCCAGTATAACATCTATTTACATAGAAATTGTAATCTACTAGGTATTACAAGTAGATCACAGAAAATTTCATGTTTATAAGACATGGTGTACCGATTACATGTAAATAACACATAACTTTTGTAAGGAGCTTGAGTACCTGCAGATTTTAGTATCTGTAGGATTGAGCATTCTTGCCACTAATCTCTTTGCTAGTCTCACTCAATAACAGCCTTTAGAAGTCAACTGGCAGAGTAATTATTAATTCCCATGGTAGCCCAGTATTTCCTGGTGGGGATATATCCTAATCTAAGCAGCCATTAACTATTGACAGTTAAGATTTTTAGTGCCCCCAAACATGAATGCACTTCAGTGTTTTTAAAATACTGCAAACACTAAGAGCACTACTTCATAACACCTTTTATACTTAAACGTTTTTAGGTATAATCAGGGATTTTCACTTCCGTGGGATGATATCACAGAGTGCTACCAATCAGATTGGATAATGTGTATCTGTTTTTTTTTTCCTGCTATACTAGAGACTGCACTTTGGGCGGTGAGCTTGCCTGGCAAGGGTTTGAGTGACGAAGGTATATCCCCAACCCTAATCTTGCACATTTAAATAATTCTCCCCGGTTGTCTTTCTGCAAGGCTGGAGCATTCTCATTTTCTTTTGCCATGTGTGGCCCTGTTTTGTGGCTTGACTGATCCTATGCAGATTCTTCTGGAATTTGAGGCACCAAAGGAAACACCAAAAGGCTGAAGAGATGTAGTCAATCACGCTTGCCTCAAATCACTTTAGAAAACCAACTCCATGTTTTGTAAACACATCCTTGTATGTGTTTTGAAAAGCATCCTACCTGAGTTGGCCAGAGTTGAATTGCGTTGCTGACAACCAAAAGAAATTTACAAACTCAGAGACAGAGCCTTGAACCTGGTCATAAGCCAAACACCAATCCCAGCTACAAACTCAGCTCTAATCCAGGCCACAGACTTGGTCCTCACCCAAGTTTGAAACGGAGGGCCAATCCTAACCCCACAATTCACTGAGCCCTGTCTGGCATTTCTCTAGTGGGATGCAAGGGGTTTCAGGTGAGCCAGCCAGTGGCTAAGCTGCAGCCAGATGTCTCTAGAGCCTGGGATTCAGATTAAAGTCTCCGTGACAACTAAACCCCTGGCTTCTGCAACGGAAGACAATTCCTTATAAGACAAAGCTGATACAGTTAAAGTTCGAGATGGTTGGTGAAGGAGGTGTGGGTTTCAGAAAATAACATAAAAAATGAACCTGGTGGGGCGGGATCAGAGGTTTAGTTTGTGGAGGTAGAGGATGACGGCAGGGAGCTCTGAATGGGGACAGATGGGGCTAGACTGAATTCTCTGTTGGGGTCCGGTTGGATCTTTATGAGACTGGGGACCTGTACCCAAAGATCTGCGCACAAAGAATTTCCATGGAGAAGTGCAGGCAGTCTGTAGGCCAAAGGCCTCCTTTGTCTCTCAGCTTCCTGGCACTCTGTTGACCTGCCTATTGGCCTCAGGAGGCCTAGCCTTTCTGCAAGCTGCCTTGACTTCCCATAGGCCCAAAGCCACCTGCCGCCATCCCCATCATCCTTCACCCTCCTCTCCAGCCTTCCTTCCTTCCTTGGCAGGGCTTCCCATTGCGTGCTTCCTGTGGCATTTCAGGGATTAGAACTTTGATTTTTGTGTTTGTGTGTGTGTTTTCCCCTGGGGGATCTAGTTTCTTTCTTTTTTCCCTGGAGTTAGTAGGATCTTGCCAATTCTAGCCTCAGTCTCAACTCAAGGAACACTATAAGGAATTAGTTAGGACTTTCTGGATGTAGGACTGAAGGGGTAAGCCAAAAGTGTGGGAAGAGGCCTACATTGTCAAATCCATACTGTCAGGCAAGTACCTTTACTCCTCACAGAAAGCCATGTCACCGTCATGTTCAGATGAGGAGCTAAGGCCAAGACATGTTAAAGGTTTCGGCTGAGGATACGCAGATGAAGCAGAGCTGGATTTTGGACCTGGAAGTCTGCATTCCAAGCCTAGCTACTTCAAGGCCTAAGGTTGGAAGAAGGTGATAACCTCAGTTCCCGCCTAAAAGGGATGCCTTCCAAGCGGGGAGATCCCCGGTGGAGCCTGAAAACAGTATCTGAGGAAGAGTACCCAGCCTAAGCAGGCAGCAGGTTGTAAGTAGACTGGGAAGGGCTGGAGGGGCCAGGCTGGGCTGACAGAGAAGCAGATTGTTCTCCACTCTGCCCTGAGTGCCGCCATCTACTAATAGTGTTGGGGTAATCGTGGTGGGTTACACAGAGTTGAAAGGTCACAACATAGTCATTCATAGACAAGAACTTTGGATTGCCCGGAGGCCTCACATTTCCATCTTGGCAATAGAGAGATTGTATTAGCTAATGGCTGAGACCCATGGCAGTTGCTGCCACTGTATGGGTGTGTGTGGGGGGGGGTCAGCCTAGGCAGGGAAGAAGCATTGTGGCCTCATCAGTAGGAGAGCTTTGCCCACAGAACATGACTTGGGGTAAGAGCGAGAGCAAATATATGCTTGGAAGGTGGATCAATTGCTGGCACAAAAATAGCTCCATTGGGCTGGCCTGGGATCTGAGCCCTGCCTCTGGCTGCCTCATTCACAAAAGAAGTGTAGAGGAGAAGCAAGCTGCAGGCTGGGATTGTGGGAAACAGGCCTTTGAAAATAGGAACACCACTCAGGGAGTTACAAGCAGGCAAGAAAGAGTTGGAAACACAACACTGTTAGTTGTCCTGAGAAGAGGAGCCAAAAGGGAGAAATTTTTTTTTCAAGCAAAAAACTGAGTTCAGAATTCCATCCAGGCAAGAGGTGCTGGAGTTTCTTCACAAGACTGCCAACCTAGGTATAGTGGTGATACAAGCCTCTATTTCCTGGCAGTCAGGAGACAGAAAGAAGAAGGGCAATCATAACATGTTCAAGACCAACCAGGGCTACATATACAGGGTAAATTCTAAGCCAACCAGAGTTAGTAAAACCCCAGGAAAAAATAAAAGCAGGTCAATATTCCTGCTTGCTGTGCCACCCTGAACAAATCTTTTTTTAACACCCTCTCTCCACAGTGTTCCCATCAGCACAGTAAGTTTGGGTCTAAATGCCCTCTAAGAAACCTGGCACTATTAGTATTCCAGAATCTTCTCTAAGAATGCTCTGAGTTCCAGCCATTTGAGTTTGATTGTGCCTCAGACACTGACAGTTGTTTTTCTGTACTAATGGACTGTGGGAGTCAGAGTAACCTTGGAGGCGGGCACTGAAGGCAGCCTGGAAGCCAAGGCAACAAGCTCTTTGTTATGGCCTAGAGGCTTGCTTTGAGGGGTACTCTACTTATTCTCCAGCTTTCTCTCTCTCGACCTCTATGGTACCTCCCCACCTGGTTCTCTGCCTGCAACATAGCCATCTCCCTCCTGTATCTAGCACCTTCACAGAAGTGACTCAGCATGCTTGCACTGCTGCTCCCGGACCTCTTTGCTGAACAGTTCCTTTCGCTTTACCTCTCAGTGCAGGCCACCATTGAACCCAGAGCCGAGGGAATGCTAAACAAGTACTCTACCACTGAGCCCTCTTTGTATTTTTATTCTGAGACAGGATTTTGCTATGTTCCTGAGGTTGGCCTTGGACGCATTCATTCTGTAGCCCAGATAGACTAGACTTTGAATTTCCGATCCTCTTGCCTCAGTCTCCCTAGCAGCTGTGATTACAGGCCTACGCCACTAGGCCCAGCCTGTCCCTTTTGATCTTAACTGAAATGACGCACACTTGCTTCTGAGAAGTCTTCCCTGGCCATTAGTTTAGGTCTAGTCAGACTCACCCATTGTGGTGTGTCTATAACCCCCATCACAATGGTAGGCATGCATACTATGTAAATATCTCTGTCTCCTTTCCAAATTAGCTATCTGAAGACAGTGGCTTTATGTACCTTGTTCACAGCTGGTGACCAGCAATCAGGACATTTTCAACCAACAAAGATTTCTTGCAAAGACAATCTCTAATAGCTGTTTTGTATTGTAGACCTTCTTGGGGGCAGGGTGAGATACAGACAGCGTCTCTCTTGCTCCTAGGAGAACGGTCTCCTTTTCAGATTTCATAGGTATAGAGACAGAGAGGCAGAGAGGTGACAGGTTTTGTCCTGCCAAGAGATCTTTGTCCTGAGCTAGTGTGGAGTCAGCCTTGACAGCAGGTTTGCCTGCTTCGCGTCCTGCTTTTTTTTTTTTTTTTTTTTTTGCCTGCCGCCAGCCAGCCAGCCAGCCACCCTTCAGAGGGAGAGGAGCAGCAGCTGTGGCCTCTCCTCTTGTTTCCATAGCAACCAGTGCTTACCTCCCGCTCATACTGGTTCCTAATTGCCTGATTACGTATCTCCCCCCACCACCACCACCTCAGCTTCAGAGCTTCTTGAGAGCAGGGTCCATGGTGAGCATTGCTGATCATTGCGTGGCTCTGGGCTCAATAAGTATTACTTAAATGAACAAAAATGAATACGTGACCATCCACGCACATGGGCTTTTAAAAGCTTTCATCGCAAACAAGGCACCTGGCAGCCTGTAATGGTTAAGGGAGGGGGATCTTGAGGATGCAGTGCTCCTCAGCTCACCTCTGCTGAGTGGCGTGGGTGGCCACCCCCACCCTTTTCTTTCCCCTGTTGCCTAGAGAAGCTCTTTAGAAAACAGGCAAAGGCCTACGTGGCCAGGGTTGTTGGCAGGAGGGGGGATGCTAGAGATGGCGTGACACCCTCCATACACGCATTTACTATCTTTTCCTGATAGAAAGAAGCCATCTCAAATGGCCAGCTTTTGCTTTGAGGAGTATTCAAAGCAACTGGGCTTCCGCACAAATCGAATGTTCGGATGACCATCTTGAAACTTGGCCTCTTCCCCTCTCCATTCCCATGACAACGACAGTAATCTAGTTCTCCACCATCTTCCACCTGAGCAGCTCCAACCGTAACCTCCCTGCCCCCACTCCTGTCCATTTCCTTTCCTCCCTCCTCCTCCCTTTGCTGCAGTTTTTCCATGGTGCAGACAAAACAATGGTGCCACACAGAAATCTTCCAATGTTATCCCCAGTCAGAGACACACGGGAGGTAGGTGCAGACATGATTTTTTTTGTGGCACAGAATATAAGTCACCAAGGCCCCAGAGTGGGACCATGTCGACTCCTCATGCATTCATCTTGTCTTTCACGCTGTTTGCCATACTCTGGACCAGACACTGAGCTCCTGAGCCTCAAGCTCACAAGGATGGGACCATGATGAGTTCCCATCTTAGTGGAAAGGACCAAATAAAAGACCTAGCACCATGATCTACCCTCTTCAGGGCGCTGTAGGAAGGTCAGTCAGTATGCTGGTGTGAATCAGCAGAACATCACAGATGAAGAACTAGGTATTCTATGAGAAGTCTTTGATATGGCAGTTGTGGTAATGAAAACCTGTAATCCCATCACTTGCAAACCAGGAGATAAAAGCAGGAAGCTCTCAAATTCTAGTTAGCCTGGGCTACATATCCAGATCCCATCTCAAGAAAAAAATGGGGGGGGGGTTGCAAATATTTTCCAGAAGGAAATCTGTGGTGCTGTGGGATTAAAGTATAGGTCACAGGGACATCATATAATAGGGAAGAAGACCAGAGAACAGGCTGGAAAGAGACCCAAGGCAGCTGTTGGGGAGGGCTTGGGAAGAACAGGCATCAGGAAAAGTTCAGAAGGATGCTGATGAAGACGTGGACACGTGTGTTTCCTCTATTCTATGACTCGCTCCAGATTTAAAGTCCAAGGGGAGTGTCTGGTAACTGCCAAAGCTTGCCTTCTGGTTACATTGGGCTGGGGACAGGAAGGCCATGTCCTTTCAGCTTTGTGCTGGGAGGCACATGTGGAACTCCTGTGTCACCAACCTCATTCCCAATGAGGCAACGGCCATTGCCTGAAATGAAACAGAAACCTGAGGAAGGAGCAGGAGTGAGATCGGCCCAGCCATGAAGTAGCCAAGCTGCATTCCCTGCTAGACAGTAGGGAAAAGGAGGAGGAGCGCATTCAGTGAAGGGAGCAGAGCAGAGCGGAGCTCAATTGGCTGGGCCTGGGATGCTAGGCTGCATTGTGTGGCTGGAGAAGACAGAAGGGAGAGTGCTTTACATGGATCAGGAATGGGGGGGGGGGCTGCAGCACTGGAGCCAGGCTGGGGGGGGGGGGTAGCAAGGGTGTGAGAAGTCACAGATGTCTCAGTGAGAGCCAGTGAGATGGCTGGCTGGGTTAAAATACCTGCCCCCAAGCCTTATGACCTGAGTTCAGTTTCTAAAGTAGAAGTGGAGAATCTACTCTCACAAGTTATCTTTTGACTTCTACAACTGCTGTGGCACAAAACTGCTCCCGTGAATAAATAGATAAAGAAATGCAATAGCTCATTAAAAAAAAAAAAGACCAAATCAAAGCTGGGCGTGGCGGTACATACATCTTATCCCAATGCTTGAGAGGCTGGGGCCAACCTGCACTATACAGGGAATTCTGGTCCAGTCTAGGCTGCAGGATGAGACCTCATCTCAAAAACAAACAAACAAACAAACAAACAAAAACAAATCAAAAGTCTAGAGGCAGACCCAGTGGCATAGGCCTGTACTACCACCTCATCAGGAAGCAGAATCAAGAGGATCACAAGTTCAGAGCCTGCCTGTATAGCTTGATGAAATACTGACGCAAAATAAAATGCAAATACAGGCTGGGAATATAGCTCAGGGTTAGAATGCCTGTCTTGCAGATGAGATCAACAAGAAATGGCTTTCCAGCACTGTTCGCAGAGCATGACTCAACAGCAATTCAGGACCCAGAATCCTTGGCCATGTGAAGGTGAGTAAGACCTAGGAGGGAAGGGAACGCTCTCAACACCCACACATTCAATAGCAAGCGTCAGAGGCCTGGGTAGGAGTGGGGAGGGCCAGCAACCTCCATGAGCCCTCCCATAGTCTGCTACTGGAACATCAACGGATACTTTGGTGAGCAATGTGGAAATTCATGTCAGTTTTAAAATGTATACCTTAGCAAGTTGATCTCCAGGAATTTAATCCCAAAAAGGGATTTGATAACTGTGAAAAAGCAGACACATACACAAGGACATAAGCATTATTTGAAGGCGAGAAAAACAGAAACAGCCTCAGCATTAGGACTCCAAGGCCTGGCTTGCATGCTGGCCTTGCCCTGCCACAAATAGGGCCGGACAAGAATGGACATAGGTACCCAGGGGAGAAGGTAACTCTGCTCCCTCTCTTTTTCTCTCTCAAGTGTGGAGTTTTGTTAATTACACTGCAGCAGGCACATTAATTCCTCCAGATAAGCACACACGTTTCTGGGTCTCTGAGAGTACGTCTGCAAAGGCATTGCTGGAGATTTTACTTGAAGAGAGGAGAGAGCTGTAACAGAGGAGGGAGAATTCAGAGGGAGGCAAGTTGTTTTCTGCTTATACAGTTCAACCTGTTCCCTGAAAGTTACAAAAACAGCCTTGAGTGAGCTCCGGGGGAGTTTTGCAGAGGAGGAAGTGGGCCTTTACTTAATACTTTAAACACTTCTGCATTGTCTGAATGTTTTAGACTCCAAAGTGCCAGATCACAGAAGTCAAAAGTCACTCCAAACAATGAAGATACTTGCATTTGCAAAACGGGGAGAGACACAAACGAATAAGCGGCCTGACCGGGGAGCCTCCCCAGCAGGACTCCAAAGTCGGTCCTGCTGAAGTCCTGGAGCCGTCTCTCCGTACTGACCTGCACATTACTGATACAGGTAGTTAGCGATAGATAGCTCTGGCTTCTATCTGCCAGGCGGTAGCACATCCCTGCTTTGAGTTGTGACAATCTGCCATGTCTCCAGACTACCAGACCCCTTAGGGGTCAGAGGCACACCCAGTAGAGAAGTGCTTTGATATGCAGGCAGCTTCATTAAACCCCTCACCTCATGACTCTCTACCAACCACCTTCTGTAGCTTCCCTAGCCAATCCTCTACCACCCATGGTCTGTGCCCATGGGCCATTGGAGCCTCATTTTCCTCAACTCTAAAATGGGATTAATAAGATTCATGGCTCAAGGATAGCCAGATTCTCATCTGCTGATCTCATCTTGGATCTTCCCCAGAGGCTTTAAAACGTCTTTGGGACCGGCACAGCAACCACCTCTCTGGACCTCACTTCCTGCCCAGGTGCTACCCTCTCTTCTTTCAACTCAATCCTTCTTGAGCTGGATACATGATTCCCTCCACAAACCCATGATAGTCTTCTGTCCCTGTTCATAGCAAAGGACCCCGGTCACTTTTCAATACCCAAACTACAACCTGGCAGATGTTCTCAGTGTCGCCCACAGTCCCAGCCCCATAGGCAAGCTCATTTGTTTTACTTCCTAAGTGACTTTGGCTTTCAAAAGTATTTCTTTGGGAGGCAGATTTCTGTGAATTCTAGGACACCCTGGTCTAAATAGTGAGTTCTAGGCCAGCAAGGGCTATACAGTGAGACTCTGTCTTAAAAACAAGAACCACCACCACAACAAAACATTCGAAGTGCAGCTTGTTGGTGAGCATTTGTCTAGCCTGAACAAGGCTCTGGACTCCACCCAGCACACACAAAAACTGGGTATGCATTTTTAACTAGGCAACACATTGTTTATTTATAACCAGGTAATACATTTGAAACTCAAATACATCGCAGGATTTGGTGAGGAATCTCACTGCAAGTCCATCAACTTCTACACCTGCCCCTCCACCCTGCACACATAGGCTGATGACTGCTATGATCTGAGCCTGGCTATCCTTCGGTGCCTTCCTTATGGGAAACAGACACTGTATGTTCTCATTTCTCTTATCCTCCCATGAAACAAACAATAGTGAATACGCTGCTATGTACTTTGCTCGTCCCCCTAACAATGTATCTTGTCAATCTCTCTGTTCCGTACACAGAAAGCTTTATCAGTCTGTTTTTATACATACTATTCTCCTGGGTACAGCTTGCCTTGCTTATTTTGCTGGAGTATTTGCCAGCACCAGCTTTAGGGTAGTCTTTTGTGACTACAAACCATATAGAAATATATGCTTTTTGCACTTTCTTGTGGTGCTGGGGATGGAACTCAGGGCCTCATGCATACTAGACTAATGTTCTTACCACTGACCACTAATCTACATCCCCAGCCTGGTCTAAACATACCTTGTCTATCTGTTTTGGCCTCTTTTGTGTCTACTCTAGGGCAAGAGTAGACATCCGACCGAACCCAACAGAATAGCCTAAATTTGCTGTTCAAACCTTCGCTTGTCTGAATGCAGTTTTCAGAACACAGCTGTAAATCCCAGATGTGGTGTTGCGAACTTGCAATCCCAGCACTTAGGAGGCTAATGCAGGATTGCAAGATTGAGGCCAGCCTGAGCTACATAGCAGGAAAACTTTTATTTAAAAAAAAAAGTCATCACAAGCTGGAGTGATGGCTTAGCTATTGAAGGCTAGGCTCACATCCCAAAAAATAACCATCAAAGTACAACTGTGAGCATTGTTGTTGTGCTGCCAAAACCCCTCTCTGGCTCTCCTGTGATTTGGAGTAACCAGAAAACCCATTAGGTCTGTGTAACCATGTGGAGCCCCATCTCCCCTTCTTCCCCTTGCGTCATCCTCTGCTTCTCCCCTTACCATACCACTCTTGCTGACTACCTTAGGGTCCTTCTTTTGCATGTGCTGTCCCTGCCGTGCTCAGTTCAGCACATTGAACTTCAGACCTCAGTTTCCTTGTCAGCTCCTCAGGAGCTTTTGCTGTCCTCCCTCCTGGGTCAAATCTCTGAAGACTTCTAGGTTTTCCCAAGTGCACCATGCCTCTTCACCATAACCCTAGGGTGAGCTACAATTCCACTCTTCCTGCAGGATGGCTCAATTCATGGGTCGCTACACTCCCCCATGGAAACTGTGAGGTCCGAGGGCAGAGCCATTCCTGTCCTTGCTTACCCACCAAGGCTCTGAATGTAAGGGAACTGTTAAGTGATTCAACCAAAGACAGAGCCATCTCCAGGCTCTAGCAGAAGACGCACAGCATAGCGGGTGCACAGCGAATGCTGTGCTCGTCTTTCTTGCTTTCACTCAGTTGAACACACTGGAGCCTGATTGCCTAACATACACATTCAAGTGTGCCTGTTCTGTAACCACCAGGCCTGCAGCTTCTGCCTGGGGCCTCCTACTCCGTCATGTGACTCATTTGAAGGTTGCTCACCCTTTCCTGGAATCCCCCTCTTTTTTCTTGGTGTGATGCCCCAGGAGTCTCTACCCTCAACTACTTCCTCTCTGCCTTTTCTTCCTCTGCCCACTCATGAAATTCTGCAACTGGTACCCTCAGGTCTCTCTCAGGTGCCTTGTCTTCCCTGCATAAAACTGTTTTCTGGTCTTCTCATTTATGCCCAAAGCTTCTGCCAGCACATATGTGCAACCGCTGAATCTCATTTCCAGGTTTCTGTAATTCACCTCAGGTTCCCTAGTACATGAAATGCAATGTAACGAGAATGAATGTAAACAGAACCAGAGAGCAAAGATCCTGTCTGGGTTTGCTTACAATGTCCCGTTTCCCCAAGCTGGGCTTACCACCCGGTACTGGTGTAACTCCTATTGCCAAACCCATGAATGGGACGGGCCAAATGTAGAATGGGGACAGCTTCCTTCTGCAAAAGGGCTTTCCTCTCAGTAGGGAAGTAGGGCAGGGAAAAGGCTGGGACCTGGGTGCTGTGGCCTATCTTTTATTGTGTAGGCCCAGCCAAACGCTTCCCAACCAGAGAAAGAGGGAAGGTGATAGTCCAAGCACGATCTGCACACAGGAGCCAGCAGCCCCCCAATCAGCACTCTGTCTTCAGGTTCTTCGTAGAGATGATTAATCAACCCCCAGGGGGGAAAGTAGTCCCCGCTCATCGGTGAGCATGCATGTTCAGCCTCCTAGTCTCAATGGGGAAATGGCTATCCTGACCTATAGTAGTATTGCCAGAGACAAAGGGCATGAGATAGAGACCAGGCCACCTTGCTCCCAGTGCCAGGGCTTTGTCAGTCAAGGCCAGAGTTAGAGGAAGGCCCATTTGGAGAGGTAGAAGGATTCTGCTAGAGTCCCTGCCACATTGCTTGAGGCATAGCCTCTTATTGCAGGCCAATCTAAATGAAGGAACAAAGCTCTCTCCTGTTTGTCATGAGAAGTGGCATAGAAGAACAGAGTTTTCTAGGTCATAGCTGAGTAGGCCCCAGATCTACCCTTCTTACGATTTTAATGGAGAAAGCAAAGCTCTGTTCAAGGCAGAGAATGTCCTGTACGTGTTCAGCCCCACATCTCAAGCTTACCACTTGACTAGTGACCTTGGGCTAATTGGCCTTCCAGAGTTCACAGCTTGTGACCAGAGACCAGAGAGAGCCCACAAGTTTAAAGAAAGATACACAAGTAGAAGATGCAGTGTGGAAGGTGGTGGCGGGGGGAGGGGGGAGGGAGCTAAGGAGAGCAGTGGGGGGAGGAATAGGCAGGCTGAATGTGGGATCTTCAAGATGTGGTCAGTGAGGTCTCCTTACTGAGGGCCCATTAGAGCAGAATGTGAAAGTGGTGAGGGAGGGGACAGCAGTGCTCTATGCTGCATGATGAGGATGTCCTAGAGGGGGCCTTGCCTATCACATTGTCTTTTCTAGGATCACGGCCACAAAGCATTATGGAAAGATGTTCTTTGATATTTTTGGCCTGACCACAGGGACAGAAAAAGATACATCTTTTGTAAGATGTCTGACTAGAGAACTGAAAATTCATGACAGCCTGGGTCAGGTACTAACAATAGTGACCTTTAGTAACAGTAGCACATAATCTACCTAAGGCCTTATGCCAGACAGTATTTGTAATATATTTATAAGGTATGGCTGTCCATCCTCAGAATAAACATGAGTGTTGATTGCAATTCTTTCTTTAAAAAATATTTATTTAGTGTGTGTGTGTGTGTGTGTGTGTGTGTGTGCGTGTGTGTGTGTATGCGTGTGTGTTTATGTGTGCACCTAAGTCCTGGTACCCATAGGCTTGAATGTCCGATCCCGAAGAGCTGTAGTTACAGATTGTTGTAAGCCATCTGACTTGAACTCAGGTCCTTTGGAGGAATAGTACACATTCTTAACTGCTGAGCTATCTCACCAGCTGCTAGATGCCCATTTTTTGCTCATTTCATACATGAGAAATTGGAGGCTCAGCGTAGGTACAGAATTTGCCTAAGGTCAAGGAAGAGCAGCTAGGCTTTGATCTTTTTAGGAACAGGAGCAGACTGTACTAATGTGATCAGAACAGTGGACTGGAGACAGGAAGCACATGAGACTGTCCCTTGGCTTTGCAGCTATCATCAGAAGAGCTGGGAAGTTCAGATTCAGTTGAAAGTGATGGGCTGAATAGAGGGGTATGGAAGGAAGAGGATGGTAGATTTAGGCTAAAATGGGCTGCATTAACTTCATCTATTTCAAAATCAAGTCATATGTAGCGTGGCACCTGACCTGAGGGGCGGACTTGATTTGCTGTCTCCATAGGAAACGATGGAAGATGGCTTACCATCTCCCCTGGAGTGTGAGCTCTATGAATTCACATCCGGTGTTTGGTTAACTTGATGCTCTATCACTAGGGCCTAGCACATAGTAGGTGACTGCAAAGCAGTAAAACAAATGAGCAAATCCAAAAAGCAATGTTCTCTCTACTGTCATTTGCCAAGACTGTCCCTGCTAGGGACATTGCAATCTTTTCAAGGCGCCAGAGAGTCTGAACTTCTCCCTCATTAAGAAGGTAAGGCATGAAGTTCAGGAAGCATGGCCAAAGTAGAGCTTGGGGCAGTAATGACAGAGACCTTGGAGCTTCTGCCTGGGGCAGTAATAGCAGAGAACCAGAACAGCCATCATGGTGGAACATTCTGCTAAGTCCTTGATATCTGCTTCCTTGTTTCGTCTTTCTCCCAGGGAAGTAGGGGTTATTTTTCTCTACCCTAGATAACAGAAGAATCTATGGATAGAAGGCCATGCCCCAGCTCATACACTGTCACGATGTCATGACATTAGAGTTCAGTGCATAAATTCTGAATCTTGCAGGGCTTTGGCAAGGTGGACCAGCTGTTTAGTGTGGTCTCAGGCTAGGATGATATCAGAATTTCCTTCATGCTGGTATAGTGTCACACTCCTGGAACCTCCAGTACTCGAGAGGCTAAAGCAGGAAGATCACAAGTTGTGGGTCAGCCTGGGCTATATAAGGAAGCCACTGCTAAAACCAACAAAGAAACAGAAAGAAAGAAGATCCCTCTCCATTGTGTCCTGCCTGGCCAGCCATTCCCTAGTTCCCTCCTGTGAGCCTCTACCCGGAAGTTCAGTATGGGAGGTGGGCTGATCCTTCAGCTTCTCTGAAAGGGAACACTCCACTGCAGTTCCTCCCTCCCCCCTCAGAGGAGGGTTGGGCAGGCAAGGTAGAAAAGTGGAGAAACAGATCTTGTCTCCTGTGTTTGCCACCTCAGAGAGCGAGACTGGCTTTCTGAGCAGAGAGGGTCCTGCTCAGTAAACTGGGTGTGAGCCATCCCATAGGTGCTTCTGAGGAACAACTAAAATCACTGTGCATGTCTGATGCCAGGGGAGGGCTTCATCCCAGACCAGCCAGGAGCCAGAGAGGGGTCAGGAGCTTCCATTCATACAGCACATTGTCATACCTTTCTAGCGCCCTTCTGTCTAGTCTAGCTTTAGCCTGCTAGGGAGCATTATTGTTCCTGTCAGACTCAAAAATCATATGCCAAACAAAGGCAGGTAGTACTTCTGTAAGTCACAAGGGCAGACATTCCAAATTGAAAGCAATGTGATCTTCCAGTGTGTGGAAAGCCCCTTGACCTCCGAGGATCACACTCCTCTGCCTTCGGGTATCTGATCTGGGGGTGATAGTCACAGTCTTACCAAGGACTAGTACTGTTAATCACGTCTTCCAAAGCAAGAGTCAGTGTTCATTGAGGCTGTCCTCAGAGGCACATTGCATTGTGAGCCTCTCCCTAGTCTCCTCACCCTAAGGCAACAGCAGTAAAGAAGGAAACGGGGACTGTTGCATCTTGGAAAAAGGAAATCGAAATACAGTCACAGCAAGGGTTGGGACAGGAGTGAGATTTGCAGGTATGTAGGATGGTGCCCTCTGAGCTATGAAAACTATGTTCTTGACCATTCTTAGAAACTACGTATTGAACAAGCTGAAGCGCAATTCTCTATCATCCTGTCCCATCATTTCCTTCCATGCATGGCCCTGACTCACACTGTCAACTTGCTGCTGTGCACAGAATGGGTCTCTTCCTGCTGTTGCTCAGACAGCTTATTCTTTGCATTATTTGATCTCCCTAGCATCTACAAAGCGTCTAGGTACAGACTGACTTTTTATCTCTTCTCCTCAGTCCTTGGAATGCTCTTTCTGAGAGACCACATCTTTCTGCTCTTGCCCTTTTCCTGTTGTGTGTTTAGAACTTTGCTCAGACTGCTAGCTGTCGAGGCCAGCCTTCAGGCCTCTTGCCTCTTCAGAGTTTGTCTCTATGCTGCTGTGAATTCAGTCAATGCTATCGTCTACTTGACTGATTCTCTCTATGACCATACCTAATTTAGAGTTATCCCATTTAGTGAGATTCCCTCCTCCTTTATTTTCCTTTTCTTTTTGGTAGTAATGAAACTTGGAGCATTGTGTATGCCCAAGCAAGCACTTTACCACTCAGTTGTATTTCCAGCCTCAGGTTTTATAAAAGATTTTCTTTTCTTATTTCTCTTTCTGGTTTTGAGCAACTACACTGTGCCCATTTAAGGGATATAATTTTTTTACGCATCCCTCTGTATATCCTACACATGCTTACTTCCAACATCTGCTAGCTTATTCTCCAAAACATAATCTGGGGCAAAGTAAGATGGTTTCTCTTAAGTCAAGCAACAGGCCAGCAGAAGAACCAGTATTTAATCCCATAAAGGTGCTATGACTCCAGAATACTCAGTGACCTCTCATTTAGAAATAAGATGAGGAATGCTGCTGCTCAAATAGCCCCTGGCTAGCCCTCAGAGACCAAGCCGGTACTTATGACGTTAGCATACAGATGTCCCAGAAGTGACTGTCCCAAGGCTGCAAGGAATTGTCTCATGACCCCTGCATGCTATGGCCCCATGGAGGCAGAGTAAATTCCCATGGCCAAGGCTCTGAGAAGGCCAAAGATCTCCCTTCTGGGGTTCGGCAGGCTGAGCACAGCCCAGCTTCCTCCACAGTTTTCTATAGCCTCTTCTTCTGACTGGCGAAAGCTTGGGAGGGCCTTTCACTTTGCTGAGCCTTGACTTTCTCATCTGCATATTTCGATGACACTGAATGTTGTGCCCTGTAGGGATGGCAGGGACATTCACTAAAACAGCTCATGGAAGGAGCTGGGATCAGGAAGATGATCGCCTAGAACATAGCTATCATCTTTTTCTTTTTCTTTGATGCTCGGCATAGATATATATAAAATAGGTACCTTTCTGGGTCTCAGTTTCCATGTCTATGAAGTGGGCATGATAAGATATGTCTTAGAGAGGCATCGTTAGAGTAAAAGAAAGTGCGCTTAACTAGGTGGTGGTGGCTCTTTAATCCCAGCACTGGGGAGGCAGAGGCAGACAGTTCTTTGTTAGTTCAAGCCCAGCCAGTTCTATGGAGTGAGTTCTAGGACAGCTGGGTCTACACAGAGAAATAAACAAAAGGAAGGAAGGAAGAAAGGAAGGAAGAAAGGAAGGAAGGGGAGAAGAAGGAAGAAAGGAAGGAAGGAAGGGAGGAAGGGAGGGAGGGAGGAAGGAAGGATGTTTAGCATGTAAAAGAGATTTGAATATAGCCTGTTTCAAACCACACAAGTAAAAGATCACTCGACAGACCCTTTCCAGCCAATCAGGCAGTCATGATCTTGACTTGGGCGTTCAACGTTTTTAAAGCAAGTGACCCAATCTCCCCAAGTCACTTGTTTTACACACCTTATACTTCACTGTTCCTTTCCACCCGCCCCAAAGACCTTTTCAGTCTCCACCGCCTCTGAAGGAGCCCCACGGAGCCTGACTGGCTGGGTTGCCTGTACCAGCATATGCCTGGGATCCTCCCCATGTATTCCTGGAGCCCTTTACAAATGTGATCCTGGAACCCGGTCCCAGAACATGTCACACCCTGAGGGGATTGGAAGGATGAGATCAAGAGTGAGGTTGCTGCTGGGGTCTCTGGATATCCCCTGTCTAGACCTGCAGTCTACAAAGAGATGTCTCTCAGGTATCACTGAGGCTTGAGGGAAGACTGGGAGAAGCAAGAACTGACTTTGCTGCCTGCCTTGAGTTCTTTACAGTTTGGGTTTACCTTAGGAATTCCTAAGAGTGTCCTAAGAGTGCCCTAACACTTTAAGGTCATGAACTCAGTTACCCTCCTTATCCTGTAGTCACCCTTTCTAGAGACAAGGATCCAGGGAGACTAATCATGCTCTTGCATAGCGTAGGGTGGAAGCTGGGATCAGTAGGGTCTCCTTATAGTGCCTAGTGAGATTTTTTATGTTAATTTAGTGTGAGGGACTTGGTGCTAGTAAGCAGACACACAGTTGGAGTTCCAAATTCCCACTGTAGTCCCCAGAGAGGGAAGCCCTTGTAGGTAAGGGAGACCTCTTACTAGGAAGTCTCAGTTTAGGACATGATAGGAAATGGCCTGATTCTTGGGATTTCACCCATGTGGCCATGACAGTGTATTGCATAGGTGAAGGTGGGCCAGCACAAGCCTCCATTTGTTGTTGACTGCGGTTTCTTATAGCATGACTCTCTCCCCATTCTAGAGGACTCAACCTAAGTGGTCCTGAGTTCAGAGAGCAAAGAGTTGGGCTCTGGACAAAGGGAACCTGTTTAGAGGAGACCTCGATAATACCTCATACTTGGGATTCCTGGCTATTGAACTTCTAGATTTTGTCTCCCAGGTCATGGGGATGTCTGACTCTGAACATACAATTTGTATGTCCATCTGGTTCCATCTAGCCCAAGTCTGGCTCACCTCTGGGTCTTACTTTTCCTGTTCCTGTCACTAGGATTCAGAAGCCATTGCCAGAGCTTTGGGACAACCCCGTTGAGCTCAAGGAGACAGAGATTAGTGTCTTTACATACATTACTAGTTACAAACCACACCCTCCCAATGAAGGGTCATGAAGTAGCAGTACTAGGACACTGCCATCCCCTTTTGTCTCTCTGCATGTAGTTGGTTGGACAGAAGTTTAGAGAGGCCAGGGATCCCTTCATGATCACACAGCAGGAGAGCAGCAGCATCCTTCTCCCCACACAGGAGCCTATCTGTAGTGATGGTGCCTGGTGAGAAAAGCTGGAAGGGAAGCTGCAAGAGGAGCATGGGGTGAGAAGTGACCAGAAAGTCAAGATGGGCTGAGAGGTAGCCCACCCTGGAGTCATTAGCTCAGCTATCCTGCTGCTTCCATTGGTGAGGATTAGCACAAACATCCTTCCCCCTGCAGCCCTCCCTGCTGGCCAGCTGTGCAGGCTTTGGGTGGCGTGCCCCAGATGTGGGAGGCCCCAGGCTGGAGGCTGGACTTTCTCTCTAGTGACGTTGTGTGCTCTCCCAGCATCCCGAGGGCACAGGCCAGCCTCTGGCTCATCTCTGCTGTCAGGCCTGGTGAAGGACAGTCAGCATGCCTGGCTGATCAAAGGCACTCCCACCCTCTGGCTTCTCGAGTGTTGGGGCTGAAGGGGAGTATAGCAAGCCCAGATGCCATTTTGCCATGCTTTGAAGTCCCACTGCATTCAGAACAGGGCCTGGCTCTGGAGGGGGACTGCTCAAACACAAACGTAACAACAGTTCTTGACCTGGTGTTTGATGAGGAAGGAGAGCTGAGTCCTGCCATCTTTGACCAATCCTTTGACTTTGGTAGGCCACAGCCTTCCTGACTAAACCAGGAAGGTGTTGAATTTGGCTGAGTAAGGGCCAGGCTGACTGCCATCTTGCAACTATGATTTCTTTTCCTTCTTTTGGAAACCCAGAGCAGGCCCAAGTCAGCAGTACTCCGGCACTGAAGACAGAGTGATTGTCATTTCTAGGAGTGGGAACAAGTCATTTATTTGCTATACATTCATTCATTCATTCATTCATCCATTGTTGAAGTACCACTGCATTCCCTAGCCACGGAAATAGGGCACCCTCGCATGCTGCTTTACTGCCTATGAGTCCTACATCTGAACTGGCTTGCCCTTAGATTACCTCGGCTCTTCTGTAGGGTTAGGATGACTGTGTTGGTTTTGAACTTTCAATCAGCAGTGACCACAGCCAGCAGATGCTTGGCTGAGTCTAACTCCAGCCAAATTAAGTAACTAAAGCAACTACAAAAAGCTTTCTCATGCTCACAATCTTGTTGGGATGTCTTAAGAGAAAAGGCAGACACACACCAAGGCAAGGAAGAATGTCACAGAGCCAAGGTACAGTAAGCCTATATGTCTGGGACTGGACCTCTATGTGGGTATTGGTATTGGGAATTCTTTCTTTCCTTACGTGTGTATAATCTGGGAATGGGACCTGGGGCTTCACACACACTAAGCAAGTATTGTACAGTTGTGCTACACATTGTAGAATTAGCAACTTTTCTCACCCTTCTTCTTCCTCCCCTCTCAGTTTTTTTCTGAGATATCATCTTTTTTTTTTCTTCTTTTTTTTTCCAGAGCTGGGGAGATAGCATCTTTATATGTAGCTCAGGCTGTCCCCAAACTTTGTGATCCTTGCCCAAGCCTCTGAGCACTGGAATTATAGGTATACCTGACTTGGGAATCATTTGTTAAATGCTTCTTTGCAGGAGGCTGGCTGTTAGAAGCAAGGAGAGGGAACTCTGTTCATTTCTGGCCTTTTCCTCTAGAAAAATCCTTCCTTCCTTGCCCCTTCTCCAGCCACTGAGGCCTAGGCCCAAGCTAATCTTATTAAGTCCTTTGACCTCTTCAAATAACCCAACAATAATGTTCCTGGTCTTTCTGAATTTGCTGGTCTTGAATCAAATTTCAAAAAATCCCTTGATTTTATTTATTTGTGTGTGTGTGTGTGTGTGTGTGTGTGTGTGTGTGTGTGTGTGTGTGTATACACACACATACATGTCTATGAATGCCAGAAGAAGATATTAGATTCCCTGGAGCTGAAGTTAAGCAGTTCCTAACTGTGGACCTCTCCTTAGTTCTCAAACAGTAGACGCAGGGTTTGGCCTCTTGCAGAAGTCCTCACTGTTCACAGTATGGGTGCTAGGAATGGAACCTGAACTTGGGCCCTCTGGAAGAGCAGCAAGCACTCTGAACTGCTGAGTCATCTTCAAATATCTTCTCTTTCTTTTGTATGTATGTCCTTCAGTGTTACAAGAGGAGAAGCCCACACAGCCATCTCCCTCTCTGGGCTCAATGGCCTTGTGCTTGGCTCTGGCCTACTTCACAGCCCTGTGTTACCTTGGGGTCAGGGATGAAAGCAGGCTGCCCAAACTCTCAGCCATCTGCTGAGAAGTACATCCAAATCCTTGCTTGTCCCAGAAGAATCAGTCAGGGGTGAGCCAATCTGCTTACGGTCCCCAGCGCCAAAGGTCCTTGTCACAGCCTCTAAAGAGTCAGGCTGTGCAGAGGGTGGCCAGGCTGGACTTGAGAACTGCATTGAGGACTATCTGCTGTTGACCTTCTCACAGCTACATTCCCATAAAGGACCCCTAGACCTCCACAGAGCACACTGAGTGAATGCATCCTAGGGAGTGTGGGGAAGGGGAGAAGTTATAGTGTGAGAAAAGCGAGGTTGCCCCCTGTGACTTTAGAGGTATTGGGGACTTGCTCAAAGTTTTGCCAGTGACAGTGAACAGAGATCTACTCCAGGTGAAGACCAGGCTTCCCCAGGACCAAGGCATCCCCTGAATAGCATACACACATTCACATACATGCATGCATACTTGTGGATGTGCACATGCCTATGCCTACATGCACAGCGTACAGATGGGAAATCAGGCCTTGTGGAGAGAAAGAAAAACACCAAATTCAGGTTAAGAAGTCAGCGGGGCTAGAAGGCAGATCTATAGGTCCTCTGGCTGTGTATGGGTCAGTTTCATGCCTGTCTTTTTTTCCCTCCAAAGGTCTACAGTAGCTGTTCCTAACTGTGGACCTCTCCTTAGTTCTCAAACAGTAGATGCAGGGTTTGGCCTCTTGCAGAAGTCCTCACTGTTCACAGAACAGCCACCTCCTCACTCTTGGCCTTTCTCTTTCAATAGCATGTGTGGAGAAACTGTTGGGCCAGAAAGATTCCATGAAAGAGGTTGGACGCAGGCAGGGTAGCTCAGGCTGGGTGTGGGGGTGGGGTGGGGAGGGGCTGCTGGCAGCTAGCTCTTCCATCATAGCCCCCAGAACCCAGAACTACAAAGACCCTGAGGGTGGTGAAGAGGAAGTGAGATGAAGCTGACTTGCTAAGTAGCCTGCCCTTGGCCCCCCTCATCTGCCTGCCTGGCTAAAGAGGCGAGGCCCTGAGGAATGATAATAACCATCGCTCCCGTCTGGATGGCCCCTTCACACACCACTAACTGCCTTCCACTCAGCCTCCTCGTCTCCCCCCACACACAAGCACAAGTGGTAGAAATGATCCCCTTGGCCAGATGGCAGCTCAGAGAGCACAAGGAAACCTGCCTGAGGCTGTCGGTGGTGACATTAACCTGAGACTCAGGGTACCACATTGCATGCTTATATGCCCCTTAGATTCCTGTGGTGCTTAAAGACTTGGAACTAGGCTTTCTTTGCCGGCTAGGGGGCAAACTGCTTAGCATCTCTAGGCTGGAAGGGACTGTAGGGGGAAATGGTTGCAGATGGAGGGAGGGCGCCAAGGGAGGATAGAACTAAAAAGACCCAATCTATGCTTATCCCGAGTTACCTTCATTTTGAAGAATTTTTGTTGAGTTTTTCTGGAAAACAGAACGACTGGCAGACATCCTCTTAGTTGTCCTTCATGTGGGAATGTCTTCCAGTTCATTCTTGAATAATATTTTCGTTGGACATGGAAATCTCGGTTGGCCGCTCTTTTCTTCTGGGACTTACAATAAAGTATTATGGCACTTTCTCGTGGCCCCCATGTTATAACACGCGCCTCCTTATGTAGTCAGGTCTCTCCTGAGGTGAGCTACAACTCCAGTCCTTCCTAGTGTGTCCTGGGAAGAGCCCTACATGCTACTCAAGCTTATGATTTTCATCACTGTCCTGAAAGCACAAGGCTGGATGGCCAGACTGGGGCCTCTCTTGGGACTCTGGCATTCTCTGAATCTCAAAGTTATCTAACTCCGCAAGACTGATCAGCTCCCAGTGTAGAAGAAAGAAGGCCTGCAGAGGTACCTGCTGGCCTTGTTTCCTCTCATGGACAGGGCCTGTATCCTGTGCCTTTTGCTCTTTCTACTTTGGCCTGCCCTAGCCCTTGGCAGCCTACTGAGTCAGGGATAGCTCTTATCAGTCCAGCCCTATGTCCTTTGTTTTCTTCTCACCCAGACCATTGCAAATCATTTCCTTGCTGGGAGGTGGCATCCTGAAGGACCACCATGTGTCTCCCACATCAGGATCCCTATGTTGCAGTCTGGTGGCTGGCTTGCCACAGCCCATCTGTGAGCCTTAGTGTTCTCTGTGCCTGGGAGATCTCTTCTTCTCTACCTGCAGTGCATCAGCATTTGCATCTGTAAATTAAAGTGATGATACTATACCATGAAGTTGACATGAGACATTTTGAACAGTGCTTGGCCCATAACAAATACAGTCAGCCTTTGATAGGCAGGTTCTGTATCTGAGAACCCAACCAATCAGATTGAAAGCGTTCAAGGAGGCGGGGTTGGGGATTTAGCTCAGTGGTAGAGCGCTTGCCTAGGAAGCTCAAGGCCCTGGGTTCGGTCCCCAGCTCCGAAAAAAAGAACCAAAAAAAAAAAAAAAAGAAAGAAAGCGTTCAAGGAGAAGGCTACGACCATACTAAATAGCCCAGCAACACAGCTATTTACAAAGAATTTACATTGTATTAGGTATCATAAGTCCCCTAGAGATGATTTAAAGTATACGAGAGGGTGTGTAGGTTATATGCAAATCCTATGCTATTTTGCATAAAGGACTTGTGTATCTGTAGGGCTGAGCATTCCCTGAGGGCCCAGAACCCAGCTCCTAGGAGCCGGAGGGACTGACTCTACTCAAGAGAGATTAGTTCATCATTAGAGGGGTCAGTGACACTATCATACCACAGCAGCACAAAGGTGCCAGAAACCGACTCCCTATGTTCAAATCCTGTGTCACCTCAATCAAGTCATTTAACCTCTATGTGCCCACATTCTCATCTTTAAATGGCAGCCAATCAGAGGCCCACGTCACTAGGCTGTCACAAGGCTCAGAGAAGACAGTACATATAAGCTCTTAGCCTGGAGTTGAGCTGTGAGCTCCGATGTACATGAGCTAGGAGGAAGATTGCTCTGGCTATTGAGAAAGAAGGACAACGAGACTATTGGGGAGGGGTTGGCTGTAGCTTGTGCTAGGGAGGGACCCCTGTGTCCTTGAGATAGCCCTTGGACCCTACCAGGTTCCCAGCAGGTTGGTGGCATTCACACCTCTGCCACCTATGGTGACCTCTTCTCTTGGCTTCAGTTACCCTGCCTCATGTCCAACTTCAAGGCCCCCTTTGGGAGGCCTCCTCAAGTTTCAGCACATCAACTAAGCATCTTGTGGGTCACGGGATGCTTGCCCAGACCTGTGTGGGGTGTAATTGTTATCCCTGGCTGTGTGGGCCTGGCTGTGAGTTGGCCTGCTCAGCCGTCCACATGGTAAGATATGACATAAAATGGACACATTTACAGTTTTGACCAAAACTGGAGAGAAAGCCATTTTTCATCAGTCTCCTTCCCCCGAGCAGTTTTAGAATTTATAAGAGTGGAGCAAGGCCCAGGACTGCGCTTCTGGGTATCTGGCCCTGGGTCTCAGTGAACTGAGCTGGAAGAGGTCACAAAGGTAAAGGCAAGTCAGGATTTTGGGGTTTCTGCTGCATCTGCCTGCTGACATTTCCTGGTGGAAGGTAGAACTGAAGAAGATGGCTTTTAAAAAACCCTAATTTTGAGGGAGACAGCTCTGCACTAGAACCCTAGATGATTGTCTGAGCTCTGGCCTCTGACATGACCATGGGGCTGGCTCTTTTTTCTCTCAGGCCTCACTTCACTTGTGCATCTATCCCATGAGCAGTTTGGCACAGATGTGGCTGAGGCACCTGTCTCCCACGTGGTTACATTCTAGTAGCCTTTCAAACTCTCGTCTCAGGGTGGAGCTGGTCCAGGGCCTGCCCTCACACGTGTTGTGAGTAGACTAAAGCTTCATTACAATAGATTGATACAAGTCCAGACAAACAACCAAGCTAGACCCCTCCCTGCAAGCCTCCAACAAGGCCTGTCGCCCAGTCTTGAGCCACCCTTGCCTACCTAGTGTCCCAGTCTTGGCAGCCCAGGGCTTGAAGGCAAAGCTTAGCTGCTGCCTAGCAGGAATGTGGCTCGGTTTATTTTGGTCCTCTAAATTGGAAGGCTGGAGGCTCTCATTTAGCATTCCCTGCTTGGAGCTGGAACCCAGGCTGGGGTGGCCTGCCTCAGCTGCCAAGCACAAGCCCCCCACCAGACCACAAGCCAACCTCAGAGCTGCTTGTGGCTGGCCCTGCATAGCAACACCACAGACAACAAGGCCCCTTAACTCTCCTAGCATTGTCGTTTGGGGGGGGGGGGTGAGGCTCCACTGTCGTGAGAGATCAGCAGAAAGGGGCCTGAACCAGGGTGGGCTCAGCCAGTCCCTGTGCCCTATCTGGGCACCTGCCCTCTAAGCACCTTTGCAGAGCCATGGGGATTTTTTTTCATAGAGTGAAAAAGGAGGCAGTAGAAATGAAGGCCTCGGGCCCAGAGGGCCATTGGGCTTTGAGGGAAGGGCCAGCTGTTTTCCATCCTCACTGAGGGCTGAGGGAAAGGAAACAGGCTGGAAAAACAAGGAGAGGGGCCGAAGTCTCCAAAGACCAGCTTTCCAGCCCTGGCTTACTGTGGAGAAGTGACCAGCCCTCCAGCCGTCCCCCTTCAACCCACCTTCCATGCTGTTACCAAAGGCACCTTGCCAGCAAAGGCTTGATCGGATTATCTCTTTAATTAAAACATTTCAATGGCTCCCTATCATCTACAAGGGGAAATCCGCCTCCCATTCAAGGACCTGACCTAAGGCCCCTTACAATGTGGCCCCTGCCTACCTTTTCTGCACAACTCCCAAGGTCTTTCCACCCCCACACACCACAATAACCTGCCAGCTGCCTTGGGCTTCCCCCCAGACCTCCCATGTTGTGTCAGGCCTCCATTTTGTCCCCCAGCCTGGGAAATCCTTTCTTGTCTGCCTTGGCAAATGCTTCCTTGCTGCTAATACTCCAGCTCAAATGGTTCCAATTCCAGGCCAGGTGTGGTGGTACAGGCCTGCAATCCCAGCTCTTGGGAGGCAGAGGCAGGAGAATTGTGAGTTCAAGGCTAGACTAGTCTACACAGTAAGCCTTTATCTCAAAACAGAAAGCCCCAAATCTTGTGTAACAGATGTCCCTCAGTGGTAGGGCAGTAGCCTAGCATATGCAGGTCCTGGTTCCATCCCTGAACTGTAAGGAAAAATGTTTCTGGTTCTGGTAGGAAGTTACCTATCCTCTGTCTTTTGCTTCCACGGTGCTAATGTCAGGCTTATAGCCACTCCAAAAGTAATTGCTAAGCACTTGTCATATGCCAAGCACTGTTCTAGGCACAAGGAACACACTGTAAAGTCCACAGGCCTCAGCCGCTGTCCCTGGGGAACTTCACATAGATGAGCAAGGCAGCCAATAACTTCGTGCATAACATAAGGTCAGTGATATGCGTAACAGGTGTGTGAGCTCTGGGCCATCAGCTCTGGTCTGTGGTACCTGCTGGATTCTTTGGGAAGTTAGTCCCATCAAGGTGACATTGTAGAATAGAAGGTTGAAACAAGGAAGTGACAGCCATCTCTTGCCCACTCTCCTCATTCTCTGAATGCCCAGATCATTTCCGGGTTTTCGAATGTACACTTCCTATTTGCACACAGCGAAATGTACTAGTACTTAGTGTGGATGGCAAGTTCCATAAAGTTTTACATGTCGGTCAACATGCGTAACCATCTCTTAGACTGAGATCTAGGACATTCCCAGTGCTCCAACAGGCTCGTGTGTGTCCTTCTGATCAATGTCTTGCTACATTTCCTTTTGCTCCTAGGGCTCAGGTTTGCTTGCTCTTGAGTTGCTCTTTTTGAGCATGTTTGGTGTCTTTTACTCGATTTAGCAGAGCTTCTAGAAGATTTGTCTGTGTCGTTGCATACTGAGGGAGTCCATTCTTTTTATGACAGTGTGGCACTCCATCATGCGATTGTCCCTAGGTGCCTTCCATTACTGTTTGCCAGCCTCCTCCTTGGGTGTAAGAAATGGCAGCGTGAAACAGAAAAAGGAGCCTAAGTCTTGGCCCCTGACAATGGCGGGTATAATGTGGGCTCAGCCTCTCCTAAGCTGGGGGATCTGGAGAAGGCACTGCTCATGTGTGTGTCTGTGAGTGTGGAGATCAGAGGTCAACCTCAGGAGCCTAACAAGGAGCTTTGTTTTTGTGAGACAAAGTCTCTCACTGGGCCTTGCTGCTTGCTGATTAGGTTGGGCTGGCTAATGGGCAAGCCCTGGCTATCCTCCTGTCTGTGCTCACCCATGCGAGTGCATCACATCACCACAGCCTACCTTTTATATGAGCTCTTTTGGAATGCTTGTGCCTTAAGTACTTTATGTCGGAGCTATCTTCCTAGCCCCGTTCCCTTTCTGTATCTTTTGATTGCTTTGGTTTGGCTTTGCTTTGGGGTAGCAAAGCCTCAGGCTGACCTCAAATCCTCAGATCATAACACCTAGGTGCTTCTCTTTTGTCTTTTACTTCTCAAAATGAATAGTGTTGTGGTCAGCCCTCTTACAGGGTTGCCAAAGATTTGGTGAGACTACGCCCAGGAAGCCATGCATGTTAGCCTTGGTACACCAGGCTCAGGACCCTCCCTTGCTTAGCTTAAACATATGGGGAGCAGTGGGTAGAGTATGCCAATAAGCATGTGGGTAGACGTAGTGACTGTTGTGACTGTTGGCGGGTACATACAAAGTTTCCTCAGATTACTTTTGAGGTGACGGGGGATTGAGAGGCCAGAGACACTTGCATGGTAGAGAGACTCAGTGTTTGAGCTGCTGACTGAGCTCCTTCCATAGTCCCTGTTCTGAGGAAAGAAGTAAGGCACTCATGACCCCTGCCACCAGCCAGGGGAAAGCAGGAACCAAGGGCGTTCCTAGTGGGTCTTTGCTTGAGAGCCCAGACAAGACCCGGGAAGTTGTTTTGTAAGTTCACACAGCTTAGTGTGTACCAGAGCAGAGAGACTCAAATCTAACTGTGCTTGGCTCAAAGTCAGTGGCCTCAGGGCGTTTTGTAGACCTTGAAGCAGTTCAGCTAGGAAAGCACACTGTGTTCTAGCCTGGAGGACCTTGGGTCTGGTATCATCTGCGATATATGGGGGTATCAGAGCTCCTGCAAGCACATGCCCTTACAATGGGTACACCTACACACCATGGCCTCTCTTCCCTATCTGTTTCCTGAGGAGGGGAGAGTGGAGGAGGAGTGCCTAATGGGAACCATGTATCTCAGCTCTAGGTTCCCATGCCCCCAGCTCCTGCCCACAAGGGGCCTTGTCTTTAATGTTGCTGCTTCGGAGCCTCTCCTTACTTCACTTTGTTCTCAGTGGCCTTGAAGGACATTATTTGTGCACGGCAGGTTCTTTTCTGTTCACTTGTTATCTGTGCCAAATCCTGGCCCTTGGATAACCCCCAAACAGACAAGACTAATGGCTACAAAGTCCGAAGCTCCCAATCCTGGTTCTGTTCTTCCTGGGTATCATTGGGCCACTCCTTTCTCTTCGGCCACTTTCCCATCCTTCTGATTGCTGATGCACAAGGGCTTTGTTAGCAGGTAGCAAAAGCTAACAGAAGGAACGGAGCTGAGCCGAGCAGCTCAAGGTCAGGAGCTGAGAGCCTGAAGGGAGAAGAGCAGAGTCTGTTCTGTTTAGGACTGAAGCTTGCATCAGGCTCTAAGTTTGGGACCTGACGGATCTGGACCGTGTTGAGGCTAATCTCTCAACCTACGTTCACTACGGCATTGTGGAACAGCAGTTGAGCACCAGGCCACAGGGTCAGAGCCTGAGACACAGCCATATATAGAAGATGGACTCTGCTCCTGCCAGGGAGAAACTGCAACAAGCAGGTTCTTCAGTGGGGCCTGAACACTATAATACCTGCCCTCTTGCTTGTAGGGAGAAATCGGAGAAATTTGGGTCCCCAGTGTTGATAGCAACAAGGAGAGTTAAAACTCAAGATGAGGCCCACCTTCACATTTGACCACTATCCCTCCTTTACCCAAGGCTTGGAAATCATACCTGGGAAAAACTTGGCTTTCAATAGGTTCTTCCCCAGGTGTCCACAGCCAGCCTTACAGTCCCCTCTCCTGCACTCTTGCACCTTTTGTTTAGCCAGGCAGACATGGTTCCTCCCTTTCTTCTATTTGTGCCTACCTCTGGAACTGGGATTTGGGTTCCTGCAGGACAGAGCCTCCCGATTCTGCACCTCTAGCTTTTAAGCCACACTGTAGCAGACATAGAGAATTTACCCGATGGGTACCTGAGTTCCCCAAAGCTGATTTCTCACACACCCTCAATACTTGAGTTCTGGGGGCAGGCAGCTTGGGTTTGCACTGACTGACAGACTGTGACCCTGTGACCTTATCTTTTGGTGTCTTGTCTTTCTATTGGAAAACTATCGATGAGTAAACACGGATATCTTAAGGTTGCTGGGACACGCAGAACAGTGGCTGAGGCATAGTCAATGTTCAGAAAGCTCTAGCTCTTCCACTTTGCTACTGCTTCCACATCTCCTAGGCAACCACTGCAGCACCATCTCACATGACAGATAAAGCGTCTTCCCGAGCAGACTACGCAGACTAGCAGAAATGGCTGTTCCTCATACAGCTGGCCCTACCTGTCTGTAGGTTCCTCTCTCATATACAGATGCCACATCTGGGGATCAAAAAAAAAACCACTTGAAAAATTACATCTGCAATGAGCATGTAAAGGCCTTTTTTTCTTGTCATTAAGCAGAGCAGTTTAACAGTAACCATAATATTTCCTCTGCATTGTATTGCTTGGGGTTGAAGGTGGGATCTTATTCATATCAGGCAAGAACTCTACTACAGAGTCACCTCTTTGCCTGCTGTATGAAGTATTAGAAGTCATTAAAAGTGTATTTAACTGGATGTCCTATTGTGTGCCTGAGTTCCCAGTACTCGGAGGCTGAAACAGGGGAATGAATAATAGTAAGTCCCAGGCCAGCCTAGGCTACAGAGTGAGATCGTGTTTCAATAAAATAAAAGTCCCCAAAGTAAATAAACAAAAAGTTATTTCTATGGGAGAATATGGGTAGATTACATGCAAATACTATGCTATTTGGTATTAAAGACTTAAGGATTGGTAGATTTTGGTGTCCAGAACAGGGACAGACTCTCACGAAGATGAAGGGTGGTTATGCCACTGGAAGACTGAGCATCGGACAAACTCTTTTCAAACTTATTCATACATAGGGGTGGTGTGCAGCTGGAGGCTGGATTTCCTGTTTTAGTTTATTTTCTTAGTTTGGAGTTTTGTGTGTGTGCACACACACGCGCGCGCGCGCACGCACAGACATAAACACACACACAGAGTTTTTTCTTTTTGTTTTCGTTTGCTTTTGTTTTCGTTTTGAGTTAAGACCTCACACCATAGCCTAGACTGGTTTCAAACTCGGTGTATCCAAAGCTGGCCAGGAATTCACAATTCTCCTGCTTTAGCTTTCAGAGTGCTAGGATTACAGGACGTACACCCCCATGTCTAGCCAAGACTCCACATTTTAACACTTTCTTACATTTAGTGTTGTGTAAATGTGCTTGCACATGTCGTGCATACAGGTAAGCCACAGTGGGCATATGTGAAAGGCAGAAGACAACTTGCAGAAATCAGTTGCCTCCTTCCACCATGTGGGTTCTGGGGATCTTAGCTCATAGGTCTTGGTGGCATGCCCCTTTATTGACTGAGCCATCTTGACAGCCATCTGCAATTCTTTGTTTTGTCATGTTGTTTTGAAACAATCTCATTGGGTAGCTCAGGGTTGTTTGAAAGTTACAGCAATCCTCCTGTCTCTGTTTCTTGAATGCTAAGATCCAGCAGATACCAGTAACACCAAGAAAGAGTCTATTTCTGATAAACACCTGGGTCGTGTTGCTGGCCCAGAGCTCCACATTTTGAGTATCTCTTGCTGATATTTAACCCACAAGGGCAGCTCTATACATCTGTAAAGCATTTAGAGAGTATCAAAGCCCATGACAGATGCTTCCTGAACTCTTGTAACAAACAAGTCTGAAGGACGTGTTGCCATTTCTGCTTTATAGATAAGAAAACTGGGACTCAGGGAAATCAAATTACTGTCCCAAGGTTACAGAGCTCACAGGTAGCCCAGAAAGGATTTTAACTCAGGCCTGGATGACTCCAAATCTTATTGTTCCCCTTCTAGAAAGTCATAATCAGGGTAATATTCTTGTGAAAGTCATAGCACTTGCCTAGCCACTACTTGCCTCCTGGGGATCGAGAGCTGCTGGAATATATGTGGGTAGTTAGAAGATGCATGAAGGTCCTTGGCTTTCCAGGGGATAGCCTCTTGGTGAGGCTTTATGGTTCTCAAAGGTAGTTAGGCCCAATACCACTGAGTGTCACTGGCCCAAATCCAATATAATGAGGTCTCAACCAGAAGGCCCATTTCTGCACTCAAGGGGAAGCCATCCTGTGTTTTCAAGGGTTTTATGCTGTGAGGTAACCCACAGCCTAAGTAGGTAGATCTTGGTGTTTCTGGTAACTCCGTGGTTCATAGTCACTCAGTCCTAGCCAACCACAAAAAAATTTTTCCCTTGCATGTCGGGCTGGAGAGATGGCTCAGTGGCTGCTCTTCCATGGAACTTGGGGTTCAATTTCCTGTTTCCCCATGGCATCTCACAGCTATCTGTAACTCCAGTCCCAGGGGATCTGACACCCTCTTGTGGTCTCTGCAAGACATATGCACATGGTACATAAACATGCATGCAAGCAAAACGCTCACACACAGAATAAAAATAAAAAGATTCAAATTTTATTTAAAAAAAGAAGGGGCTGGAGAGATGGCTCAGTGGATAAGAGCACTGGCTGCTCTTCCAGGGATCCTGAGTTCAATTCCCAGCACCAACATGGCAGCTCACAACTGTCTGTAACTCCTGTTCCAGGGGATTTGACACCTTCACACAGACATACCTGCAGGCACAATACCAATACACATAAAATTAAAAGAAAAAAAATCAAAGGAAGAAATGAAAAATGCTCACATCTTCTAGATTCCAGATCATCTCTTTCCCTTCTTAATGAGGCCACAGCAGCCGACAGCAATGAACTCGGATTCTTAAAAGATATTTCCTCGGTCTTCTTGCCCTATAAATATTGAGAATTTGGTTTCTGGAGCCTGAACAACCCTTAGAAGTATAAGTCAAAGTATGTGTGGATCTGATGTTTTCTGGGCTCGCCATCCATAGCTTTCACTATTTCTTTACTCCTTTAGCAAATGCCTGAATGTCAACTCCACACACGTCCCAGTTGGGCACTAGGATGGGTGATGGTGATGACTGACAGGGATCTCTGCCTCAGAGGAGCCTCCAGCACGGAAGCCTGGAGGAAGCTGATATCTACATTTAAACACAGACTTGAGTCTGGAGCCTGACTGGCTTCTGTTAAGTTTCATTTCATCACCACTATTGGAAAGCAGCATTAATACCTTCAAAAGACTTACCTACGTTCACTTTATTTTATACACATGAGTGTTTTACCTACATGTCTGTATATGTACTATGTTTGAGCCCAGTGCCCGGAAAGGCCAGAAGAGGGTGTTAAACCACCTAGAGCTGGAATTACAGACGTTGTAAGTTACTGTGTAGGTTCTGGGAATAGAAACTGGGTCTTTTGCAAGGGCAGCAAGTACTCTTAACTGCTGAGCCATCTCTCCAGCCCAGTCACTAACATTTTTGAAGTTAGGCCCAAGTGAGGTACAGAGTAAAGTGGGACAGGGCATGCCTGAGGTCATACAGAAAATCAGCAATAGACCCCCAAACAAAGCCCCAGGCTTTAGAGCTCCCAGCGTGGGGCACTGACCAACCCACGTATGAAATGTTGAAGTGGGCTTGGAGCCAATCCATGGAGCTGCAAAGAATGACCACTTCATGCCTGGGATCCCTGGGCCTGGTGTGCTTTTATAGCTAAGGAAGCTACTCCTACCTCCACCCCCATTCTTAGCTAATCCATTTCTAACACAGATTGCCTGGGGGAACCTCACCCCCACAGCTCTCTCACCCCACAGGCAGCTGTTCTCCTTCTAGCCTGCTGGGTGGGCTCCGGACCTTCCTGGGGCCTCTCTCCCTGAGATGGCCCAGCTGGCGGGTCCAGCTGGGGGTTTTAAGGAGGATGGGGCCCATCTGGAGGGGCCTTAGAGTGAGGCAGAGGGACCAGGAGGGAGGAAGAGCCCCCTGGGAACCTATGCCTGGGCTTGGGGAGATCTCAGAGTGGTGCACAAAACAGCTCCCTGGGTTGGTGTCTAAGGGCACCTTCGGAGGCCTGGAAGGACTCTGAGAGATCACATCTGTTTTCCCAGTCTCCCTCTAGGATGCACTTCTGCAGGCTGTAAATTTACATTTTGAAAGGTTTTGAGTTGACTAGTGAATACCCTCCCTGCCCAATACTCCTTGGCACCCCTTTTCTTTCTTTTCTGATAACTATTGGGGTCCAGGTGCCAGGTGATATTTGGATCCACAGTTAGAGAACTCTTCCCTCTGTCCTGAAGGCTTGCTCTGTCTCGTGGCGGGGAGACAAACCATAGTCATTCACTCCCATGAGATGCCCAGTGCTTTGCATTCTCTGAGAAGGGAGGAAATGACTCTGATGAGGGCTGGAAGAGTGAGGAAATGCCTTCTAGAAAAGAAGGAGGACCAGCAAATGGCTCAGCAAGCAGGTCAAGCTACTTCCTATGCAAGCCTGACAACTTGAGTTCAAGCCACCAGAGCCTAAATAAAGAGGGAAGGAGAGAACTGACTTCATAGAGTTGTCCTCTGACCTCCATGTGCCATGCCATGTGTATCCCAAAAATATTAATAATATTTACAAAATAACAAGAAAAGAGAATGAGAAAGGGCAGATGGCCTTCTCTGGCCTTCAGGGGGCTGTGCTTCTAGCTGGTTAGATTCCCATTTAGGTGACCAACTGCTTTTCTACTTTCTAGGGCAGGAGAGCCATTTTCTGAGGAGGAGTGAGAGGGGGAGAAGGAGGGAGAGAAGGAGGGAAAAAGGAGGGAGAGAGGGAATATTGGGGCACCTCAAGCTCTACCAGAGTTCTTCTTTTGTCCCTGTGGTTTCTACCCTCAGATCACAGTACTGTCGTCCATGCTCTTTGAGGTCTGAAGGGTCACTGTCATTATTTCACTTCGTTAAGCTCCTCTCCAAGCCACACTCTCCAGTTTCTTTCACTGTTTTCCACCAGGCCAGGGAGAGCCCTTCCTCTCTAGTGTGTTTTGCCTCCCTGGCTGTGCTACAGAGTAGCTGTAGCACCCTAACGCATGCTGCCTACAGGAGATGCTGAATCCCAGGGCTCTCTATTATAACCCTGTTCTAGAAACTTGACTTTCCCATTCTGTAGGACTCCAGCCCAAGACTTGGGGACTCTTTTGGTAAACCCCATCTATCACTGGTGCCTGTTTGCCTCTATTCCCGGGTTCACCTGGTTTCTGTTTCCTGTCTACATTGTGGGCTGTGATAAAATGGAGGGTCACGATCTCTTTGTCTCAAGACCCTCTTTTAGCCATATCTGCTATGACTCTTTCCCCAAGCCAGGAACCATTGGAGGGATCTAGGGACATACATGTGATGTCTTCGGAGGCCATCGTTTCAGCCTACTCTAGGATCTTAAGAACCTGCCTGGGTACATGGATGCAAGAATAAGTTACCTTAAATTTCTCCTTGTGATATTTGTTTTGTCAGCCCTTCAAAGTGTTTTAGGAACACTTTGGAAAATAGACCTTGAAAGTTGGTGAGATTAGCTCTCCCAACCTCTGATTGGACCTGTGCTCCCAATATGGTCAGCAAGCGGCCATGTCTGTGCATGCACCAGGAGAAAGCTGGCTCTGCAAAGCCATTGTGCAAAGCCCCTGTCAAGTACCCAGAGTGTGTCAGGATGTCTGGAGGTCAGAATTCAGCCTCTGACATGCTGCCTTGTGTCCTCAAGAGCCCAGAGGAAGCATCAAGTACATGTTGGAGTGGATGGTTGGTCCTGAGGAAGAGCAAGGTGCCAAGCCTAAAGCCAGATGGCCTTTCCTGCTCCGGGGATTGGGGATGCATCAGAGAACAATAGGTTGTAGCCATGGCTTCTGCCCCATTGGGAGCATCCAGTCTCTCAGAGAGAAGAGCAAGATGTTTTCAAGGTCACAGAATAGGCTGGACAAAAAAGGCACCTAGAGACATCAGATTCCAGTCCCTGCAACTACCCCCACCCCAACATTATATGATTTCAGAAAAGAATCTTGGCAGATGAGACTAAAAATTGTCTCTGAAATAAGGAGATTGTTATCCTAGATTTTTATCCCAGAGACCCTCACTGTGATTACAGAAGAGACAAGTATCCTTTTATGAGGGAGCAGAAGGAAAACAGCTTGACCAGAAAAAAAAAAAAAAAGAAAGAAAAGGAAGGCCATGTGACTATGGAGGTGGAGATTGTGGTGAATCAGCCACAAACCAAGGACTTCTAGTAGCCACCAGAAGCTGAAAGAGCCAAAGACCGAATCTCCCCCTAGCTACTGGAGGGGACATGACCAGCTGACTCTTTGATTTCAGATCAGATACTGAATTTGGCCTCAGATCCAGGAAAGACTCAGCTGTTTTTCTGCTGTTTTTCAGTGATCAGTTTAGAAGTCAAGGTCTTGGAGATGCTAGGCCAGTCCTCTCTTCCCAGCTCCTGTCAAGTACCCAGTGTGTGTCAGTAGCTACCAGAAACAGACAGGTAATCAGCAGACAGAAAAGGGGCCCAGACCAAGAAAGGAAGGGAAACTGAAGGCAAATGCAGGAAGCAACTGCAAGGCAGTTGAAAGAAGAGGCCCCGGCAGAAGGCAGAGGTAGAGCTCTCGATACTATGGGAGTTGGGTACATTAGGGCTGACCAGACTCAATGACTCTCAGACTTCAGAGGCCGTATGTGTATGAAAGGCTATCTGCTGCCAAGTTAGGCCTTCCTCTCCCCCTCAGGAAAGGTACACAGCACTCTATCACCAGAAGATGGACAGGGAGATAAGACGAATCCAGGTTCAGACTTAGCATGGCCACATCCCAGAGCTCACTACCTCTCTGACCTCAGCCTACCAGCTGAGGAAATGAAGAAGCTGATAACGCCATTGCTTACCAGTGACAAGAACTGATGGAGAGTAGGAATGCTGCCTCCCCAGCATCTGGACCACAGGCCCATAGTAGGCAGCTCCGGTTCCATGGTTGTGCCTCCTCCTCCTCTTTGGCTCCACCCTCTGACTGCAACCTGGCTCAGCTTCTCAGCACAGTGCAGAGATGGGGGGGGGGTGATATTGGCTATTTATAACATGGGATGCCATAAACACTTCCACAAGTATTTCCTGATCAACTAAATCTGACAGAAGTTGCAGAAGTAATACATTTGGAGCATCCTGCTACTTTCTTGCACTGAGGTCATCAAAAATGTGTGAGGGTTGTTTTTGTCTTATAGCCATTTGGACATTTCTTTTTAAAATTAATTAAATAATTAATTAATTAACATCTCGAACGATGCTCCCCCTCTCAGTCCCTCCCTCACAGAGTCCTCCCATCCCTCTTCCCCTTCTCCTGTATGAGGACACAATTGAAATGCTCCTAATGGGCTACACCCTTCCCTTGCTTCTAGCCCTCTAGAATGCTTGGGCTAACTCTGTCCTGCCTATTTTGGGGAGACAGCCTGGGATGTCTTCTCAGTCAGGTTTGTGGTCCCAGTGAAGTTTCTAGCTCTCTGTTCAAACACGGGACTAAACAAGCTAATGTTTTCAAGGACGATACATTTTCCATGACAAGAACCAACCCCCATCCCCACCCCAACCCCACAGCCTAGCTGAGTGATCTCAGGGAACTTTGGTGGCTTTCCTTGTCTTCCCTTTCTGTGAAATGAGGTGAGAGGAGTCAGCCATTCACGGATCCACTCAGAAGAAGTCAGTGAGGAAGTATACAAAAAGATCTCTGACACATGCGCCCACCCATTCAGGACAGTTTAGCTCAGTCTCTTTTCAAGTGAAGGTCTCCAGCAGGCAGTAAGGAGTTTAATTCCTGGCCTCTCCAAGGCCTCCCTTCAGTGAGCCTGCCTCCCTGCTCTTTCTTGCCCTGCTGCTCACGAACCAGGCTTCTGGGAGGCCAAGCTTCTAGGTTTTCTTTCTACTACCCATGACCTTTCCAAGACAGCCAATGCCCACTTTCTCACTAACCAAGCTGCTAATGGACTTCGGTGGGTGAGTACTCTGGTCATTAGTGAGGCTTTCTGTGTTCCATCCAGTCCTGATCCCTCTGCTGGCCCCTCCTATAGCAGCGTGGTCGGTAGTCGGTTAGAATGCCCAGACTAACTTTCCCAGAGCCTTAGCACTCAGCAGCCCAGCAGGCCTCCCACAGCTCAGAGGCAATGGGCACAGGAGGTGGCTGGCAGCAACCTGGGACAATAAATGCTGAGGTGAGGACCAAGCTGTGGTCTTTGTTCCTCCCTCTGCTGCCACTGGCAGTGAATTGCCCTGATCTCACTCCAGGCTTCTGCCTGTACCACTCCCTCACGGAAGAAATCTCTTGCCAACAGGAGCAACCAACACACAGGTAGCCTACTCTTTAAAGGACTCTATCTGGAAGGCCTGCACTCCCAGGGACTTTGTGCATCATTCCTTTTTGCTATAGAAGGAAGCTTTGTGTGTGCTTTGTCCCCTGTGATTCCCTCACTAGGCAGAATCTGACCTAGATGGCTGCTCCTTTTCATGGGAGTGAATAGAGCAAGCTAGTGAGAGACAGCACATAGAAAAGATGGCGGGGATGACTAGAGTGGAAACCAGAGACTTCATATCTGAACCTCAGAAATGAGACCTGAAGCTTGGGCTTAGGAGAGCTGTAGGTCTTGAGGTATGTGGAATTCGCACTTAATGCTTATGCCTCTCAGATAGTGTTGGAGGCCTTGCTGCCCTCAGAGAGGACTGGCTATGGTGAGAGCTACCTGAGATAAAAATCTGTGTCTGCTTCTTTTGTGTACGGCCACTTGCCCTTCCTCTTACCATTGTGTGCAGCAAGGCACTTACCAGAAAACCATGGGCCCAAATAAACTACTTCTCCTCATAAATAATCCAGTCTCAAATACTGTGTCATAGCAACAGGAAATGGACCAGAACAAAACTCATTCAGTCAGCACTGACAAATGCATCTACATCCTTTAAGAGAACTGCCAGGGATCTGTGCTAATGCGGGGTCAGAACTAGGCTCTGTGATCAGGAGAGAGCAGCTGGCTACAAGCTGCGTGATCTCTGCCAGGGAACCTGGTCTCTTTCTGAGCCATAGCTTCCTCATCTGTGCCGTGGCGCTCAACTAAGTACTTTCCTCTCCTATCAGGCCTATCAAGAAGCCTCTCATCGAGGAGAGTCCAAATCAATTTCTGAATATTTAGGAGGTCTCAAGAGAAGGACAAGGACCCAAGGAGGAAGGTAAAAGGACTGCAGCTAGCTGTAGCTTACATGCTGTAAAGAACTAACACGATGAGGCCTTAAATCCAAGAACACGAGCTAGAAAGGATGTTCTAAGGAATTGACATCTGTGCGGAGACATGTTCGACATGAAGGAGGTGGCCAGGAGAAGAACTGTGGAGAGTGTGCTCCAGATGGAGAACAGAGTCAATGCAAGGGTCCTGAGGTATAAAGCGGTTTGTGGCTTCTAGGCACAGATGTCTGTAATTGGAACAGAGCAAGTAAGGGGAAAGTGATTACAGATGAAGACAGAGAAGTTGGCAGGGCCCAAAACTGTAGAGAATTTTATAGGCCACGGGTAAGAACTTCACATTTTACTCTGAGGGACATGGGAAACCCTGGGGCTGGGGTAGGGGGCTGAAGTGATTGGCTTGAAGAGCTGTTGGGGGGCAATCTTAGAAACAGGGAGGCCAAGAAGGTGCTGTTGAGGCAGGGTGGCAGTGGGAAAGCCCATTCAGGACTGGCAGCCCCTCAAGCTGTAGGAAGGTAGCCGGGCTGGGACACGTGGAGAAGTGAAGATGTTGCCGACTCCTTCATGAAGTGGGTTAAACTCATCCAGTCTTCCTGACACCCCTCGGAGATTAAGTTCATGTACTTTCAGTGGGTAGAAGAGGATGGGGAGGCTTAAAGGGGCAAGTGGCTTGCTCAAGATTACACAGCAAGAAAGTGGTCAGCTGGAGTGGGAAGCGGGCTTCTGGACAAGAGAGCGTCTATATTTTTCTTCCACTGTACACTGGACTGGAGCTAGGCTCCACCTTTGGGTTCCCTATTCTCAGGGGCCAGCTCTGAAGAGACATTCTAAGTGCAACGCAGAGCCTGCCTGGCCAGCCTTATGCTCCCTCCTGTAACCTTAGTGTGTTCATCTATAAAGTGTAGAGCAGGCCCATTGTCTCCATAGCAACTTGAGCAGCTAAACGGAATAAGAAGGTATGGAAAACTCCCTCGTCTCTCCCCTCCTAGCCTGCATCGAGCTGGACCCACACGCCCAGTGGGATGCCAAGGGCCCCCCTTAGAAGCTAGCTAGCAGCCTGAGGCAGAGCTTTGCTCACTGCTGCTGCCTGGCTCCATTTCATTTATTTCTTCAGGGCTCAGGCAAATGGGAGTTGTGCTGTCATACCAGAAGGACACAGCAGAAAGAAGCAAAGCTTACTTCCTTCTCAACAGACAGAAACCATACTGCTCTGGGGACACCCCAAAAGCCCCTCCAAAGCCCAGCACCATTCCAAGCTGCAAGGAAGCCTGTGTTCTTTCTAGCACAGCACTCTACGGGTACACCTAGAGGAGCTGTGAGTCAGACGTGAGAGATTTGGTCCAGAGCACACAGATAGAGAGGGTTGGGCCGGAAATGAAATCCTGGTCATCCTCCCCACAAGTACACTGTGTTGCTAGTCATGGCTGCAGGCAGCCTGCTGTGCACAGCCGGAAAGTGCACATGCCCAGCACATGCCCGAGCTTTAGGCAAAGGTTCCTGTGATAAATAAATGTTCAAAATCACTAACAGCCCCCCAACCCATGTTCCCTGTCCCTAGGATATGAAATTCCGTCCTGATCATCCCCCAAAGAAGGGCTCATTTCCCCCCTACCAGCACCCAGGGCCTAGGAGGCACATACCCCTGCCTCTTATAATATAGCCCACTCGCCTTCCTCCGTGGAGACTGGCTTCACCCAAGGTAACTGGCACCCACAATGCCCCTCCTTGTAGCCTCATCACTGACCCCAACCCTGACCCCCTTCAACTGTGGCAAGCAAGAGCATGAGGGCACACAGAGGCCATGCAGAAACTGGTGCTGAGCTGGCCCTGAGGGACCTCACATTGGTGAGCAAGAAAGAGGCCATGGCCTCTGGGGGTGAGGGAGCTAGCAAGGGATTATGGGCTCCTCGCTTGGAAATGATTGGTCGTGACAAGCTCACTGCAGGGACAAAGCCATGTGAAATTGACCTCATCACCAGCGATCAGATCAGCTTGTGTAGTGTGAGGGGAATGTGAGGGGATGTTCAGCTGGGCGATGACCTAGTTAGGGCCTTAAAGAGGCAGAGCAGCTGCCCCACTCTGGGGAGGAGGAGGCAAGGGACTCTAGGGGCAGGCCCCTGGGGAGCTGCAGGTGGAGGACAGCCATTCCCATGCAGCCCTCAGCTGCCCCACAGGATATCTGAGATCTTCCAACTGGGGTCCAGCCTTGCAGGACTGAGGAACAAGGATCGAAGGGGCCAGCCGGGAGTCAAGGGCCACATTCCCACACCTGTCCAGACAGAAGAACAATGGGACACAGTACATACTAGGGATTCCTAGAGGGTAGGAATGGAAGAGAGACCCTAGAAACCAGGGAGAGAATGTATCTAATGACAAATTATTGACTGCGCCTTTAGCACTATTCAGAATACTTCCCACATATTAAATCACATTCAAAGTGACCAATGAGACAGACACTCTGCAGATCTCCATTTTATAGACGGGGCTTGGTGAGACTTAGAGCTTTTATGTAGTCATGCTCGAGAGATGCGGTGCTGGAGGCTGTGCTGCTCTTCGCTCACAGTGACAGGGTTGACCAAATGTGACAGGCCAAATAAAGACACCACTAGGAGGTGGCCCGTTCCTTTGAGGCCATGCCTTTCCATCAGGCCCTAGGGGCACAGAGGGGCTGAGAACTGGGGCAGGAAGGAGAGGGTGTCAGGAACTCCAGGAACAGGTGCCCGCTTTTCCCTTGGAGCCTGTTTCCTGACACTTGCATGAGGGGAGGGAGGGACATGTGGCCAGCTGGGCAGAGCAGACCCCCTTTCTGCCAAGTGTTGCCTTAGGGGATATGATTCCTGCAGGCTGGGAGTTCAAGGGGGGGTGGTGGCGGTGATTCAAGGTGGGGGTGGGGTTTCTGGTGGGACACATGGTATTAACTCTTTCATTGGTAATATGTGTGTGTAGAAAACTAAGCCCAGAGCCTGGTAGGGAAGAGAAAGACACTCCCAAAATATGCAGCCGGCAGCAGTCCTCAGGAGGTGAGGGTCAGAGCAACAGCTGCAGCATGAAGCATCCTGGTTGGCTTCCGGGAACCATTCCAGAGAGGCCTGAAATTTCTCCCTTGAGGGCTAGAAGCATACACAAGATGCCTGTCACCCTCCCCCCACCCCAAAAGATTTGAAGAGCACCTGAGGCCAGTGCCTAGGGTCTCCAGCACGAGCTGATGGGCCACATAGAACTGGTCAGGCCCAGAGAGACCAGCCCCCATTCCAAGTTTGCTGTGGGCCTAGGAGTTAAGGTTGAGAGACTCTTATGAGCTCAGACCCTCTGTGCTGGGGTTGACTAACAGAAACATTAGCTGACTGGATTGTTCTGTTCTCTCTCCAAAAGGTAGCCAGTCCTAAAGTGCCCCCAGGGTAGGCCTTTCTGCCATCTTGATCCTGTGCACCCTGTCCCCTGAGTACCCAGGAATGAGGTCTTAAGGTCTTGGCAGAGATAAACTGGTTTTACAACTTCTTTCCCATTCTCCGTGTACCTTGATTTCTGGCCACTTTCTATCCCCCACTGCGTGAAACTGAACAACTAAAACACTGGTTCTTAACCTGTGGGTAGTGACCCCTTTGGGATCAAATGACCGTTTCACAGAGATCACCTAAGACTATTGGAAAACACAGATATTTTTACATTATGATTCCTAAAAATAGTAAACTGACAGTTATGAGGTAGCAACGAAAATAATTCCATGGTTTAGGGTCAGCACAACATGAGGAACTATATTAAAGCGTCACAGCATTAGGGAAGTTGAGAACCACTGCTGTTGGTGGTAGGGGGTACACAACGATGTGTGACCAGCAGCCCTGTCTGGAATGTTTCTGGTGCTTCACCCAGGTTGCTTTGGAAGCTAAGGCGCCCTCTCTCAGCAAGCAGTGCGATGATTCTAATTTGAAGGGATTCTGTTTCTCTCTTGAGGACCCGGGGTGGGAGAGAGAGAGAGAGAGAGAGAGAGAGAGAGAGAGAGAGAGAGAGAGAGAGAGAGAGAGGCAAGAGAGAGAGAGACTGGGCCTAGGCAAAGAAAGAGTTTACTCCTTCAGGAAGACTTTGGAAGGGTGATCAAAGGGCAGACAGAACTGGGTGGTCTAGTGATCTCAAGGGTGACACAGCTGCTGGGAAACAGTTCAGGACAGGTCTTTTTGGTCAGGCTGAACTGTTATGCAAGGGGACAGCTGTCTCTAGGAAGAGTGAGACCTGAGACCTGTGTGCCTGGAGAGGTGGAAATGGAGGCTGTGTAGGACAACCATGTGAAGCAACGTAAGGGGGCCAGTGATAGAAGATGGCACCTTCTGCCTTCACGATCCCTTTTGTGCGCATGTCTTTGTGTCAATTAATACAGACCCAAGGGATATTTGTCTTCTTGTCAACTCTCCTTGCTGAAATATTTGTGCAAGTACTTAAAGCTAGAAGCAAAACAAAAGGCTTACGAACAAGTCCAGGGTATAGTAAGAGGAGGGAAAAGAAAGGAGGGAAGGGTAGAGAATCTCAAAAATGAGGAACACACAAGAAACAGAATCACGAACAGAAAAGGAGGCACAAATGCAGGGGCCGGGGACACAGAGAAAGGGAATATAGGAAAGGTTTCAAGGGCACCCAGACTAGGAAGGAAGTTATAGCAACAGAGACCATCCCCTGACTCCATTTGCTTCTGTCCCTGTCTCAGCAGTTGGGAGGCTTTGGGGTAGGAGTGGGGCTGTACAAATTACTTCCAAGCTGAGGTAGTGGTGGCCCACTGCTCCTTCAGAGGCTGGGGAGATAACTGGGGCCAAAGAGACTTTTGGTGGCAGCTACTGACAGGAGTGAGGGTGGGGGGCAGTGCATGGGTAAGAGGTGGAGGGAAGATCCGTTGCTCTTCCTGAAAGGAAGCCAGAGGCAGAAGAGGCTTGAGGCCCACGCAAGTGGGTGAGGGTGAAGAACTCCTCAGGAATGAGACAGGCAGCTTCTGAGCTGAGAGAGGGGCTGCCGCTGCCATCCTCAGATCCTGGGGAACACATCCTCCTGAGCAAAAGAGAAAATCCTGCTGTGCTGCTTTAAATAGCCACACATTCTGACAAGGCTTATTCACACCTTCACATCAGACTCTTGTACAGAGTTTCCCCACATCTAGGCAGCAATCTCTATGGTTCTGCAATTATATACCTAACCATTTATGCCTTTCATTGCTATGTATGGCCACATCCGCATCTATAACTGTGTCTGTGCTATTGGAGTCGACGCTACGCCTATATGGTCTATATGGGACTGTCTCTGGCCATTGCCCTCTACCCATTTAGGAGCGGCTTGGAGACCTAGGGGTTGGAGCCTCTGCTTTTTCACCTTCCTGGCTCCATAGCCATAGCATGGCTTCGTGGGACTTGTGCAGAACCAGCTTTCCCACTTTTCCTTTCCCGTAGATATGTGGCCATCTTAGGTTTGGACCAAGCTCATCCTGGCTGAGCTTTGTAAGGCAGAAGCAACTGCTTTAGCCTGCATCTGTGGTAATGAGGAAGGCAAGAGAGCATAAAGAAGGCTAAGCCGGGCGAATAGTGGGAAGAGGAGAGGGAGCCAGGAATAGGAGAGCAATTAAGTAGTTGTAAACTTTAATTATGGGTGGCCCAGCAGTGTCACCAACCTGTGTGGAACCTAGGACAAAATCTTGCCTTTCTGGGCTTTGAGGTCCCCACCCATACCATCGTTAAAGTCCTCCTAAGATGACAGCTGACAAACCTTTCAGATCCTGGCATCTTACCACTGGAGAGCTTTGAGCATAACAGCCCAGTGTAGTCAGAGGGATAAGTGTGGGTGGCCACAGTGCCATGGTTCCGAACACGCATGCCGCCCCTAATGATGGGTAGATGACATCTATCTGCACCTTCGATGCCCCTTAGAGAATGTGGGAATGGTAATAGTACTATAAGGTACTGTACATACATCATGCACTGCTCTGCGCAGCATCTGGGTGGAGTACCTGCTGCCCATTACTAGTCACAGGTTACCATACCCACTGATTCCATGTTTTGCAAGAGATAGGTCAAGGGGCAGCATCACTGGAGGATGAAGGAAAAAGAAGTAAAAGATCCTCTCACACGCCACTCGTTTTCTTCTCTAATTTTCCTTTTGACTTTTCGAAATAGTCTTGATATTTAGTCCAGGCTGAACTGGAATTCTCTACAGGCAATCAGACAGCCCAGGTGCCTCAGAGGACTTAGTCGGTGCACTTAGATTTAGTTGGGAGTAATCCCTTCTCTGGGTTTCTGGCTGTGTCTACCAAAGACCCTGCTTTAGGACTGCCCGCCGCCCCTCCTGCTGACCAGGACATAGTCCCTTGGCACACAACTATTTCCTAAGGCGCCCTTCTAGGGATTCTCTCTCACTCAAGGCCCAAGGTCCACAGGATGTCCCATTCCCCAGAGAGCCAGTGCTATCTGGAAGCCTCCCATGGAGCCTGTAGGCAGATTTGTCTCTCAGACCCACAGAGTCAACAAGCAGAGTCCAGGGTTCCAAGGTGGCAGCCAGCCTCAGCTTTCGCAGGGCAAGCATTACTGGCCTGCTCTATCACAACTAGCCTACTACCGAGCACTTCTGACTTAGGCAGGCACTGATTGGTGCTGTTTTTGTGTTTGTTTTGTCATGCTGAGAAGGAACCCTAGGGCCTCAAGTATGCTAAACAAGTGCCCTAACCACCAGCCCCGTTCTAAAAGCCCCAAGGCCCCTATGGGGCAGGTGCGCACATTTCAATTGGATTTGCACTCAAAAGCTAAGGCCAGAGGGAGCCCAATAACACATTATCTCAAGGCGATTGCTGTTGCTTCCTTAAATCTGGGTTTGTGTTGATCCCCAGCCAGTCTTCAGGTCCCCTACAGATTTCTTCCTTGTCTTCAGGTCACCTAGTCTATACCCTCGGGCTCAAAGCCCAGGCCTCTTCTACTTTACCTCACTGCCTCCCCTGGAAGGGTAGCCCTCCTGCTCCCTGCCCCAAAGACAACCGAAGAGGCCGTCCCTTCCCCCTTCCTTATTGTTGACAGCTCCAGCGCCTTCCAGTCAGCCTCTCCAGGAGGACAATTCCGACTGGCCAACGGGTGTCTCTGCCTGCCCTTCTCCACCCCGGCTCCCACGTGGGGAGCCCGGCTCCCTGGCTTAGGCTGTCCCATTCACACAGAGCCTTCCCCCATTGTCCAGGCCTGTCACTCAAGCCTAGAATTAGCATTTCTAAAGCCATCTCTTAGACACTACTAAGACCTAGACGAAAAAGAAGATCACTTTGAAACACTCACTTTGGGAAAGGATCTTGCTAGAGAGGAAAGCTTAGCTTTAGATTCAGGGTTCCAGGACTCAGTGTGTTCACTGTTAAAATGGGGAGAACCGCTCTCTTTCCTCTCTACAAGTAGAACGCCAAAGCTTTCTAAATTCAGAGTGGTGAAGTGGAGTGGCACCTGGGGCCCCAGAACAACTAACTACCTGTAACTTGCCCGCGGTTTCTTGAGCTCTGTTATTCTGGATCCTCCATTCTCCACCCACATGCCAAGGAAGACATGGAGTTTTGTCAAAACTGGTTTTCCCTGCCCTAACCCAAGCGGCCTTTGTTAGGGCCCTGGCAGGATGGGGCATGAATGGGGTGACTTCTTTGCCCTGGCATCTGCAACCCGCCTAAACAACTTGGGTGGAGAGACAGCGCCACCCAGTGGTTGCCTGGGCAGTAAGCCAATCTTTCCTGAGCTGGGTCCTTACAGACCTCTGGCTTCTGGGTGTTCCGCAGAGCTACCTCTCCAGAGAAATACTTTCAAAACTCGAGGAACTGCACTGGCATTGGTTTAGCGAAGGAGCAACTCAGCTCAGCTCAGCTTTTGCCTTCATCCCTTGCGCTCCTCCCGTCACACAGCCGATTCCTTATCCCTACCCGCGAGGCTCTTTCTTCCACTGCAGGTTCTATTGTTGCTAACCAGGCCTTTTCCATCCCTTTACCTCACGTTCCTTCATCTGGAAAATGGTAGGCAGGATACTCCTTAGTAACCCTCTGTCCTTCCTGATGGGCTGGGGAAATAGGAAGTAGGGTTTTTGTGGGCTAGAAGGAGGGTGTGTGCTTGTGGTATAAGGCACTTCTCCAAGCCAATAGGCTACCACCACCATGGCTCCGGTTCTACCCTGCCAGGCATTAGCAAAAGCTTGGTCAGGACAGGGAAAACAGTTCTGAGGTAACCCCATGTCTCCCCTGCCTGGAGATGCACAATCTACTGATCATCCTGGATGAACACCAAAGAAACGGAGCTGCTCCTTCCCACACCTTCTTTCTTTGCTTCAAAGCTCCGCTTACATGTCCTTCCTGCCTCCTGCCTTCCTCACTTGCTTGTTTACTGTAAGATGCGAGCCACCTTCTTCCAGACTGATAGGAAGCAAAAGGTGGCACTGGTGATCCCAGGCTCCAATTTAAGTCATCCCCACGCCATTCCACTCCACAGTGAGGGAGATTTCCGTAGCAGGAAGCAACAGGAACCCATGAGGGGAGAGGGAAGTTAGCTGTCAGCCCCAGCCATCTGAAGCACTCAGCAGACCTCCCTCCCTGGGGGCCTCCCACTCGGCGGACATCCCCCTGGGCCTCCTGGCATGCTCCTCTGGGATCTTGGCTCTGTGCTGGAGGGGGGCAAAGGGATTCCAGGCTCCCTTGCTTTGGGTGAGGAGAGGCATTTGAGCCGGGAAGATTTTTTTTTTTTCTGTCTAGAGTTCACAGAAGAGTCCAGAAATATGGAGCTAATGGAGAGAACCGAGGAGCCTGGAGATGGAAGTTGAGTAATTAGTGAGGAAGCGGCCTACCCAAAAGCTGAGAACAGTTGGCACCAGAGATCTGCCGCACCAGGGTCAGGGCTCTTCAGCCCCTTGCTGTAAGTTCCCATAGCTTAGGAGCATAGTCTGGGTGTGGGGTGCTGTGTTTGAGAAGAGCCCCCATCCAGAACAGCTCTCCTCAAACTGTTATTGTTATTAGAATGATATATGAGGGTCTGCCCAGAGAAAGTATTGTGCAACTAAAAACATGAGGATTGGGACTGGTGTTGTAGCTTAGTATACACAAAACCGTGGGTTTAATTCCCCAGTCCCAGTCAAAAGAAAACCATTGAGGTTTAAAGGCACAGATTTAAGCCATTCTTACATCCTACAAATAGGGAAACTGAGGCCAGAAAAGTAAATTAACATGCCCTGGCACACAGAATAGGGCTGTCTACCCACAGAGTCTGAAATAAACACTTCTAAGAAGAGCAGATGGAAGATGGCTAAGACAGTAGACACACTTTTGGTGAAGTCTGAGGACTGAGGTCTGAAGGTTAAGGGAGAGAACTGAACTCAGGGATGTCCTCTGACATCCATCTGCAGACTCCCACATACATGCACATACATAAATACATACATGAAAGGGGGGGACTAAGATACTTTAAAAAGAGCAATTGAATTCCATGAAAATTTCTAATTCCTCTTCAGTTTATATATAATCATGCAAACTGTAAAACCCGCCACCTTCTTTGGAGGGCAGCAGTAATTAGGGACATGTTTGCAAGCCATATTCCTGGCTAGTCTGGAAAACATAGCCATTCTCCTGCTTCAATCTCCCGAGTGCTGGGATCACAACTGTATAGCACTGCAACCAAGACGATCTTAGCCTGTCTGACAAGAAGTCACGTAAGCACCATTAAAGACATTTGCTGAAATGTTGGGCGTGATCTAAAAATCATAATAAACCCATGAGTATAAGCAAAGGGTTTGTTGAAGTGGACTAAATTGTTTTTACTTGTTCAAGCCAGGGTGCATGTGTAGCAGGGGCGGTGGCGGCAGTGGCGTTGGTCGTGGGTATTGGCTGCTGCCGCTGCTGCCGCTGCTGCGAATGTCTGGATTATTTTCCATCCTGAGTTTGATATTAGCTTCACTAATGTTTGATATGAAGTGGAAGTAGGAAAAGCCTTCTGTTGCTTTGAGGTTGAAATATGCAAGATGCAGCTGTAAAGACAAAGGAGCATTTCCCACTTGAACAGACTCCTTTTGTCCTCAAGCTCCTGGCAGGTGCTAGGGAACTTTGGCCTTCCCTTAGCTCTCCATGGACTGGCATGTATCACAGAGCCACATTCAGAGACAATGGAGCATGGGCTCCTGCTTCTCCTTGTGAAATTTGTCTCTAGGAATGCTTTTATCCTAGGCTGCTTTCCCTCTCTCATCGTGGGCAGGATATCAGAAAAATAAATCTTGCCATGTCATGGTAGCACATACATGTCATCCTAACAGACTACTGAGACAGGAAATCACCAGGAGTTCAAAACTAGCCAGGAAATTCCAGACCAGCCTGAGCTAGATAATGAAAGCTCATCTCTAAAAACAAATAAACAGAACCAACAGTCTAATGGTCTAAGCAGCTAGGGTAAGGTATCACTATACCTTAGAAAGAAGCTACCAACAGAACAGTGAATGACAAACAAAGAATGGGTGGACTAGGCACTGGTTTGAATGGAATGGGTGAACTAGGCACTGTTTTGGATTATCCCTGTTCCTTGTTTATGTACCCTCCCTCACACCGTCCTATGCCCCTAGCAGGCAGAGTAGGTGGCTGTCTGCTATTGACTTCACTCAGTGAGGCTCTACCAAGCCCCTTTGCTCTCTGAGCCTCAGTTTCTTTAATCTGTAAAAAGGGGGACTAAGGAAGTCACAATAGCAATCAACCCCAGAATGGGGGAAACAATTAGCAATCACATATGAGATAAGATTCTAGTGCTTGGAACGTATAAAACACTCCGACAATTCAAGAATAAAAAGATAATTCAACCTTTCAAAATGAGCAAGGATAATTTGGAGAAATAAGTTCTTTCCAAAGAAGCGGTTTAAATTTCCATTAACGCGGAAAGTTGTTTATCGTCATAGTCATTAAGGAAACACAAGTCAAAACTACAGAGACGGGTTTGTGGGTAAAGGTAAATAGACTTCCACCCTGACAACCTGAGGTCCATCATCGAAACCCATATGGACACACACACACACACACACACACACACACACACACACACACACACACACAGCAACACCAAAACTATCGTTGAGATTTCACCTCACATTCACTGTCACACTAGAATAAAATAAAAATCAAAACCCAGAAAATAGTAACTGTTGCTAAAGATGCAGATTAAAAAAAAAAACCCAAAACCTTTGTGCATTCTTAGTAAGACACAGAGCAATCCAATCGGTGAGGAAAACAGCTCAAAAGATTAAACCTAGGGCTAAGCATGTTGGCACGTACCTGTGATTCCAAAACAGAGTCAGGAGGATTACAAGTTTAAGACCAGCACTGGCTACACAGTAAAACCCTGTCTTCATAACCTAGGAGCGGCCAGAGCCTTTAAGTCCAGCACTGGTGAGGCAGCGCAGGTGGGCCTTCATGAGCTCAAGGCAACTGCACCCCCTATTTTCCAATCCCCTACCCCAACTACAAATCGAGTACTAGGCCAGCCAGAGCTATACAGTGAGACCTCGTCTCAAAAGAAAAAATTCAGAGGGGCTGGAGACATGGCTCAGCAGTTAAGAGCACTACTGCTCTTCCAGAGGACTGGGTTCGGTTCCCAGTACCCACATAGTGACTAACAACAGTCTGTAACTCCAGTTCCAGGAAATCTGATGCTCTTTTCTGGCCTCTGCAGAAATTGGACACACATGGTGCAGAGACATACACAGGGAAGATACTCAGACAGATGAAATTTTGAAAATTCAAAAAAAAAAGACAAAACAAATTGTAAAACCTGAAATTACCATATTGCCATTGCTTTATTTCCGTTTCTGTGATTAGAATACCCTGCCACTCCCCCACAAAAAATAACTTAGGGGAGAAAGGGTTTTCTTAGCTCCTAATTCCAGGTCACAGTCCATCACTGCAGGGAAGTCACAGCGGCAGGAGCTTGAACCAGCTGGTCAGACATCCACAGTCGAGAGCAGAGAGGAAAGAACACATGAGTGCTCACTTTCTTGCTAGTATTCAGCTTGATTTCTCTAGTCTTACTCAGTTCAGAACCCTCTACCTAGGGCATGGTACTTCCCACAGTGGTCTGTGTCTTTCCTACAACAATGAATTTAATTAGGACAAATCCTCAGAGGTGTGTCCACAGGCCAACCCAGTGTAGACAGTCCCTCACTGAGACTTTCTTCCCAAGCGATTCTGGGTTTTGTCAAGTTGACAAGTAAAACTAACCATCACACCTATCATATAGCAATTTTAATATTAAGTGTGTACCTGCGAGCACACCTCCACACACAGCCTACACATGAAGGTTCATAGCAACATTATTCATAATAACCCAGAGGTAGAAGTGAGCCCCAAAGTCTCGTCAACTGATTAATGAACAAGCAAAAAGCCGTATGTCCGTACAGTAGAATACTCTTTATCACTAGAAGGGAATGAAGCACTACTGATACAGGGTACAATATTGACAGACCTTGGAAACATTACAGTAAGGTACAAAGGGCATATATTAATGATTCCATTTATATGAAGTATTCATAACAGCAGATGTATAACAATAGCTAATAAGCCAATATTGTTAATGGGGTCTATGGGCAAAGGGGATAGAATTTAAATCCTGGAGGCAGTGTAAACACTGTGAAATGAAACGCTGCTGAGAGTTGTCTGCAGTTTTTTAAAAAGACACGGAACAGATTAAATATTATTTTGGTCCTGGAATTGAACCTAGGACCTTATGCAAGTTTGGTGACTGCTCTACCATGGAACTCTATCTCCAATCCCTTTTTAATTGCACACTTTAAAGGGGGAAACGTTGATGATATGTGAATCATATCTTATTTTTTAAAAGAATGAATTATAGTGGTGATTTACCAATTTGGCAGACTCACAAGCCGCCCCTCTGCATGAAAGCCTGTATGTTTAACATGCCCCTGGAGGGATTCAGATGCAGCCAGGTTTGGGAGCCTCTGGACTAGCTCTCCCATTCTCAGCTCTGCTCGCATCTGTAATGAGGGGGACCTGTAAACAGTTGCACACAACCCTTTTCTCTATGGGAGCTGGCCCCTCTCGGGTTCTGCATGCCCTGAAACAACCAGACCTCACACCCTAAGAAGGACCTGTTGCATTAACTACAGAAACAGACCCCTCTTGTGCTCCTGGGGCCGCAGGGGGGGTTTCCCCAGACCTCTGCAAGCCTCTGCAGTGGTCTGCTGATGTTGGCTTCCCCAAACGAGGGCTTCGTTCCTTTCCCCTCCCCCCCTCTTCTTCCTCCAGAGCTTCCTTCTATGGAGTCTGAGATCTACTATCCCTTGCTTTGACCACACCAATGCCAAACCTTTGCAGCAGGCAATGGGGTGAAGGAAGTTGGACCCCACTAGGGGACCTGACAGAGGAGCAAGCCACGGGGATAAACCTTAGACACCCGGGAAACTGCCTGCTGTGGGCAGCCTGGCTCTAGGGCCTAGCACAGATTACAAAGAAAGATCTTAGAGAAGCAAGCCCAAGCAGTTGAGTGCCTCTGGCTCCTGCCTCATGACCAAGGATGCAAGTATCTGTGAAAGCCTAGAAGACCCTGGACCTTGCTGGTCAGCTGCAAGCTGTTGGGGAATCTTGGCCTGCCCTGCCTGTCTGAGGCTCAGATTATCCTCCCTCCTCCCGAGGACTATGGCATTAACTGAGAGACAGCCATGTGCTGGGCACAACATGACATGCTCTGAGCTACTTCATATAATCTTCATGGTGACATCTGACAGTGGGAATTCCTCTTTTCTCAGGGTCTCTGAAACGTATTCATTCACAGAACCAATATTTACTGGGCAGTGATGTACCAGGCACTTGGCTAAATGCTGAAAATAACAACAGTGGGTGAGATCCTTTTACTTTTGGGGATTCCATTTTGTTTCTGGCCACAGAAGGAACTCTCTTGAAGTGATTGGGCTGAGCTATTCAGCCCTGCCCACGGGTTCCTATATCCTCCTGCCTCAGTTTCTCCCTACATGTGTAGATCCTCTTCACTGGAAGCACTCAGGTTGTCCTATGGTTGGTAGTGCCAGGAAGTGGGGAAAGCATTGTTCACATCTTGTCATCATGGCTCTTGCCCATTCACTCCACCCTTGTTTAATTGATTGGCAGCGACTTTCCTTTAAATGGGCTTACTTCGGGACAACACAAACCTTTGAGGCTTACCTCTGTGCCAAACTGCAAGGTCCATTGTATCTGTTGTCTGGTCTAGTTCTGTTGTCTTCCTAATAAACCTTCAAGTGAGTATGTCCAGCTGTGGCTGTGGCTGTGGTTGTGGCTCCCTGGTAGAATGCCGACCTAGTGTGTGCAAGCCCCAGCACACAAAAATAAGTTAGTTATTCACGCCATAAGAGTGTTTATTTATGTGCCACTTACAATCTGATAATGCCAGTCACATGAATGTGCTCTGGGGAAGGATGAGGACAAACAGTATGAGTCCCCCTGCTTCATGGAGGAGAATGTCACCTATGTCAAGAAGCAGCTTTGGTAAACCCTGAGCATACTGGGTTCAGAAATACCCCACTGGAAAGCAGTGTGGTATAGGAGAGACTCCAGGAAGAGATGAGGAAGAAGGGTAGTGGCCAGTGGTGAGGCCCTTATAATGTGAATGATGCTTCCCAAGCTCCCCAGTACCTGATCAATCACCAATTTACAGAAGACCTGAGAAAGATGCAATGAGAGGTCTAGGGCTGGAGCACCATTGAGGAAGCCTGGCAATGTTTCTACATTATGCAAATTCTGTGTGCCCTTAATATGATAGCACAGTTCAGGCCAAATCTATTCATATTTGATAAGATTGGAGAGCCTGGATCATGGTGGCTCCCTGGCCCTGACCAAATAATTTCATTGTACCTCACTTTCCCCATTTGAAGAAAGAGGACCTTCCTTACACCATGGCTCTGAGGAGTAGCTGACACAAAATGTATGAATGGAGCCTCACCCAAATATTATCCTGACTATTCAAAGAATTCAGTACACATGCTTTGGCTCCTTTGGTTTGTAAGGCAATGTTCCAAGCATCTGACTGTGGCGGGGAGGGGGGAGGGAAGGGGGAGGGGTGTGAAGGGGTGTGAGATGAGCACAGTGCTGTCCTTACAGCTGAGGAGCCAAAACAGACAAACTGTTTGGCTTGATCCCTATGAAATGGCCAACATTCAACCAGCTTTTGGCCCACAACCCAGTACTACTCTGACGTCCGGATCAGAGAGCAAAGTAAGCACAAAACAGGATGGGGGAGGGGAGAGACTTTCTGGAAGAATAAGGGCTGGCTCCTCCAATCAGTCTGCTTCCAGAGACTTGAAGGTCTTGAAGGGGTGGGCTGCAGTGGGCTGAGAGTCAGGCAGCCAAGCCTGCCAGGCTGGAAGTATCGAAGGGCAGTTGAGCCCAGGGAGCTGGGTGGGACTCGTTGTGGAGGGTCTTAGCTGGTGACTTTGAAATTGAGCCTTAGGGGTTGGCAAACAGAAGCTGCTATCGTTCCTTCATGTTTAGTGAGCTGAGTAGCCCAAAGTGGTCCAGCAGCTTTGTAACTCTGCCACAGGAAGCAGTGGTGGCAGCAGGAGAAACTAGCCAAAAAAGGAAGGTTCTGGAAGGGAGCTGGGAAAATGTATTCTTGAATGGCCAAGAGAGGCTGAGGAATGTTTTCCCCTGGAGACCTTGTAGGGAAGTCTTTAATAAAGTCTGGTTCTAGAACTGTTCTGCCCAGAGGCCCTGGACCAGATGACCTATTTGGGATCTTTCCAGTCTGCAGCTTAGGTGATCTCATAGTTCCTTATTCCTCCGGATAGGGTAACCTCTCCCAATCACACTCATTGGGGTTATTCCTCCCCTTAGAGATCCCAGGTTCCCAGAGCCACAGCTCTTCCGGTTGATGATTCACAACATTGTCAGCAAAATCATGCCAGTGTCTAGCCGCCATCCTCCTTGCTGTCAGCCTGAGTCAGCAGAGCTGTTCTCCCAATGTCCCTTAGAGGTGATAAAGCATAGATTAGCCCACCGAGACAAGATACACCTCACCAGTACAGTGGATTTTTAACTCAAAGAGCCTGGATCTGGGTCTTGGCAAGTTGTATGAGCTTGAGAAAGTCTTTTATGGGCAGGGAGTAAGTAAACTGACATTTGTGGATTGTTACTAGATGCTCTATACTTATTTACTGGATGAATCTGATAGAGGCATTATCTTTATTTCATGGGAAGGGGAGTTGAGCGAGGCTCCATGCTGCTCACCACTTATTCACGGTCCAACTGCTAAGTCCTATAGCTACAGTTGAAGGAAGGTTCATACCTTAGAGTCTGGTGACAGCTGCTGCTTTATCATGCACAGTCTTGGTTTCTACTACCTATAAACTGGTGGATGAATTTTCTAGGAGGAGTCAAAAGATATGTATCTGCAGGGTATGATGGCATATGCCTGCACTCCAGTAGTAGGGGCAAGAGGATCAAGAGTTTGAGGCTAGCTTGGGCTGTATAGTATAACCTGGTCTCAAAAGTCAAAACAAAACTCCCTACATATGGCACGGGAGGGACATATGTACCAAAAAGTGCAGCTACTAAGAATTGTAAAGCTCAACCCTAGCCACACCTCTAGGCTTCTTTACTTTGGTCGTTTCCGTTTCAGTTCTTACTTCATTGGATGGTCATATACATATACATGGCAGCGTGAGGAATGGAACCGTAGGGCCTTGTGCATGCTATGCAAGTACTCTACCATTGAGTCATCCCAGCCCTGTCAAGCCTTTCTTTAGTATGTTTGCTTGCCTCATTCACTTGGGAGCATCTCCAGGGCGTGCTGCCTGCCCTGGCTCGTGGTAGCGTGCAAGAAGCCCAGCTTAAGTGGCTGGTGGATGCGCAGCTTTCCTCTGACTTGTAATGCCTTTTTAGAGTTCCAATTGCCCTCCCTCCTCTCAGCTGCAGACCCATAATCTGCACACAGAAGCTAGCATCCTCCCTCCTACCTGCCGCCAGTCATGCTGACCTTGGCCAGCTGGATCCCAGTCTTCAGCATGTAGCTTTAGCCTCTTTGAAAGCTCTTTACACAATTCTATTGCTCTACCGTTGCCAGGCTACTGATCAAATAAATGACATGCTTCGGTTATGCTCATATGCTGTACACTTTCCTAATTCTGTACCCTGGCTCCAGTGCTTTGACAGAATGTCCTTGCTCATCCAATGTCCCCATTTGTGAAGTCCCTCCTGACCGCTCACTTTCAACATCCCATGCATCCCCACCACAAAGCAATAACATTTACCGGGCTCCTCATACCTTCTACCTTCTGAGGACTTAACTGCATCCCATTGTGTGACCACAGGCAAGCTCCTACCTCTATTCTGGGTCTTGGTCTCCAATCTCTACCCGTGTCCAGTGACTCCCCCCAAATTTGCCTTTTATGATCTGGCCTTTGGAAAGGTTATGAGGTGACAAGTCACAAAAAAAGAGTCCCAAGTAGGCCCTTCGAGGCTTGACAGCATGTGCTTCACTCCCGGACCTACAAATCAGCTTTTCAGATATTACATGCTAATTGGCTTGCTTAATAAAGGGATAAATAAATATCTACTTAACATGATTACTGTCAGAGTCCTGAGCTCCAGAGCCTTTCCATCCTTGGGGTTTTACTACAGGAGAAGCTAATTAGCTCTAATTAGGCAACTCCCAGGTGCCCCAGAAAGAGAAAATGGGGGGGGAGGAAGGCAGGTGGGGAAGGGGCAGGAAAGGGACATATCTCACCCATTCTTCCCTCCCGTGCAGTCTACTCAGGCCTGGCCTACTACAGACTCTTCAGGTACCTGGTTCAGAACTTCATCCAGCTGAGATCAGGGAAGGAAACATTTGGAGAAGCTACTAGGCACCATGTTCTCTGCACAATCTCATTTGATTCTCATAGTGAAGCAAGAATTAGTTGTGGCCCTACTCTGTGGATGGGGAAATTGGGATGGGGAAATTAGAACCAAGCACAGGGAGGCAGAGGTGCCCAGCTGGATTCCATTCCGAGGCCACAAGCATTGTCTGGCTCTTATTGTTCCTCTAGAAAACAGTGTATGGACTCTGTGGGGGCAGCTTAGGGGCAATCTGCCAAGAGAGGTTTTCCAGAGTGAACCAAACTGGCCACAGTCAGAGCTGATCCAGGAGCTAGGGAAGTTGGACACACTTTGGATGTCCCATCTTCACTGCCATGAATCAAGTCTCTTTCCTGAATGAAAAGCCCCTGCCCTCAAGTAGGTCCTTGAAATCTGTAGATATCTGAGTAGTCGATCACATAAGGGCAAGAAGTAGCTCAAATGGACCAGGTTTTCAGGATGGTACCCAAAGAGGAGGAAGATGAGCTCCAGGCCAGCCAGGGCTACATAGCAAGAGCTTGCTATAAAAGTGATATCTACTCTCTTCTGTCATGTCGTGTCTCCGAGAAAGGTTCCTAGGAGTTCAAGTTTGAATCTGGGTTTGGTTCTGTTCTGCCCTTTCTTGGTTATGTGCTCTTAGACATGCCCCCTTTTGCCCCTGTTTTTACTGCCACCATTCTGAATGTGTCATCACAATTCTTACCTGGTCATACTGACTTCCTGTTTGCTTCCTTCTTCCTCTGGAATCTATTCTTCATGCTATGGTTAAACAGATCTTGTGAGATTCCCCTGGCTATGTCCCTTGAAGTCCTCTCATGGAGCTGGCATGATTAGGCCTCTGTCTGCTATTCTGAACTCATTTCGGGCTATACTTCTTCCTTGCTTGCCGACTACCACTTTGGTCTCCTTAGTGTTACTTGAAAGGTATTTCCCTCGCTTCTACCCCAGAGCCTTCATGCCTACTGTTCTCACCACCTCACTGTCTTGGTTTTAACTATCTGTATTGCTGGCTCCTCCTTTCTCAGTGTCATACTAGAGGTGAAATCCAAGGCACTGAGCATGCTAGGTAAGTGTGTGACAGTTGAGCCTCAGTTCTTTCCTAGCTACCCTGGCTCACTTAGTACTCACTCTATAGCCCAGGCAGTCCTTAAACATCCCATCCTCCTTCTTCAACTTCCCATGTCACTGTGGTTACAGACCTACATCACCAGTCCCAGGTTCCCTTTCCTTCTTCAGTATTACCTCCTCAGAGACATAGTTTCTTAAACAGCAGCATGCCTGTTGGTCTCAATTTCAGTACTCTTTTGGGTGCCTTCCAAACACCACAATTGGCAATTATTTTTCATTCCATTTTAAAGTGTGTTTATTGACTATTTCCTTCCACTCCCGTAGAAGACGAAGTTGATGACGGTTTTCATCATACGTGTACCTCAGACAGTGCTTGGCACATAGTAGGGCCTCAACGTGGACTTGTTATGCAGATAGATGGCAGATGTTTGCATCAATGAATGAATGAACAGTTCTTAAAACTGCTGTAAGGATTAAATGAGCTAATGCCTGTTACATGTCTGGCAGAGAGCCCAGGAAAGAGCACAGCTCAATAGCTAACCTTAGAATGTGCATGTGACCTGTGGCCTGGCACCCAGCTGCTTTCTGAGCTAGCCTCACCCAAGCCAGCTAGTTTTCCATCCTCATAGCCTGTTGCCTACAAGACCCAGCTCCTGCTGCCATGGAAACAGCTTGTTCTCACCTGTAGGTGGTATTATGCTGGGGTGGAGAGCCTGCAGCGGATGTTAAACCATTGGTAGATTAAGATGGCCCGTAGTGGGAAATTAACAAACACGACAAGTGAGGACTGTCTGTTTCCTCTGGCTTCCTGGGGAGCCATTTTACCAGTATGCTCCCAGTAGACTCCACTACTACTGCATGACTAGCAAAGTGCCCACCCCATGTTCTTGGGCTTGCACTGAGCTCACTGCCTTAAAGGCCCAGCTTAAGCATCCATTCCTCCTCTACTGCTGCTGACAGTCTCCGTGAAACCAAGCAGGAACTCACAAGCCAGCATTTCTAGATATTCATTTTTGTCCTCTTTCTTTGAGTTTGCATGAGAAGCTCACTTTAAACCCTCCTGAAAGCAGAGGCATGGTGTGTGTGTGTGTGTGTGTGTGTGTGTGTGTGTGTATGTGAAATCAGAGGCATGGTGTGTGTGTGTGTGTGTGTGTGTGTGTGTGTATGTAAATCAGAGGCATGGTGTGTGTGTGTGTGTGTCTATGTGAAATCAGAGGCATGGTGTGTGTGTGTGTATGTGTGTCTATGTGAAATCAGAGGCATGGTGTGTGTGTGTATGTGTGTCTATGTGAAATCAGAGGCATGGTGTGTGTGTGTGTCTATGTATGTGCATGTGTGTGTGTGTGTATGTGTGTCTATGTGAAATCAGAGGCATGGTGTGTGTGTGTGTGTCTATGTATGTGTATGTGTGTATGTGTGTGTGTATGTGTATGTGTGTCTATGTGAAATCAGAGGCATGGTGTGTGTGTGTATGTGTGTCTGTGTGAAAGCAGAGGCATGGTGTTTGTGTGTGTGTGTGTGTGTGTATGTGAAATCAGAGGCATGGTGTGTGTGTGTGTCTATGTATGTGTGTGTGTGTGTGTGTGTGTGTGTGTGTGTGTGTGTTTCTGTCCCCACCCTGCCCTCCGGCACCTGGCACACACTGGACAATAATAAATGCTTCCTAGAGAATAGCAGCAGGACGGTAGGCTAAGGAAATGGGAGCTCTACATTCGGCTCAGCCACTGATTTACAGAGGAAACTCTAGCTATCCTCTTCCCCTTCCTCAGTGCACCCATCTAAAATGATACTGATGGTTTCTGAGCTTACTTGAAAAGCAAGCTTGCAAGGGAATACTCAGTAACTCACACACTAAGGGATATTATTATTTTATGCAAAACCCCTTAAGTATTTCCCAAGCTAGTAGCATCCCTTTGGCCCATCTGCTGTAATAGAAGACTCAGAAGCGCCATTAGAAATATTGAACTCAAAACCTCTGCTCTGCAGTTAATACCAGCCGGGGTTTATTTGAGCACTGAGTATGTACCAGGTACATTCTAAACACTTTCTGTATGTGGATAAAATAATTTAGCCTTCACAATAATGATGTTAAAAGTTCTATACTATTATCCATGTCCATTTTCTGCATGAAAGAAGCATGATCCAGAGAGGTCAACCAGCATACTCAGGCCATCCAGTGGCAAACCTTAACCTCATGGCAGTCTGTTCCTGAAATCTAACCACTCTGCAACACTGCCTTCTTATCTCTCAGAGGAACTGGCTTCCTTTCAGAGGCCCTGAGACCACAAGGTAGCCAGAAATCTACTTTCTCACAACAGTTCAAACAGTCCCACTGTGGCCAAGCTTTACTAAAAGGCATAAGCCCTTATGGGGAACATTGGGTTTTTGGCCCCTTTATGTTGTACCTATGTGACCTTGACCAAGTCCCTTGCTTCTCTGAGCCTTAGCTGCTATATCTGTTTCACATGAGTGTGTGTGTGTGTGTGTGTGTGTGTGTGTGTGTGTGTGAACATATTGCTTTAAATCGCCTCTTCCGATTCTCCTGGAAGGCTCTAAGGAGAAATTATTCCTCTCATTTTATATAAGTATGCTCAGAAAGGCTAATGTCTTCCCTAGAGCCTCAGAGTTAGGAAGAGTGGAAACAGGATTCAAACCTGAAAATTCATACTCCTTTTACTTACGCTGCTCTAGACTAGGTTAAGAATCATGGAAAAATTAAAAAAGAGCACGGCACTCACCCATTAGCAGCCTCAGTGGATGCCTGGAACCATGGTCACCACTGTACAAAAGGGGAGAGCTCAGGACTTTCCACCTCACCTAAAGAAGTACTCTTGAGATTCTCTTCAATGTATTTGAAAGGCTGCCATCAGTACATGTACACTTTGGAGCCACTGCTGTGTAAAATAAAGGTCATCTTACCACAAGCACCCTAAGAACACCACAGATTAATAGCCAAAGAAGCTACCAGATGATTAATAATGGGTGGGCAGTGTATACAGCATGTATATGCTAGAATAAAGGGAAGATTAGCATCTCCAGCAGGACAGGACAAAACACTTCAACATTTCATCATGCTACTCAAAACCGTGAGCAATAGGAAGTTTGTGAATTGTTTATTTCTAGAACTTTCCGTTAATATGTTTGGAGTTGATTAGATAGTCGAAGCCTCTCAATGTGGAGCATCTGATAACTCTGAACAGAGTTCTCACACATTCTGTTCCCAGTTTCCTTTACTCTTAACATCTTGCATTATCAGGATGATACACTTGTCAGAATTAATAAACCAAAACGTACACACTATTGTTAATTGCGGTTAGACATTCTTAGTTGTTCATGTACTGTCCCATAGCCTTCTCAGTGAAGCTGTTAGTGTCACCATCGTTATTATGTCTTCTTGGGTTCCTCTCTGCTAGGCCAGTTTCTTGAACTCACCATGACAGTTCTGAGAAGGAGTGCTCAGGTATTTGGTAACTCAACCAGAATTTGTCTGCTATTTCCCACGGGGATTAACTGGAGTTATGGGTTTCAGGGAAGAAGGCCACGGAGGTAAAAGTTCCTTTCTTATCGTAACACATCACAGTCATATCTTATCAACAAGACTCATCACTCTAGACATTGGTCACCTGACAGGGAGAGTGCTTATTGCATTCACCACTGTAAAGTCACTTTTCCTCCTTTTCCATAGGCCACTGTTTGCAAGGACGTCACTTCACACTGCCACACTTAAAGGATGGAGACGAGGACACCTCATGCCCCTTCTTGTGTGAGGAAGTGCTACATAAATTATTTGCAATTCTTCTGCTCCAGGGATTTGCCTCTTCTCCTCTACTTATTTATTTATTTAATTGTTTATTTATATCGCCATAGGCTCATGGGGGAGTTTCTGTATACTTTAGGTTACTAGCCAATACTACATTATTTATTTGGTTGCTCAAACTGTTCTCACTTGGCAGTTCTTTCAGCTGGCCCCTACTTCCCTTTGCCACTTCCCCATCGCCGTGGGTTTACGTTTTTGAGCACTTCCTTCATGTCTGGTACTACAAACCATTCCAGGCTCATTGCGTGTTTCCTGCTTCAGCACTGGGATCAACCACGTGTGCGAGGAGACTGATTTCCTTTTAATTGGAAGGTGAATGAAAAAGCCAGCTAGAGGCTCCGGACATGTTTGGCTCTACAAGACCCTGTTGACTAACGGGGCAAGGCGGTATGTGTATATATTCTATCTAGTGTATGTACACACACCTGTAACTACTCCTCTGTGCAACCATCTGTAGCTCTGTGAAGCTTCTACCATAGTTCAGATTGTTGTCTAGCCTCCCACTCAAATGCATTGCCACATAGATTATTCCAGCTCCCCCTTGCTTAACATAAATACATTCCCCTCCAACAGTGAGCAGCCTGGCTCCTGCCATCAAACCCACACTCTTTCTATAGCCTTGCTCCCTTACTCCTGCCAGATTCCCAAGGCTTGCATGACAGTTGACATGGTGAGTAGCTATGTTCATTTTTTTTTTCCTGGGCTCTGGACAGCTTTCGGTGGTGGGCTATGATTTTTGGGCCCTGGGAAATCCCCATTGGTTTGTTTCTATTGGCAATCTTCAAAGGCCTGGGATGCTTTGTCTCAGTACTTGTCTGTGGCCGATTGAGCCATTAGAGCATTGTTCATGTTGTAGAGGCCCCTCGACCACTGGCTGGCACGCTAGACTTACAGTCCTCTGTTTGGTCATCTTTCCCTTTAACCAGTCATGGGAGCTCTTGCTCAATCATGTGCTTCTATCTAGTGGGTTTGACTGACTGTGACGGAGGACCCTCAGGTGTCCCTGGCATAGGCAATCTGCAGCAGGAAGGATTAAGGTTCTTTTGAGCAGAGTTCCTATTAGATCAGCTTGGTGATCATCACCTTGGAGCAGTATGCTCACTGGATCCATGTGATCGGGGTCCCTGGCCAGCCCTAAACCTCAAGTTTTCTGTGCTTTGGAGTCCTTTCTTCTGCTGCAGAAGAGCTAACTAACAGTGGTCGCTCCCCCCAGGGTGACATTCTCTGGTTCACATCAACCCAGCCTGTACGTCCATTTTGGGGTCCTCTGACTGGCACACTTAAAGTCAGACAGAGTCCCTGAAGATTTCCAAGATCACATGCCTCATGTTTTCCTGCAGCTCTGAGGTCAGGCCCATATCCAGGAAACTGGTCTGGCAGGAAGATTGATCCCACGGGCTAACATGGTACCTTTTTATTTAGGTATTTGTTTCAGGATCATAGGAGGACTTAGATTGTAGAATGTTGCTAATGTGTTGAGTGGAATTGCTTTTGTAGAAAGGCTATCAACACCCCCCTCCCCATACCTAGGGCAGACTTTCCTTGGAACTTACGGAGTTAAGAGTAGAGAGTGTCCTGCAAGGAAGTCTTGAAGATATTTAGCATAAGGCATTCCTTATTTGCACTCAGCTCCCTTTTGTCCTACACCCCTCCAGAATCTGCCCTGGTCCACCTCTGGGGGTGAAGAGAGGAATAAATCCCAGTCCCTGCCTCTAGCAACTTCCAGGCTAATAGGGGCACAAGCACAGAAACTGTCCCTTTAAATAATATACTAAAAAGAACAACAGTAATAATAACAGCAGATACCACTTATTGAGTTTTTACTATGCCTAGGCATTGGGTGTTTAGCAAGCACCATTGATTTGTTCTCAGTGACCTCCTAGGTGTCACTATTATCCCCACACAGGGGCAGCTGAGGCTTGGCAATGGGAATCGATGGAAGTGTGAGGGCTATGATTGTAACTCACATCTCTCCAGCTCCACAGTCTGATTCTTTTACACTCTCAGACCTTGAACCTGCAGCCAAGTGTGGTAAGGCAACTTGCCCAGAAGAAAAGGGGCTGGATCCAGTGCCCTCTGCCCTCAGTTCCACAGAGAAGCCATAATGCCTTGCCAAGAAGACAGTGGCATGTGTCCCTGGTCCTCGCTCCTTCTACCATGGTCCCATCTCCTGGCATGGTCCCAGAGACAGGCAGGCCATGTGGCTAGCATATCTCCCTGTCAGCACTGCCAGGCCACAGCTGGCCCACCTTCATGCGCCCCCCTCCCGTGCCCAGCCCTCTCTCCTCAGCCAACCACACAGTCCTCCTTCCGTTCAGCATTCTTGCCAGCTGGTGTGTGAGCCCTGTGTGAGGAGATGAGGTTGCTATGGCAGCTGTGGAGGGCTAGTGTGGAGGGGGGGTACCCTGATGCAGAGCTGCTGACCTCTCTGGGAAGGGAGGCTATGGCCCCAGGCCTGGTAAGTGCTTCAGCAGGTCACCTCAGACAGCCTACCCCCACCCTCTCTGGCCTTCTGCCTGCACCGGGTGTGTTTTAAGAGCTCTCACCACACAGAGAAAGGGATGAGCCAGGGAGGAAAAATGCCCAGGCTCTTCAGAGCTCAAGCCCAATATAGCAGAACTAATTTGAAATGTCACTTAGGGCAGTCTCACTCCCAGCCAGCAAAAAGCTGGTTTATTTACATAGTTGGCTATGGCAGGAGGCCAAGAACCTTGTCATGCCAAGGCGTAGGGGATGGATGGCTAGGAGCCCTGCTTGTGTCCCCTCGGCCTGGAACCTTGCTCTGACTTACAATCTGGAAGCCCCTGTGTGCACAAGGGCCCTCAAGAAAGCCTTACCCCACTCTAGGGAGTGTTCACCCACCTCACCCCTTTCACAACCTAGGGCAAGGCACGGAGACTAGTGACCACCTTGGTGCCAGTTTGTGTTAGGCACAGCACTGCATGTCTGGCATGATTTTCTTATTGGGCACTTATGAAAGAGGGACTATCTCTATGTCCCAAGTCAGGAAGCTGGGCCTAAGGAAGATGAATGATTTTCTTAGGGTTCTATAGCCATTAAGAAAGTTGCAACCAGGATTCAAATCCAGGTCAATCTGGCTCCGGAGGCTATGTCTTTCCCCTATATCTGGGCTTTGTACTTTGGCTTTCGTCATCCAAGCTACTACCCGGGATATGGCTTATCTAGAACACGAGACTACCAATTGACTACCAGCCATATGTGTTATTGGGGATGAACCCCAGGGCATGCTGGGCCAGCATATATACCAACCAGTGGGCTGCACCCCTAGCTCCTGATGGCCTTTAAAAATAGAGTCCCCATACTCCCTCTTGGATTGCCCAGTGAACCACTAGACTGAAGTCAACAGTCCTATGGTGGGCAGGGTAGTTCAAGCCCCCAGGAAGAGAATGGTGCTTACTTATGTGCTTCAGACATAGAAGCACCTAGGTTCTATCTGATATGGGCATGTGGAAGTGACAGTCTTAGCTGACTATGCTTTGTTTGTCATGGACTGAGCATCTCCCCTCTGACTAGATGGATGTAAATGTTGGGAGCTCAGAGAGAAAGATGTAGTCTGTGTTCATGTGGATCTTTGAGACACTGTCTACAATAATATAGCAAGATTGGCTAATAGTGGCAGGTCTACGCCAGGAACTGTTTTAAGGCGCCAGGGCTCAGAGAGAGGACTTATTGCTATTCGGTAAAGAAACAAAGTGTTGAGAGACACAGCATTTTGCCCAGGGTCACTCAGCTGGCAAGAGATAACAGTGGGGTCTGAATTTATGCAGACTCTTGTCAAAGCCCATATTTTAAATTTTTAAGCATTTATGCATATGGGTGTTTTACCAGCATGTATGTCTGTGAGCCATGTGTGCTCCTGGCATCTGAGAGACCAGAACAAGGTATCAGATCTCTTGGAACTAGAGTTAACAAACAGTTGTGAGCCACCATGTGGGTGTTGGGAATGGAACTTGGATCCTCTGGATGAGCAGTCAGTGCTCTTAATCACTGACCTATCTCTTGAGCCACCCACCCGCTGCCCATACTTACTTTTAATTCACCATTGTCTGAAATGAAAGGGAAAGGTTACATAAAGGCGAGGAACCTTGGTTTGCCAAGGGTACTGCAGTAAGCAAGCAAGAGACTCATTTGCCAGTTGAACCATTCCTTGAGCACTTCTTCTTCAGAGTGTTGTCCCGGGAAAGGGTGCTGGAAGTGGTCCAATCTTTGCTCAGAGAAATCCAGCCACTCTAACAGGCTATGCCTTGGCTTTTCTTAGGGCTCTTGCTACTTCTTGGCACTGAGGACTCAGCTAGCCATCTAGCCAGCACCCAAAGGAGCCAACTGACGAAGGTCTGCCTTCTTGTCATGGCCCCAGGGAGAAGATATGGCTAGAATCAGTTGGTAGTCATTTAAGGATGTTGGTGCAGCACTGAGATGGGGAGGAGTATGGAGACGGTCCACAATAGGCCAGGATGTGGCAGATAGTTGGTTAGTGGGCAGGTCCTGGGCTGAAGAGACAAACATGCCGCCAGGTAGAAGGAGGAGCCACTTGGCCCAAACAGGAGATTCTGCTCACCATGTAGTTCTCCTTGAGATTCAAGACCAAGAGATCAATTCTAGAAGGCTCAGAAGAGAAAGGGTGACTTGGTCTGGTGATAGGGCAGAAGGCTTCAGGTCCTAGAGAACCTAGGCCATTGGATACAAAAGACCCTGGCTCACACTTAAAGCTGCTGTCTGATTACTAGTGACTTGTTTATCTTTCTGTGATTCTTTTACCAAGATAGCTCACAAGGGAATAGAGACCTCCACAGTGTAAAAGTTAAGATAGCTTCTTCCTGTATCGGTCCTCCTTGGGTGCCCGTCAGCCATATATCCTCTTACTGGACAGGACAGCACAGACCTGCGTTTGCAAACACCATGAGCTCAGGGAGGTTAGTTTTTTTATTTTATGTGTACAAATACTTACCTGCTATACCCCATGAATATCTGGTACCCAAAGAGGCAAGAAGAGGGTGCTGGTTCCCCCAGAATTGGAGACTGATGCGAGCTGCCATGTGGGTTTTGGGAATTGAAGCTTGGGTTTTCTGCAAGAAAGAGTCAGGGTTCTTAACTACTGAGTCATGAGAGATGTCTCCAGGCCCACATTTCTACCCCAGAGAGTTTTATATGAGAAGTATTTCTTGACCTAGAAACCTAAGGAGGCGTAGGCAGGAAAGTGGCTTCTGCATGGGTAGACAGCCTTGCCAAGGACCAAGTTGGCTCAGAACGGGTGTTGAGGCTGACTTAAAGAACAAGGACAGTCCTGGCTGGCTCATCAGTGGCATAGCTACTGACCTCAGAGGCTCAGCTGGGGAGGGGTGGCAGCTTTAGGGAAACTTCTGTGGGAAAACTCACTTGGCCAGGTCCTAATTCCAAATATGCTTCAGACACTGCTATAATTGTAGAACCATCCAGGTTTCCTCAACACTATGCCTGTCCCTCATTCACACAGCACTACCATCTCCCTGTCTCCCACTCCCAACTGGGCAATCACCAAATCCCCTAGCCCCTCCCATCTCAATTCCCAAACCATTCTGTCTTCTATGTTTTCCTGCCTTGTGCCATTTACTGTGAACACTGCAGTAGTTGGGGTGACAGGAGCACATTGTCATTTACTGAGTGCTTCAGTAGGCCAGGTTCTGTGCTGAGCAGTTACATAGATTTGCTCACTTAACCTTCCTGCTGACAACCTTCTGGGAGGTGCATTGCTTTATAGGCACTGTTTTTACAGAGGAGAGAAACTGGGGGGCAGAAAAGCAAAAGCGCCTTTCTTAAGGGCATTCAAACTCAGGCAATCTGACCTTAGAGCCACAGGCAACCATAAAGCTCCTGGCCCCTCTCTAGGTGCTGCCTGCTATTCCTTTCCCTTCCATTTCTCACTCGCTGCCAAAGCAGTTTCTGCAAAACCTGACTCCGACTAGCTGTTCCACTAGCTGGCTCAGTGCCTCATCTGGGCTTATGGAAAGGATCCACCCATGTTCCTACTGCCACTGTCCTGGTCCAGGCTGCCCACACCTCTCACACGACTATCAGCTGCTTGATGGCAGGAGATGCATCTGTCTAGTTCACCAGCAAAGTGCTCATTACACAGCTGAGCTGGTACTCATAGAGTCTCAGTGTCTCCTGTCTTTGCTCACCCAATACATATCCCACGAAGGCAAGAAGGTTCTTTCCACGCACAGCTCTGGAGATCACAACGCATAAGCCACAGCTTTTATTAAAGCCCACCAAAGCAAGGGCAAGTCAGTTCCACCTTTCACTTTGTTCCCACTGCTCCTCAGCCTGGCTTACTGTTAGTTGGCTTTCTAGCCCTGTTCTCTAAATATCTCTACCTGCGTTGTCTTTGGTGGTAGTGAGTAGTTGCTTTTAAGATGGTCCAAATTGAGAGATGCTGTCCATGCAAAATTCATGGCAGATTTTGGAGATTAAGTAGGGGAAAAAAGAATGTCAAACACTTTCATCATTTTTTTTCTATATTGATTTCATGTTACAATGAATGTATTTCACAGATACTGAGGTAACAGGCACTTAGAAGCCACTTTCGTTAAAAAGTATTGACTCCTCACTTTGGCCCACAAGGTGGCTAAAGCCAGGTGACTAAAGCCTCTGCCTTCCTCTTGGGTCAGTACTCTCTACCTTGGCTCAGGCTTCCTGTTTGACTCTACATAAGATAAGAGTCATTGTGGCTTGTCTACCTAACCCAGCTCATCCTGTGAGCCAACAAGGCTGAGCCAGACAGGCTCCACCCCATGAGGACAATTATCTATGAAGGAGAAGCTACATCCTGAACACATTGTCTTGTAGGAACCGCAGTGGTCCCCTTAGAGATACGGCAGCAATGAATAACTTACCACAACTTATCCATCACCTTGTAGGACTGGAGCTGAGACAAGATGGTGGGAGCACACCTTAATCAGGACTGGTTAATTATCCATATCCCTTGACTGATACCCTATTCTTCCTTTGTTTAAAAGTAAAGTTCAGATCAGCACCTCAAAGAGAAATTTGGGGTCAACCAGTTCTCTCTATTTGTTCCGTTTCCCAGTGCATGATTAAATCTCCTTCCTCTCCTTTTCATCGGTTCCCCTCTTTAATTAGCATATTGGAAAGAGTAGTAAAGCCTGTTGTGGCTGTTGGAGCACAGGCCCCAAATCTCTGGTTACATTGGAAGGCTTTTTAAAATGTAGCCTGCTAAAATCTCCAAGCTCTGTAAGTAACTCGGGTAACATGTTTATTACACAGAATCAATGACACTTCTCAGGGCTCTACAGTATGTTGGGGACATTTCTGTGACGCTCTCCTGGAACCTGGCATGGATTGGAGTGGTTTCACCAACTCAGCATAGATAAACTAAAGTGTGTGTTTCACTGGGTGTTGAGGAGATGGCAGGGTAGACCAAAGCCCCTAGCTAAGGTAATGTCATTTATGCCTTTGTCTCAGTGCCCAAGAACTTGGTTCCTAGAGATCATCAGTTGAACCCTGGGAAGGTAAGAAGAGAAAAACTGGGGATTTCCTCATGGGTAAAGGGCAATAAAGGCCTGGGGGAAGGGGAACTAATTTCACAGACTGTGAGCAAGTGTTGTTCCATATTGAGGCAGAGATTTCAGAGCAGGGGACTTCGGTCAGAGGATTGAGCTCAAAATCCATCTCTCCTGGGACCATGTATGGGCTGAGCATCCCTAACATGAAAATCGAAGTCCCAACTACTCTAAAACTCAAAATGGTTTTTTGTTTTTAGGATGCAGACAACATCATAAGTAGAAAAATCCATAATCAAAGTTCTGGCATCCTAACATTTTCTAAAATTACTGTCAGAGCTGGGCATGGTGGTGTACAACTGTAATCCTGACACCTAGGAAGACGAGGCAGGAGAGTTATAAGGACATGGCCAGCCTGATCTAATAATGAGACTTGATTACACACACACACACACACACACACACACACACACACACACACACACACGGTTCTATAAATATTTTTATGTAAATTCATAAAATTAATTTCATGTTTAGCTTGAAGACCTATCCTCAAGATATCTCATTGTATATATTCAAATATTCTAGGTATTTCAAATCTATTCAAATGTGACAATTGTTCACAGAAAACTGTTCATAGAAAAATCTAGTGCATTTATCTATTATTTTAAAAAGATTTCAAATCTGAAACACTTGATATGAGACATTTAAAATAAAGGACAATCAGTCTCTACTAAAGATCATTGAATTAGAGCTGGTGGGATGGCTACAGGATAAAGGCATTTGCTAAACAATCCTGATGACTCCTGTGAAGTGGGTCAGAGAGAATCTACTTTAGAAATGTGTCCTCTGACCTCCACGTGCACAACAGTGCACATCACTCCACACACAGCATTTAATAATAATAATAATAAAATTCGAAGAGACTCTTGAGTTGTATTTTTCAAACGGGCTGCTTGTGTGATGTGTAAATTATATTTCAGTAAAGACGCTGCTACATAAAAAAAATGAAAAAAGCATTTATAAACTCTGCAGCCAGGAGAAAAGAGCTTCCCCTATCTGTGCCTTGGTTTTCACGCTGTGAAAGGAGATAATAATGTACTTATCTTCTCACAGGGTTGCTACGAGAATGGAAAGAACCAACACACATGAGGAAGTCCTGTTATGCCCACAGCAGTGGCATGTTTAGTACTGGCTGTCATCTTCTGTGCCGAGTACTGTGCTAGTCATGTACTACAGAGTATTTTATTGCATCCTCACCATGATAATGTCACAGTGTGGATGCATGACCATATCCATTATGGAGGATGCAGAAACTAGTCATAAGATGCTTGACTGTGATGTGTATGTTGGCAAAGCTAGGTTTGGCTGTTAGGATTCCCATCCCCCACATTTGGTCATACCTCTCCAGTCTCTGGACTCTTAGCTTCATGCAGGGCCCTAAAGTCTCAGGTATGGCCTCCCCTAGATGCTGATGAGATGCTACAGGGTTTCTTCTAAGAAGACACACTTTTGTGCCTATGGCTACTTTATCAGGGTGCCTCCTTGGCAATGGAGGCTTGTCCCAGGACTCAAAGCAGACCTAAAATCAAGAACTATTGGGTCATGCTGCTTCACCCATGCATCTGAAGCTGATTTCCAGGTCAGCCATATGAAGATTTGTCTCAGGGCTCTCCACTATTTACAGGATCCCAGAAGCTGCTCTCAGGGACTTTGGGCAGGCACATTCTCCTAATGCTCTTCATTTTCTCCTTTTAAAAAATACCTCAAGTTCACATTGGTGACTAACTCACTCAGAGCAAGGAATCAAACCTAGATCTCATTCACTCACCAACTCCATTCATTCATATTTCTTATTCATTCATTCGTCACCTATTAGGTGTTGAGGATACAAATATGAATTGATTTCTGCTATGGAAAAAAGGCTGGAGAGAACTGAGAAAGGAGAAACACATGACAGCTGGGAAGGGTGTGTGTGTGTGAAGTGTATGCATGTGTGTGGGGGGTGGGGACTGGCAGGCAGAGACTGTCTCCTAGACAAAGCATTTCTTGTAGAATAAATATCATTTCACTAAGAGTAGAGAAATGAGGAGGCAAGGGCGTTTTCAGGGAAGGGAAACGACTTGGGCAAGCCTGGTAAAATGTGGTGTTTTGGGTGGGTGGTGAGAGACGAAATGGCATGTAGTAGGGGACATGGTGAGAGGCTGCTCTCATCCTGTGCTTTATAGGTCATCTGTGACAGCTCAAGGCAGCAGGAATGGGCTTGGTGGGCTTGAGAAGCCACTGAGGGTTTGGGGCCTGGCCAGTTTGGTTTCAGAGAGACCACTGTGCTAGCAGAGTGAGGAAAGATCCAGAGGGGCCAATGTGGAGGCAGAAGACCTTGGGAAAAGGTCAGAGAAAGGAAATAAACATCACTGTGTATCCCCCCCCACCCCCTGGGGAGGATAGAAGGGAGGAGTCTCCCAAGGCTTGTAACTAAGGTTTCAGTGCAGGAGTTGGAGGCAAGGCAGGGAAAATCTAGTCCTAGACTCTGGCTTAAGTAGCCACAAGGTTGCTGGGCCCTGAGGCAGGAACATTCAAAGGCAAGAATGGTGCCAACTGGGATACTAGACCACTATATTGAGAGCATCAAGGCACACAATGAACCAGAGAGACAGCCCTCTGCTCCCTGTGAACCCTCAGCGGGGGTTCTTTTTAATGTTTGTTTGTTCCAGACAGGGATTCTGGCTGGCTTCAAATTTACTTTTAATCCTCTTTTCTGATCTGGGATTCCAAATTGTGCCACCAGGATCTTCCTGATTCAGAGTCTCATGTTCCTCATTCTACTCTGTCTAGGGACTTCAGCTGTCCTCTGCAAATATATGGTGCCAGTGACAGGGAATGTAGGGTCTAGAAACAGGAAGCAGCGAGGTCTCTAAGAATGTCACAAGACTCAGAGTAGGACCTGACAACTAAAAGCTTACCTTATGCAGCCTAATTCCCAGAAATCCTCTCCAGAAACTGAAATTTCTATCAGAGCCCTTCCCCCAGCCCCCATCACACCCCAGCCAGGGAAAGAGCTAGAAGAACTCTGGGTACTGCTAAGGAGAGGACCAACTAAAGTGTGATTTGCATATGATTTGCATAAGACAATCTGTTCTCTGGTAATTTTCAAGTGAAAATGTTATCACCACTCCCTGGAGGGTCACTGCGTGATTTTTCTCTCCTTTGTTCTTTCCTGCACACAGACTGCCCCAGGTCTGCCCTCTAGGAAGGCCTAATGGGGAGGAGGAGCTGAAGTGGGCACAGGGGAAAGAGAGGGGCAGTGTCCTGGTTCAAGGGCTGACATTCCCACCCCAGAGCACAGTAGAGACCACAACCCCCTCCAGCTTACAGTGCCCACCTAGGCTGCTTCTTGCTACCCATGACCCCCGGATGCTGCCCTGCTCTGGGACCTCTCTAGGGGCCCAGTTACTAAGTCAAGCCCAGGCAGTTCAAGGCACAGGCCTGGCTCAGGGGATACTTTCTAATAGGTGGATAATTGCCTCTGTTAATTGCAATTTGATTTTAGTAATTTTTCTCTAAGAGCTTAAGAGGCCTCAGGCTCAGACATGGAGAAAGGGGAGTAGGGGTGGAGCCAACAAGCTGGGGTCCAATCATTCAGATTTTATCACCTACTAGTCCATCCCAGTGGGTCTGGGACCTGAGCAGCAACTCACCCGGTGTCTCAGTCTCAACAAACACATGCTGGAGAGGACTCTGAGGACCAGCAGGCTCCAGGGAATGGCTTGGCAACACCTCTAGAAGGGGGTTGTTGGCAGACTGAGCGAGTACATTGCCTGAGCCCCATCACAAGGACTGCAGGCCTTGCAGCCGGAGCTGGGACATTTGTCTGGGACTCTCCCAGTCCCTCCTACCCGTTATAGGGACTGCCACCATCTCTTCCCTCATTAGCCAGCTTTATCCTCCAGGGGTCCTCAGAGCATGTGGTTTTGGAACCCTGTGACCTCATGGACCACTGTTTCTAGTCCTAGATTTTCTGGCATTTATTAGGTGGCCCAAGCTGGCCTTAAATCCTAAATGATCTTGTCCCAGTCTCTTGAGCTAAGATGCCCATGGTGAGCCCCCTCGGTCTGTTATTTATTTATTTATTTATTTATTTGGTCTTAAAACAGGGAAATGATGCTATCCCTACAGTGGAGTTGTAGTGAAGATTGAAAACAGTTATTGTGAACGGGATTCTCCACCCAGCATCCAGCACTTACAAAGTTCTCTGTAAGTGATGGTTGGGCTCTGGCTTTTATGATTAGTGATCTCAGGGTACTCGGGATTCACTCCTCACCTTGCAGCTGGTACCCACATAGGGGACTAGGGAAGGGGGCACCCTGAGGTTAGAGCCTGCCTGGGATGATGCTAGAGGCTGGGAGCAGAAAGCTGACAGGCTGCAGTATCCTGAGCAGAAGCTACCCCATTGAAAGCTGAGTACCCTGGAACAGAGGCTGCATACTTACTTGCCAATCCACTGTTCACCACTCCTGTCTCCCTTCGAAATTGCCATGTTCCCACTCAGACAGAAGAGCACTAGGAGGAAGGGGAATCTAGAATCGGAGAAGTTTGTGAAGGAGTTTGTTGCCCTTGTAAAGTCACTTAGAGACAAATGGGCCAGGCTTCCAGCTCCTTTGTTGGCTTGTTAGCTGTGTCTTTGGGTACGGTTTTCAGCCTCAGTTTGCTCCTGGGTTTCCACATAGAATGGCTACAGGATTAGCTAGGATAACAGGCAGCAGCATGCTTCATAAATAGCCATTTCCTCCCCTGCCCCTCCCCTTCCCACACGTGTAAGGGGAGCAATTATCTCCCTGTGTTTATGCATGTGCTGCCTGCCTCTCCCCACCCAGTTCCTCCCTCATGCGGAGGTGTCGGGCCACTGCCTTCCTTTCCACTGGATACAGGCCCTCTCTGTTGCTGGCAAGGAGCAGGAGGGGGTGATGAAGGCAGGTAGTGGTTTGGGGCCCTTGCAGAGTGTCTGGGTGCCTGCCCACCACCTCTGGCCAACGGCTGCCTGCAGCAGGCTCATTAAGCCCAGAGGACCCCAGAACATTATCACAGGCCTTCACCTTAGCCCAGCCCCCAGGGGCCTAACAAGGGAAGGGCTGCACAGACAAGCTCTTTGCTTAAGGACTGGGGGGTGGGGTAGAGCTACACTGGGCAGTGGCCCAGAGAGGAAACAGAAAAGGGTAGGCAGGGGTCTGGGGGAGCCTCGTCTGTTAGGCAGGGCAGGAATTGGGAGATGTGAGGAGAAGGCCACAATTTCTGCTCGGTCTTGGACTATGCTGGGCCTGGTGTGGCTGGCCCCTGCCTGTAAAGGAGGTGTTGACAGAATGATGGGGTGGGAGGTCCCCAGATGCGGGCACTGCAGGGCCAGCATGCTGGGAGGTGACTGCCTGGTACCTTGTCCTGGGGCTTCTGGATTCTACTACTTACTATGAACTTGATTTGTGTGTTTTGGGGAAAGTTCCTTCAGTTCCTCTTGTCTAAACTGGAGCTGAGAATAAACACACAGTGAAAAGCATGTCTGGAAGTGGGGCACACTAGATTCAGGAGAAAGGAGAATGGGTCAGGAGAGGGGTGCCCAAGGGCCCTCATCTGTCTCTGGATTGTTCAGATCCTAGAACTGGATGGGATGGAAACATGGAATACTGTACAGATTTAATAGAGTGGTGTGACAAGGACATGGGTGTTGGTTACACTGCATGTTTTACTGCCTTTTGGCATGTCTGCTATGGTCCCTGGTGAAGTGAATGTTCAGTGACAGCATCCTTGGCCTTTCTTTAGGGAGAGAAACTCTCGTGCCCTGAGAAAGCCTCCAAAGCAGACCGAGTGAGTCCCAAAGGCACAGCCCTGTGGAAAATCTATGCATATTAGGTTAAGCAAGCACCCAAACTCATTCTCAGACTCCTATTGTCTTTTTCAATGTATGCCTCCACTAGGCAGACTTGCATATGGAAGGCATCAGTCTGTTAGTGGGCCTGTGAACTATGGCCCACACACAGGCCACACCCAGCTCCCTCTACTTCCAAATACCAGTGCATCTGGCCAAGTCTGCAACAGTGGCAGCCTAGAGGAGTGGCTTCCATGTTCAAATCATCTAGGAGCTTAGAAAGGTGTATGTATGAGTATAGGGTGGAACTTGGGCATCTACTAATCTTCAACGTCTCCCGGGTAGTTCTAGGAAGTCCTGCTGAGAACCTGGATGATAACCCACAGAGTCTGTTCCACAGTTCCTCAGCATCTGCCTCTTGTGAGCCAATATTATGTGATTCTGGGATATGGTTGTCTTCTGCCATGATGGATTTCAAAGTACATTGCTGGGAAGTGATAACCCACATCCCTACAACCCAAGAGGATTGCTAGTTGTGAGGGCTTTGAAGAGGTGAAAAAAAAAAGAATAAGCCCCCATTATGTTCATGAAGCTAGATGAGGATGTCAGTTCATCATTGGTTCCTTCTCTGCCCATGTCTTCTGAGCCTTGGGCCCGAAGGACATAATAAACTTCTTCTTGGAATCCTTTCCTTCTCCTGTGAAGGGCAGTTGTCCTGCATGCTCCCCTCCAACCTTCTTCCTCTCCTCCTCTTCCTCCTTATCCTTAGCCCTCTTTTTCCTTCTCCCCGGCTTCTCTGCTTCTTGTCCCTCTGCTATTCATCTGTCCTTCACCTCTTCCTCTCCACACTTCAGATTCTGGCTTTGGTCCAATGTTCGCATCTTAATACCCAACTCTACTGTCACGGCCATACTACTGTCCACTTCAAAGCAGTTTCCTACCTTCTGTCCAGCCCCAGCCTCTTTGCCAAGCTCTAGTACCACATCTCTAAGTACCTAGTAGACATCCTCATCTGTGACTTTCTCTAGTACCTCAGATTTAGGTACTAAGCTAAATTCATCACATTCCTGTGTGCCTTCTGCTCGCCCCCCATCCCGTGCCCAATGTCTGCTCATGAGTTTCAGCACAACAAGCTTCAGTCACACAGAAACCTTAACATCACCCCATTCATGCTGCAACAGCTGGGCCATTGACTGCAGATTCTGGGGTTTCTCTGGGAGTACTAACGCCCTTTCTCAATTTTTCCCATTGCTTCTGTAGAACATGGATCTCACCTGGCAGTCCAGTATCATCTGACATTTCTCGAACATCAGAGGTTCCTTGTCTGGCTTCCAAATAAGTCTCTATGGAGGTCACAAAGTCACTTGCTTGCTTGGGAAGGGAGTGAGCTGAGTTGGGTGTGATGTGGGGAATAAAACTAAAAATGAATATGGAATGGAAATGACACACCTTATTTATAGTAGACTGGCAACAGTCTTTAATGTGTGCCATTGTACTCGTGTGCAAATGACAGTCTGTCTCAATCTATTTGGGCTGCTATGATAGAAATATTGTAGACTTTGTGGCTTAAAAATAAGCAAGAACACATTTCTCATGCTTCTGGAGGCTAAGGAGTCCAAGGTCAAGGCACTGGTATGTTCTATCTTCTCCATAGAGCTTGGGTTCTCTTTTGATAAGAACAGTAATCTCAGACCCCATGCCCTGAGTGGTTCTCAAACACCTAATACAGCCACTTAGGAGGCTGGGACTTTAAAATAGGAATTTGGGGGAGGAGGCACAGACACTCAAGACTGAAAGGAGATACAATATGGCTAGACATTTCAGTTTATCCAGAAAAGACAGAAACCCAAATGTTAGATGTAAATTTTCCAGGTTTTTCAATGTTGGTAAACGATTCATACTTTTGTAAAATTTTGTGCTGGGCCATACCAAACCCATTTGTGATTGGTTGTTGCTCCTTAAAACTCAAACTTGCAAAATGTGGGTTCACTTTATAGTACAATCTATTTGGGATGCCTTCTTGTCTCTTCTTGTCACCAGATTTCTCTCAGTCTTCATGGTGGGACCCAAGAAGCTGGCCCAGAGCTGCCCAGTCACCCAGTTTATTTCTACTTACTGCAACCTTTACCCTCCTATGACATGTGTCTGGAGCCCAGAAACGCTACCTAGGGGAGTCATGGCCACTGCAGCCACTAGGGTTAGAGGTTAGAAGTGCTGAGATCTAATTAGGCTGCCTGGATTTGAATACTGGCTTAGTGACTTATTAGCTGAGTGACCTTAGGCAGGATTCTGCCTTCTCTGTAACCCAGTTTCTTCCTTGTGGGGGTTGTTACAAGGTTTAAATAGGATAACCCAAGAAAATGACATGGTTTGTAATAAACTCTCCAAAAAATGGCACCAATGCACATAAAAGTGGATAATGCAGCTGGTATATAAGCGCTTGCATGTAACTGTGAGGACTTGCATCCTCATCGGCATTTCCCATTTAAAAGCCAAGCAGGCCACGTGCTCCTAGCCTGAAAAAGGGCAAAGTTCACGATCAGATCTGTTTCAAGGGAATATGGTAGAAAGTAATAGACAAGGACATCTGATGATTCTGAGCTTCTGATAGCGATGACCGATGAGTTGACTTCTGGTCATGCCAGCTCTGAAAAAGCCAGGTTTTTTGTTTGGTTGGTTTTGTTTTCAGAGACAGGGTGTCTCTGTCTATCCCTGGCTGTCCTAAAAGTCACTCTGTAGACCCAGATCTTGAACCCAGAGATCCGCCCTCCTCTGTCTCCTGAGTGCTGAGATAAAAAGGCATGCACTATCACTGCCTGGCTGAAAAAGCCAGTTCTGCCTAGTGAGGATCACTAATGAAGGGCCTGGCAGCTTTTCCCGGAAGGGAACACATGGAATTTATGTTCAGGATTTATGTTCAGGTGTGTCTGGACCATAGTGACTCCATTATCAATATCTCCATTGGAGATTATTCCCCCTTTTTTGTTTTGCTTTTACTCTCACTGAGGGATAAGCCCAGGGAAGTTAGGAATCAGGACTTGTTTTTTTTTTTTTTTTAATTATTTTATTGCCGCCCTTATCTGCACCCTTCAAGACCAAAGCCCTCCCAGGAACACAAACTCAGGAGCACAATGAATGCATGAGAACATGCTGGTCACAACAGACTGAATTCAAGCACCGGAGGTCTATTACATGGCAATTATATGCCAGGCATGGGTCTAGGTGCCAGCAGGAAAGCACAGAGTCAAAGGCACAAGCGCTGTGCTGGGGAAGCCCTGGCTGCTGCTTCCCAGCTGCTAGCCGGTAGGTATACCTCTCTATTTGCTTCTTGTGTCTGACTTTGACTTCAGCATCTGGATGACTTCCAGAATCCCCAGCAACTGGGGATTCTGGGAACACTGGGGAGGGATAGGGGCGTCCCTGCTCAACTTTGTTAGCTTAGCTAAAATCAAATGAATGCTCTCCTGTGCCAGTTGGTGAGCAGGAAGAATTAGTGCAAGCCTCCCAATTGGAATCTAGAATGTGAGACTGTGTGCATGCTTAAGTGCTCACACACACACACACACACACACACACACATACACACACACGCGCGTGCGCGCGCGCGCACACACACACACACACACACACACACACACACACACACACTCCGCTTCTCCTCACCCAAAACACTGAATTATGAGCCTGGAGGTGCAGGGAGCTTTATGTAGGGATTGACTTACCAGATTCCTTGTCAGGGACTATACGTCCAGTGTGTGTGTGTGTGTGTGTGTGTGTGTGTGTGTTGCAGAAGGGGGGACTTAAATCACAGAATCACGGGGAACTTTCAAAGTGAGTTTTAGAACTTTTAAAACAAGTTCTTGAAAAGCGACTACTATGGCACTAAGTTCTTCCAAACAGGAAACATTTCTGCCAGGCATGCATGGTGGTTGGTATACATATGTCATTTCCAGAACCAGCGCGACTGAGGCCAAAAGACCAAGTGTGAGGTCATCCTGGCGGCATACTGAAAGCTTAAAAAAATGTTCATGGGTGATTGTCATCAGCTAGAGGAATTCTGGCTGTTCTGACTCTCCTGTATGTCTACCCTTTGTTATTGTACAACACACACACACACACACACACACACACACACTCACACACACACTCACAAGCGTATGTACCCTCCCCTTCCCTCCATCTTTCTTTTAACTCCATTATGCCTAGCAACTTTTCCAACTCATCCCCAGCACAGCTGAAAGCGCCTTTGTACCTGTCCCAACTCTAAAGCCATGTTCCACATGGCACGGTCTCCAACGCTCCCTTCCCTCCACACTCTTACCTTTTCACTTAGAGAGCTAGATAGGAATAGGAAGATTATCCCCTCCCCCAGCCTGTGGAAATTTTGCCTCACTCTCCTTTGGGTGCTAGAAATTATTGTCATCACTCGGGTTTAAATTATTTGTTTCTTATGCTACAGGTTGATGTGTGTGTCCAAATGCACAGGCAGGTGTGAGAGTGTGCACAGGCACAAGTGTGCATCTGAAGCATTTAGTGCAGTGTAAGCAGTTAGTAGCTGTAAGACAATTCTCAAGGGCATTGTTTAGACACATATCACACACACACACACACACACACACACACACACACACACACACGCTCGTGCGCGCAGTAGTTACGCGAGTCCCCATCTGAACTTCTGGGTTCTGAAGCCACAGAAAATGGAGAAGTAGATCCTTGTCTCCAGCCTACCCTAGAGTTCACAGTCCAAAGAGGCAAAGGAAAAACTATGAAAGCTGTTGGTACAAAGGCCATCTAAAAGAGAAGGGAAGCAGGGAAAGCCACATAACCCAGGGCTAGTAGAAAACGGCAGTTGATAGGACAGTTTGAGCTGAATCTCAGGGGTGCATGAAAAGCAATGTGTTCTAGGGGTGTCAGTGTCGGGTAGGAGGTGCCCAGTGAGCCACTCAAGCAAAGGACAAAGTAGGCTGAGTGCTGATGGTGGGAGATTAGATAGATAGGGTCCAAACTGTGACTAGCCTCGTGTAGACTTATTCCTGTAGGCGATAATGAGCCATCAGAGGTTTTGTAAGTAGGGAGTAACATGATCAGAGCCGTGTTTAAGGAAGATTAATTAAAAATACTGTATGGTGTGTTTAATTCATGGTTAGCCCTGGGCTGTAGAGAAGACAGGAGATGAGGCAAACAAGGCCCCAAAGAACAGGCAATTCACAAAGTAACAGCCAATAAACATATGAAAGGATGTTCAACCCCACTAGAATGCAAAGAAATGCAAATTAAGCAACAATGAGATACCATATTTGGCCTATCAAATTAGCAGGGATTAAAAATTTAAAAACCCTCGCTGCCGCCTAGGGTTTGTGAGGCCAGCTATTACTCACTGCTGGGCGGGGCCCTGAGCCTCAGCAAATTACCAGGGCCTTGGGAGGAGATTGGAAAAGCTTTTTTTTTGAAAGGGCATATTGTGTAACTCAGAAACCCTATTTTTAGGTATTTATCCTAAAGAAATCATTGTGGAAGTGAGTGAAAACTCATGCCCTCCATGTCCTGGGTGTTACTTATAAAAGCAAATAACTGTGTTGAATGAATGGAGAGAGGTTTCAAATTGTGTAATGGAGATTTCAGAGACTGGGCATTAACATTTCTGAATCCTCAAAGGCTGGAGGCAAGAGACCAAAAGAGTAGTTTTAAAAAAACTGCTGCGGTACCCAGGTCAGGTCTCTAAGGGGAGCCGCTAAAATTTGTCCTGTGACCAGACGGTGCCTTTGTTTGGCTTTGAACATTCAAGCTGGCCTCTTGGTCATGCAGATGTACCTCAAGTACCTATTCTTTGTCTTGGGGAGGCCCTGACTCCATATGCAGATGCTGTAAGCAGCGATGTTAAGCATTCTGTTTAATAATGTAAAAGGCTGTCTTCGTGGTGGGCTTGGGGGCATCCTCACAGACTCTCTTGTGATGTTAAATGATTTTCAGCTTGCTCCTGCTAGGCTTTGCAGTAGCAAGGGGGCAGGTGGGGCGGGGGGGGGGGGGTCACTGACAACCCTGGCATGAGAATAGAAAGGACAGAAGAAAAGAGCTGTGGGTTTGAGGCGCCTAGGTTCCCAGGCCTGAGGCAGAAGTCTGTTTTAAAGACTGTGACCGCCAGCAGTGAGCCCTGGGAAAGGGCAGGGATTCAGAGGAAAGCAGGTCATTGTGGCGATTGCAATTTCTTGGATCAACATTGCTCTGAAGGAAGGTCTGTGCTCAAGAGGATTTTAGGTGGTTCATGGAAGAGAAAAGGATGGAAGACTTGCTTAGGACGAAGTGCAGGCTAAAAAGGAGAGGGGCGTGCTGATAGAAAGGCCGACACTCCGAGCATGTGTGAGGGCAGGTGGAAAGTATATTCAACAAGTCTAGGAGGTCGTTTGGAAACATTCCTGTGTGCAAGCCGGGAGCCACCAGCAGGTGAGTAAATTAGCTTCAGCTGGCTTTTGGAAATTACCAGCCATGCTGTGGCCTGCATGTGGCCCCAAGGAGCCTGATAAGGCTACAGAAACACTGAGGGAGAAGGACAAAGGGTGCTAGAAGGGAACAGGGACACCCTCCAGCATTAGCTGGAGATGTAGTCAATAAGTGGTAAGTGTCAGGATGGGTACCTCTGAGGCAGGAGGCTAAGTGCCTTTGCTCTGGAAGCACAGGTGGACTCTCAGACTTAGGGCCATTTCTATTTTAAGAGGACTGTGAACAGCTGAAGGATTTGGAAATGCCCAGGTCATAAATGCACAGGCGATCAGCCAGGTGGTTAAGCAGCCATTCTAAACACTGGCTGGAAAGGATTTCTTCTGAAGAGTGGCAGAATGGCAATGAGATACTAGGAGGTACACACACACACACACACACACACACACACACACACACACACACACACGGGAGGGAGGGAAGGAGGGAGACAGAGAGAGACAGAGAGACAGAGAGACAGACAGAGACAGAGAGACAACGACAGAGAGACAGAGGAGAAAGAGAGACAGAGACAGAGAGAGATAGAGAGACAGAGAGAGAACAAAATAGTATGTGTGCATACCCAGACTATTGGTCATCAATGAGGTAACCAAGAAAGAGACCTAAGAAAGGTGCTATGTTTGAATCAAGAAATATTGTGGTGTGAGTATTCATGACCCCTCAAAATTAATGATGGGACTAAGTACGAGTAGTGGTAATAGCACCATGGAGGGAAGCATGAGTGCCTACCTGTTACTGAACTTAGGGGGTCCACAGTCTGTGCTTCAGACAAGCCTGTTTTAGCTACCTGTCCTCAAAAAGCCAATTAAAGGACCCAAATGACCAGAAAAAAGCATATACAGGAGTCTTAGCTGATATGGGCTCATGGGAAGAGGGACAAACACATCCAGTGACTCCCCCAAGTCTGCCTTTGAGGGACCTGACTTGAGGGTGGTGTTTAAAAAGAAAACAAGGGCTATTCATAGCTAAATAGTCTGGTGAGGAACTAGATAGGGAGTCTCAGCTTCTAAAGTCCTGGAAGGTCCCGTGACCTTGCTCCTGGAACAAGCTCCTCCTCCTCCAGATGGCTCCTGCCATTTGATTTCCCAGTGAGAGATTTCAGAGGAAATACTAATTTCTAGACACCCATTTTAAATATTCTGATAGTCAAAGAGAGGAGCACAAATGTGTCTTTAGAATAGTTTTCATTCCGGACTAGCCAGGCTGTACCTAGAGACCACAGATAGCTCTAGATTCCTCTTTCCAACATGTGAGCCCTGTTGGCAGTCTCCAATCAGACTGCAACTTTCTTAGTCCTCCTGTCTTGGACTGTTGGCCCGCAGGTGTGTGACAAATGCATTGTGCTCGTTTCTGAGCTGTCCAGTCTTCTAGCGGTCTGAACTAAGATGAGATCAGGAAAGTATCCATTTGCCAGCCCACTTTCTTATTTGGCTTTGTTTTCTTGCTGGTGGGGGGGGCAATACTAGAACCCAGAGAACAGTCAGAAGTGGATTGCAGCCATCTACACATGGGAGATATAACAAGGCTCTGTTCTCACTGAGGCAGCTGACAGGAAAAGAAGAGCCTAGAAACCATGAGATGCAAGAACCTGAGAGACTTGATGACAGATTGGATGAGGGTAAGGCAGGGAGGCACCCAGGTATCTGGTGAAGCTTGGGCTATGTGTGGAACAGGTGGTCTGGAGAACAGATATATCTAGCCTCAGGCACAGTTGTCCCAGGGCCATGCCAAGGACAGGGCACAAACCCCTGAGCACTCTTACAGCTCTGGGAGCAGTCAAGAGACAAGTTTTCCACTGCCAAGGAAGACGGCTTCAGGAAAGACCTCGGATTGGCTGGCTTTGCTGAGTGAGGACATATCTTCTCAGTTACTAGGGAGGCCTAGGTGGGCAGATCCTTTGAGCACTGGGGTTCCAGAACAGCCTGGAAAACTGGGCAAGATCTTGTCTCTCAAACACAGAACAAAAGAAAACCCAACAAAACAGGATGGTGATTGACTGAAAGAACGTGCATGCTCTTCTCTGACAAGCAAGCTGCACCTATGATCCAATGACAAGGATCTGGATACCACACTGACTGCTCTGGTAATCTAAGAGAAGGCCTGACCTCATGTAGACCTTGACCCATACAACGTCGCTAATGTGTGTGTCCAGGGAGAAAGAAGGCTATTTAGATGTTCAAGTTAAAGCCTAACTGTGCATATAGGCATGTGTGTATGCATATATGTGTATATCACTCAGATTCTCCAGTTTCCCAATTGCCAATCTGTCTCTTCTCCATTTCTAAGGCCACTGCCCAAGTCTGCACTCAATGTCTGTCACAGGACCCCTTGTCCTACTTCTGGGTCTGAAGCTTCAAACTCTTTTGGGTGCCAGTGCTATCTCCAGGACATGAGTACATACCAGGTATGTGTAGTGACTCAGAGTTCTGTCACTTTCTAGCTTGGTGGCTTGAGTGAGTCCCCCACCCCCAATCCTTGTCTGGCCTACAGTTGCTCTGGGACCAAATGAGTTAATACTGGGAAGGCAACTAGAACCGGGGCTAACAAGGTCTGCCTGACTTCTAACTATGTCATTGCTCCACTTAAGACTCCAGCTTTTCTTTCTTGACCTTTCACTACCCGCCCCTCCCTCATCTCCCAGGATGATGAGTAGGGTCTTGGAAATGCCAAATGTCTGGTCACTTTGAGTGCGAGAGTGTTGGACGCAATTTGTTTCTTGTATGTTTCCTGTTGTCTGGGATTGCCTCTTTATTATAGACGAGGAAGCTAAGTTTCTGTGAAATCAGCACAACTGGAATGAGGCCAGGCTGCGATGCTCCTGGGGTTCTGTGGTCAAGACAGCATGAGAAGAGCCTGGTGAAAGGTTGGTGGCACCCAATTCCAACTCATTGATGCACTGGCCTCACCATATGGTTTCTCAATACTCGTTGTTCCTTCCCTGAGCCTCAGTTCCCTCAGCTGTATCATGAAAGACTTGGCTTCAGAAGACCCCAAGGGCACCCTTATCAGTAAGTATCCGGTACCATCTTGCCTGCCTTCACCCTATACTGCCTCTCCTGAGATTGGCCCCTGGGAGGACAAATGGCAGTGGAGAGCAGGGCCAGGGAGAGGTGACAGTCCTGGAGGCAGAGGCAGAGGACTCATTAGGCGTTAATGAACTGCAGTCAAGCATATTGATCACCTCTCCAATCATTTCCTCCTAATTCAGTCCTCAGGGTCAACAGGCCTCTGTCTTTCCTGGGCTTTGTGCCCATGCTCTCTCTGAGCAGTCAAGGGCTCTTGGAAGGGCTGCCAGGCCCACAGAGCATGCGCAGGAGGAGAAGTGCTAAAGTGTGAGCCCCAGCTCCGGCTTGCTGCCCCGTCCACCCTGTAGTGGTGTAGCCAGTGCCAGTCTCATGGGCATGCTGCCAGAGAGGTCTGCAGGGCTCTCCACATTGGGTTAAATGTCATGCTGTCCCACCTTGAAATTCTTTGAAATTCTCTCTCTCTCTCTCTCTCTCTCTCTCTCTCTCTCTCTCTCTCTCTCTGTCTCTCACCCCCCAAAGTTTCCTATTTTTATTTGCACCTAGCCTTACACAGGCTAGCCTGTAAGCTATACAATCGGCGTCTACCTGAGCACATAACAGAAGCCCTACTTCATTTCTCTTTCCTGTAAATGTAAACAACACATTGAGAATGTCCCCTAATCTCTTGAACCAGCCCTTGCACTACATAGGGGACAGCTCCCTTATCTGGCAATCCTCAAGAGATCTTTGCAGCACTTTTGCCCTTCAGTACTTGCACTGAATGAGCCAAGCCCTGTGCCACTTTCCTTGCCTGTCCATCAAGACAGCTCAGGCAATAGGCCATTGTCTAAGAGTTGTAAGAATTCAGACAATTCTAAGGCAATCATGAGTTTGTGGGGCACTGCAGTACATGGCTTTCTTTCCAGGCCTCAGAAGGCAGAGGCAGGGGAATCTCTGTGTGTTCAAGGCCACCCTGTGCTACACAGTTCTAGGCTCTGTCAAAAGAAAGAACAGGAGACATTGCCTCCTGCTCTGGTTTACATGGGAAGTTCCCCACCCCCAGCCCCACACTGGCACATATTCTTCAGCTGATGAGGGCTTTTTGGGGTCTGTTGGAACGTCTAGAAGATGGGGCCTAGGGACAGGACCTGAAAGGTTGTTCTGGGTACCTAGCTCTTACTCCCATCTGTTTCTGGGTCCACAGGATGTGTGCAGGTTGTGCTGCATGCTACAGCCAAGGAAGAGGAGCTCTCAAGGCCAGTGCAGGACATTCTTCAAGCACGGCTTTTGGAATTTAGAATTTGCGGCCGGAAGCTAAACCCCACAGCTCTTGGCATTCTTTTCTACTGAGCCCAAGAGCCTAGGCCTGTGCTTGCACACTCTCCCTCTGAGGGTCAATAGCAACGGAGCCATCCCTGACCCCCCACTGCCCTTGGGGGTGAGGTTCCTTCAGCCTCCCTCAGATGCTGCAACTGGCTGCCAAGACTGGCTAGTGTGTGCACGGGTGGCAGAGGGCCCAGATATCCCCTGCTTTGCTCCCTCAGGCTGTCGCTGTTCCCTGGGGCCCAATTAAGCCAGTGCTTTGTCCCTGGGCAGCAGAGGCGGGTGTCCCTGGCACTCTTCAGCTTCACACTCCATCTCTTCATCAGCTGTCGCCAGACAGCCCACATAATGTGGGGATTTCATGCTCAATATTCTTGATGAAAGTGGAACATCAAAACCTCAGCGGGGTGGACACATGGAGACTAAGTGAGGCTCTCGCCCAAAGAGCTATCATCTCAGCAAAGGAGTCAGGAAAGCTCCTCTACCAGGCGGCCACGAACTCTTCTCGTCATTAGTGCTGCTGTCTTTTATTGGCTTCCCTGCATCCGGGTAGAAAGAATGTTAGCCCTTGCTTTTGCACATGTGTGTCTGAGTGTGGACTCCCTTGGCTGATAGCAATCTCTGCCTCTTGTCATACTAAATATTGATCGGCGCTGTTGGGAGACGCCAAGGCTTTAATCTTCTGGCTGCCGCTCCCTGAACACTGATGTGGGTGTTGGGTTGGGGAAGAAGATCATATTATTTCTTCATACACCTGTTTTGCCACTTGCTTCGCTCCTGCACAACACTTGGGCTATTAATGCCACGGGAAATCGGCTTTCCTGTAATGTCACTTTCTCTCTTCACTTTTCTGGTGTGCCAACCCCAGGCAGTCACCACCCACACAGCGCCTTAGGGCCCAGGCAAAGGATATAGGGGATTTCAGTCTTTTTTTATTTTTTGATTCTCCATTCATTCAGTAATTGTGTTATCAAATACTCAGGAAGTGTCTACTGCAGGACAAGCCCAGGGCTAGGTTCCATGAGTGAACAGATCCGTAGGGCAGAGTTTGATACCCACTCAGAGGTCCCAGATAAACAGAAACTGATCTTGTGACAGTGTCATCAGCGTGTGTCAGGAAAGTAGAGCAGCTATGCAGGTGATCCAGCAGGTGAAGCAGCTGCCTGATTCTTCCCTGGAAGAAGTGATCTTGAGTCTGGGTTTTGGAGCACACACTTTGAAACAAATGAATAGCCCTTAGAGGAGAGTACTGTCTATTGCTAGTTAAAGCCCTGTTTTACCACTGATCTCCATGACCTGGGATTAGGTCATAGGCCCCATCTGGCTTTCATCTGTATTTTTCAAGATTGAGTGTGTGTGTGTGTGTGTGTGTGTGTGTGTGTGTGTGTGTGTGTGTTTATATGTGTACATGTGGGTGCCTGTGGAAGCCAAAAGTAGTTGGATCTCTTGGAGCAGGACTTAGAGATGGTTGTGAGCCATCCATCATGTGAGCTGGGAACTGAACTATGCTTGTCCACAAGAGCTGCAAGCACTCTTTACCACATACTCATCTCTCTAGCTCATCTGTCTTAAAATGAAACATCCTGGCATGGCCAAGTGGTGCACCTCTGTAATCCCAACCCTTGAGAGACTGAAGCAAGAGGACTATGAAACAAGAGTTCAAAGACAGCCTGTACTACATAGTGAGAGATATTTTCAGAGAGAGTGGGGAGGGGAGGGGAGGAAAGAAGGTAGGGTGGAAGAGAGGAAGGAAGGAGGAGTGGGGCAAGAGGATGGCTTCAAGTCCTAGGCCAGCCTCCACTGTATGTTGTGCTCTAGGCCAGAGTAGGGCTACAGTGTTAAACAAAACAAACAAAAAACGCTCTTTGTGGTGACACACACCTTTAGTCTCAGTACTCAAGAAGCAGGAGTGTCTCTGTGAGTTTGAGGCCAGCCAGGTGTATGTAGTGAATTCCAGTATAGCTAGGACTAAATAGAGCTTCTGTCTCAGAAAGAAAAGTGGGGAGAATTTACTATAGGACATAGGGTTTCCTGGGTGGAAAGTGTCTGTAATAATAGAAAAATGAGCCAGGGCCCAGAGCATTGCGACATTGACAGGAAGCTTCAGAAAGGAGTACAAACCTGCCAGTACTGGACTTCTGTCTGAAGTGGAAGGAGAAAGGAAAGTGCCTAAATTGTCCTGGGCAAAAGAGGAGGCGTTTTCATTTGTGGGATGGATGGCATGAGACCTCTGGGACGATCCAGTAAAGGGGGTCTCCAAATCTCAGCCCAGGAGCCCACCCAGGGTGTGGCAGGTTTATAAAGAAACTGACTCAGCAGGTGGGGCGATTGCTTAGACTGGCTTAAAGCCTAGCTCCTCCTCCGAGGAGCTGGCAGACCTTGAACAAACCGCTCAATCTTCAGTTTTTCACACTCTAAAATGGAGATAATGACAGCACTGATGTCACCGAGGTTGCAATGAGGTAATCAATGGAGGGGACTTGGCCAGCATCTACCAAATGCCCCCATGTCATTGCTACTAATGGCTGAGGTCACAGAGTCACTGAATAGCAGAGCTATAATTCCAACTGAGGTTGGCTCAAAAAGCCGCCCCTTTGGTGGCCCCTGTGTCCTCTTGTCTCCTGCCTGCTTGCTGGCATGGCCACTCAGCATCTCTCTGGAGCTATACTGAGCTAAGTGTCAGCTGGGACACTGGCTCCTTTCTGCTCACAGAGCTCACGAAGCCAGCTGCTGGGTTTCAGTGCTGATTGGTAAATGCTCCTATGGAGAGCAGAACACAAGGCCCTCGGTACCCAGCCAACCATCAGTATTGCTGGGAGAAGGGAGTCAGGTTTTTCAAAACAGCTCTGATAGCTCCCACCCAATGCACACTCTACCCATCTCCCCTCCTAAACAAAGCCCTAGTTTTACCCATGACGGAACTGTCTAGCTTAAAGGCAGTTTCCTGGCCTTTTCTATGACTACACGTGATTCAATTCTGCCCAATGAGATAGAAAAGGAAATGTCACATAAGACTTGTGGGGTAGCTGCTTAAAAGAAAGGTGATTGAGTTTGGGTGTATTCTTTTGCTCCTTTCTGTCATGCAGAATGGTGCTGTGGCAACTGAACCTCCAGCAGCTGAAGTGGGGATTGGGACAGTGGGCTAGAAAGATAGAAATCTTGGCGGTCGCAGTGTCACGTCCCTAAACTTTCTTCTCCCAGGCATGTTGCATGTGAGATTGCAAACCCTGTAACGTGTTTGTTGAGACAGGGTCTCTCTGTGGCTCTAGCAGGATGTTGAAATCAGAGAGACACACATGTCTTTGCAAGTCTCCCTGAGTGCTGGGATTAAAGGTGTGCACTGCCACACTGGACCAACACACACACACACACACACACACACACACACACACACACACACACACACACTTTCAGACACTATCACTATATAGCCCTGGCTATCCTAGAACCAGCTATGTAGACCAGGCTGGCTTCTAACTCACTATGTAAGCAAGAGCTCCCACTGTCTTTGCCTCCAGAGTACTAGGATGAAAGGCTCCAGGTTGACTCAAACCCTGTGTTTTAATATGGTTCAGTTCCCTATTCTGAATTCAGTTCTGATCTGACTCAGAAAAATTTACAGGGAAGAAATGATTTGGATGGGCTCTTGGGATGAGTAATTCTGTGAAGTGTTAACATCCATTAAAGGCATGGGGGTTCAAAATATATGGCAGATGACAGCATTTGCAAGGGTAACCAAGAAGATAAACCACTCATTTGATACCATGGGTCTCAGCCATAATGGATTCCTGACAGTTTTTCGGTAGCTCTGTGGACTGACAGCCTCAGTTTGTTAACTAACTTTTCCTTGTTGCTGTTTTACTAAATCAAGATAAATGTTATTTTCCCTTTTGCTGATGAGAAAACCAAGGAATATGGAGGTTTGCTGGTCTGTCCTAGGTTACTTAGCTGGTAATGGCTGAGCTGGGATTTGAACACAGGTGGGCCTGAGTCCATTGTCTTTTTGCTGAATCTGCAGTATGGATCACCAGGAGGAGTGACTGAAGCACAACGTTCTGGGTGCCACTCCAGCCCCTCAGATTCAGTGGGGTTGGGGTGCAGTCTAAAGCTTGCACTTCTGATTATCTGTGGTGCGAAGTGCAGAGAGCTGGTGCTGCTGCTCTGCAGGGGTGCTTGGGAAACCACTGGGTCGCCACATTAACAGAGGACAGAAGTCTCCTTGTAGCAGACTCAGTGTGGAGGCACTGTGACTTAGCATAGGCCTGCATCTTCAAAGGTATTGAGCCATCTCTTATCAGCCCCTGCTAGGCTGGGTTGGGTGGCTGAGCTGAGACCAGACTGGGTAAGAATGCAGATCATCCCACACTAAGAGGCAGCTGCCAGCTCCGGCTACAACACAAACAGACACAACCCTTAGTCCCCCTGCTGGATTTCATTGGCTCCTTGGCTCCTGGCTTCCAGAGGGCTACTGCTGGCCCACCAGGAAGGAGGAACAGGATAAAGAACATTTTTTTATAGACCAGGAACGAATCTGTATCTCGCTGCTAAGCTCTAACCAGATGTGAAAGACTCCATAAGTTCCCAAGAGGTTGCCCGAACTGAAGATCCTAGCATAAATATTTCCCTGCACCTCTATGGAAACTTCGTTATTTTAAAATGCATCTTGCTGGTGAGCGCTTGGTGGTAGGTCACTTCCAGGGTATGGATTCCTTAGTGGTAAGTAACTGAAAATGCCGCTGGGGCTGGAGAGATAGCCCAGTGGTTGAAACTACTGGCTTTCAGAGAGCCTGGGTTCAGCTCCCAGGACTCATGTGTTGACTCACAAGCATCTGTAATCCTAGTTCCAAGGGATTCAATGCCTTCTTCTGACCTTCGAGGTCATCGGGCATGCATATGACGAACGGACACACATTCACTGGAAAAATTCATACGTGTAAAATAAATGAATATTTAAAAGTGGTAGGGATGGAGCTGGGAGTGGGTCACTGACTTGCCGGAGGGTCACTATATAAGGAGAAAGAAAAGACAAGGCAAAGTGGAGGGATGCAGATGGCAGCAGCAAAGGTGTGGGAGGTGGAAAAACACATGAGGCAGATGCACACCAGAGCTATGACAAGGCGATAATGGGATGTCTGAGTGGTCCTATCTTTCTCCACTGCCTCTCTTTCTAGAACCACCTTTGAGCCTGGCCTTGTCATGTTCAGCTAGAGTAGTGCCTAGAGTCAGCATCTTCCGATGTGATGATGGTGGAGTTGAGATGGGGGGCGGGGTGGGAGGGGGGTCAGGAGGAACAGCAAGGAAGGCCCTCAGGTCCTAGAAGAAACTGCAGCTTTGGAGCAACTCTGCATGGGCAAAAGATCCACAGACGCTATCCGACTCGACCCCCAGCTCAGAGTTGGGGCAGCTCCTGTGTCACCAGTGAATGGTGGGTGCAGACCCTAGGGGCACTGGCAAAGGCAGGGGAAGGCCTGTCTAGTTCAGCCAGGCCCAACCAGTCAGTGGCTGCGGTAAGTTGGGGTAAGTTGGTTTGTTGAGTCTGCCTGCTGGGCTCAAGGACTTTGTTTTTCGTAATTGTCTTTTGTCTGCTGAACAAGGGAGGTGAGGGGGCATCGGGGCAGGTGGGACGTAGCTTGGCAGGCCCGCGGAGGACAGGAGACCTCCCTGCAGCTTCTAGCCAGCCTCATTCCTGGCTCCTGGCTCCTGGCGTAGCATCCCAACTCCAGCCTCACGCCACTGGGACCCCAGAGGCTGTGGAGTCTCCTCTCTGGGTCCAGATAGAGGTGGGCCAGGCCTGGAGGCCGCCCCACCGCACCCTGGCTGGCTCTCAGCCCTCTCTCCCCACACACCTCTCCTTCTCGCTTGCTCTCAGAAGCTGAGAGTCTTTTGATAAATGCCGCCCGGCTGGGCGCCTGAGGAAGGCCTGCCGCTCCTGGGAGGAGCCTGTCGACATCCGACACTGGGAGAAGGATGGCCCTGCCAGGGAGCAGGGTGGGGGCGGGGGCTGCAGCCCAATTCCCCACAGAACAAAAAGATTTCTCTCTCCCTTGCACCAGCTGCTGAGTCCCCAGCCTCGTCTCGATCATTTTTCAAATTGCAATAAATTAGCGTTTTCTGGAGCAGGAAAACCACACGGAGAGGCCTAATTACCAAATTTGGGGATGGCCTCAAGCCCCTCTGGGCCTGCCTTCCCGCCCCCTCCCTCCTTGCTGGGGATTGAGGAGGACGCAGCCCGGAGGAACAGTTTCTTCCATTTCACTCACACCTTTCCCAGGACTGGCTGCCCGCCCCCCCCCCCCCCCCCCCCCCCGCTGCTCTCTGCACACAGCCGTGCCTGTCACCTCCTCTTTGCCGACATTACCCCCCTTCATCTCTCCCACCCACAGAATGCAGTGCGGGCCTATTTATTGCCATTTGGAAAAGGAAAGCTGAAGGGAGGATGAGGAAAGTGCAGGAAGAGGACATTGACATTGGGTTAGGGAGGCAGGCGAGGATGCTGTTGAGCCCTGAGGCAAAAGTTTGAAGTCCTGAGCCCTCTAATGTCCCAAACTGAAAACTAAGTTTTTTGCACTGAGCTCATAGTTTAGAAGAGGACAGAAAAATCTTCCCACAGGCTGTCTTGTCTGACCAGAGCAGAGGAGGCCGCACCATTCCAAAGACATAGTTCAGGATTAACTTGGCTTTATGTAAGCCAGTCCTTTCTCATTGAGACACTGAAGTATTCATTTACTACAGAGGATGTCCTTGCTATTTCCTCATGTGTGTTAAGCGGTGAGTGAAGGCTCATCACGAATTCTGTGAAGCCTCATTGAAGGCCTTCAAGGTAGATGTGGCAGATGCAGCAACTAAGGCTCAGAGGCCTGAAGTGACTCTCCCACAGCCATGGTAGCGTCCTGTTGGATGCCCAAATAGTGCTTTCTTCCTTCTGCTGCCCCTGTCAGTGGACCCAGCTGACCACTGTGATCTGTTCAGTCTTAGGAATGCCATCGAATCATGAAGCAGCTCCACTGCCCTGTCACAATGGGATCTTGGTTTCAGCTGGAAGCAGCTGGAAGGTGGGCCATGTGCAAGGAAGTGAAACTGTTGCCCACAGTCACACACATGAGGGTGGGGTGAGGAAAAAGGGGAATGGTTCTCTGCTTTTTCCAGAGGACAGAATTCCAAAAGGGACTGTCCAATTGTGACCCACACCCTGGAACGCTTGGATCCCTCAGCATCGGAAGGGTAGGCAGTCTCTCACAGTCTATGACTCCATGATATTCAGTATTCTTTCTCCATGTGCCCATGTGTGTATTACTTTCACCTATGCAGATTGAGCCACTGTCATTAGGATACCCCTGTCACTTGTAGAAAGCCCCCCCCCCACTTCTTTTCTGTTTGCCTCCATGCATATGAAATTTCTCCCTACCTCAGCACAACATGCTATCTGACTTTCTCTTAAGGCAGGAGCCATTCCCTCCCAGACAGAGCTTGAATCACTTGGAAGCATCACTTAGATTTTTTTCCTCAGTCTCTGGCTGGCAGGAGGAGCTAGCCGAGATCAATCCCTGTGTTTTCTGGCACTGTGGATGAAAACTCTTAGAACCAGTGGCTTTCTGCTTTGCACCCCACACAGAGAGGGTAGGATAGTGTGTTTGGGAGAACACAACTTTGGAAGCAGAGACACTGTGGGTAAAATTCCTTTCTCGTTCTTTTCAGTTGTTGCCCTTGAATGGCTTACCTATCTTCTCTAAGCCTCGCTTTCCCTCTGCTTTTACAAGATAAAATAGTGCTGGGGAGATGGCTCAGCAGTTAAGAGCACTGACTGCTCTTCCAGAGGTCCTGAGTCAACTCCCAGCAACCACATGGTGGCTCACAACCATCTGTAATGGGATCTGATGCCCCCTTTTGGCATGCAGGCATACACACGGGCAGAATACTGTACAAAATAAACAAGTGGGTTTTGTTTGTTTTTTAAAGAAGATGGTGAAAGAAACCAAGAGTTAAAGCACCTCTTAAAACAAGTGGCACAGTTTTTGGGTACCCGGCAACATGTTTGCTTGTCCCTCATCCTGTCCACAGTCTTATGACCAGATATGTGAGGAAGGAGATAAATTGATAGTGGACCATGCTTGGTCCCAGCCTGAGAGGCTGGGGCATTTCAGACCTGGTTGGCCTCTTCCTCAGGAATACCCACCCACCCACCCACCAGCGCACAGGATCCAATCCATTCCCTTCCTGGCCACCCCAGGCCCAGAGTTTACATGCTGAAATTCCCAGAAGCTGAGACTTCCAAACAAACTCCCCAAGTTTGGATTTATCAGCCATGCTATTAAAACAGTAATTTTCAGCTGCCTAATGTTTCCAACTTCTGCTCTAATCCAGCGGGTAAATATTTACGGAGCCTGACACCACTCCTAGGCCACTTGCTCTGCTGCCAAGCATTCATTTCCCTTGCAGCCCCATTGGTTTGATACTTTTAGAAGCAGAGAAGGTTGGAGGGAGTATGTGTATATTTGCACATGCACACATGCACTTGCTGGTGTATAATGATGGGGGAGAGTCTTCCTCCTGGTATATCCTTGGGTGTGAAAAAGACACACAATAGAGTCAGCTTTGCTCTTTCCTTCTGCCCAGATCTCTTCTCCTTCGGGGTGGGATACACGCAGATGATCAGATACCCACCTTTTCTATTTCCACCATCATCCCCACACACATGTGCACAGAGCTAGATTTAGGGAATGGACTCATAGGCTACCCATAGAAACACTTGGGGCCCTGCTTCAATTTGCTAGGGGGTAGCTCTGATCACAGCACTATTCCACCATCTCTTCCCCATTTAAGTGAGAGCTCCCTTTATACCCATGGGTCTAAGGCCACAACAGATGTGAACCCAGGAAGGACACACTGAGAGCATCTCTCTCTCTCTCTCTCTCTCTCTCTCTCTCTCTCTCTCTCTCTCTCTCTCTCTCTCTCTCTCTCTTTTCGGAGCTGGGGACCGAACCCAGGGCCTTGCACTTGCCAGGCAAGTGCTCTACCACTGAGCTAAATCCCCAACCCCGCGAGCATCTCTTTTTGTCTGTTTCCTCCAGAGTTGAATATTGAGCCAGGGCCCCATGCACACTAGGCAAATGTGCTACTACCGAGCCACACTCTAACCCTCTCTAGTCCTCAGTGAGCATTCTTGATGAATGAAGGCTGAGTCATACTCTTCTCCACACTCTCTGCATTCAGCACAGACACAGCCAAGGCTCTCAATGGGCAACTCTACACAAAGTTTTCCAAGACCTAGAGACTGGTTGGAAGAGGGCCTTGAAGAAGCCAAGACTGATTTTAGCCTTGCGCCACCCCCAAGGCACAACTAGAGAAGAATGAATAAAGAGAAGCAGCCTTTGTTTGTAGGATGTTCTGTGCACATGGGGGTTCTACTTCTCTTGCTGCTCATCTATTTAGAATAGCATCTTGACATTTTATGAGCTCTGACTATGTGAAGCAGAGCACCCCAGGGTTGCATAGATTAGCTCACTCAGTTGTCATCAGCCAAAGAGGATGGAGTCATAGTTGAGACATGGGATCACTACAGCTTAGAAAGGTTCAGTCACTCATCCAGTGTGCACAGGAAATAAAGACAAGGCAGCTCTAGGTTTTGAGCTCAGGTAGTCTGGCTCCAGAGCCCAACTCTTGTCTCACTGTCTTTTTTTTTTTTTTTTTTTTTGGTTCTTTTTTTTGGAGCTGGGGACCGAACCCAGGGCCTTGCGCTTCCTAGGCAAGCGCTCTACTACTGAGCTAAATCCCCAACCCTTGTCTCACTGTCTTGTCTGTAGTAAATGTTCAATCACCATTCGGAAAATGAACAAATGCTTATCATGTGAGTGATGGCGCTGGGCACAGTTGTGTATGTTACTGAGATTCACCTCCCTCTTTGCTGCCAGGGTATGTGTTATGATTCCCATTGTTCAGATGAAGAAACGAGGCTAGAAGATGTGAACCAACCTGAGACTTACTTTCCACTGGCCTAGCTTGCCTCTGGCATCCTGTATGGCTGAAAGGCTCAGGAAGGGATCCAGTGTGCTTTGTTCTCACCTCCTGCTACATAGAGAGGAGCAGACCTTATGAACTTCGAAGATTCCAGCATGATTTGGACACTGTACCCCTTCAGATGGAGGATGGGAGACAGGGGCCATATGTCCAAGACCAAGACCTTATAGCAACTGAGAGGCCATATTTGAGTCTATGCAGTGGCCCTGTTCCCAACATTTCTTCTGGTCTCTCTAGTCTACCCAGGGGTGTCTTGGTCCAGCTGGCCCAGCCATGAACACATTTCCTCAGGGTATGGGTTTCTTCAAGTTGCAAAATAAGAGGGACGTAATGAAGAGGAAAGAGTCCAGCAGGGAGAAAATGGGTTGCTGCAGGGGGAGTTCCAAACAGATTGAGTTAGAACAGAGCCCCTGCTACTACTAATTGTAGCATCATGAGGGTGCCTGGGATGATGGTAATGTTCAGGGCAGGGTAGACAAAAACAAGGAGGTGGTCCAGCCACTGTGGCCTAGCAGGTTCCTCTCTTCGCCTCTCACATCAGCCACAGAAAAGATTGCCCCTGACCATTGTATGTGCTGCCTATTGCGACTCTGGATGTCTGGTACAGGTGACCTGGCTCCTTGTTCCAGGCCATATTCCCTGCACTTGGAATGGGTATCCCAGAGTATGGGATATATTTTTGTAACTGCAGAAAGACTCCATAAGTGTTAAAGTGGCCTTGAGCCAAGGCACAAACATGTACCCATGCCTGGCATAGAGCAGTGGCTCAATGTCATGGCTTCTTTCTTTCCTGGCTGGCCTACCATTCTGGAGTTGAAATTATTTTTTCAAACTTGAATCTGGCCCTCATTCCTCTGTGATTTTGACCTTGGACTAATCACTTACCAGTCTGTGTCTCAGTCTCATCTAGAGAGTGGGGCGCACAAAACGGAGTCCCTAAGAGTCTCTGAGAAGCAGTGAGACCCAGACCAGGAGAGTAAAGTAAAAAATGAGTTGTCTCCCTTGTTTCCCAAGTGCTAAACGTTGTTGTGTTCAACCCATGTGTCAGCCGTTAGGGTTTAGAGCAAGCAAAGAGATTCACACATGCATGGAGGAAGCCTCAGGCATTTTTTTGAGCTCTGTGGTGGAGCCCCTGTGGGTGTCTGGGCCAGTACCGCCTTGCCTGACTGTCTGGGAGATTCCTTGTGGGAGCAGAGGAGGTTGCTGCAGTGTCCCCGAGCCTCTCCTTCCTCCCCAGTCTGCTCCTCCTCCCCAAGGCTGTTGAGAGGCTAGGGTGATGGATGGGGCCCTGCCTTCCCCTCACTACTTCTTTGATGAAAAGAAAGAAAAGTCCACCTGAATCTCAAATCAAAAACAGGTGAATTGCCACTCAGTCTGAGCCCTCTCCTTCTCCTGGTCTGTAGGAAGGTTGGGGGCTGAGGGGAGAAAGGAGAGGTGATAAATCACACTGTCAGGCGGGGGTTCTACCCTTCAGCTGTGGTAAGGACTTTGGGCTGCCCCAGACCTGCCTTCCTCTTAGGATGGGGGTGTACCAATCACCAAATGTGGGTAGTGGACAACTATCCCTAAGCATTGAAACCCCATAGCAAGTTGCTCCATGGAACAGCCCTCCCTCCTCTTCACCAACCTCCACTGTCCCCTCCCCACACGGGGGGGTACAACTCTTCAGTTGTGTTCTTTCAGCTCCAGCATGCTCAAAGTTTGCCAACACCTTGCCAACACAGAGGTAGGAGTGTGTGTGTGTGTGTGTGTGTGTGTGTGTGTGTGTGTGTGCGCGCGCGCGCTCGCTCACCTTGCTGTGTGTATCTGGACAAGTCCTTGGCTCTCTCTGAACTTTGGCTTCTGTGTTTGAACCACAAAGAGATTTGATTCTTTTGGAAACAAAGACATGGTGGGCAACTGGTCTGCTGTAATGGGCCTTGCACTTGTATTCCACGACGGTGGCATGGGGGCCCTGGGTGTGCCATACATTTGTATGTCACTTCCTTCTGCCCGAACTTGTGCACTGATACTGCGCAGTGATAGACAGTGGATCCCCAGAGTTGGTAAACAATTATCCCAGAAGACTGTCAGCATACTGAGAGTGTGACCCTAACCCAATCCTGGTCTTTTTCTCTTGCAGCAGAGACACAGCAGGGCCTCCAGGTCGACAGTACCTAGCTTTTCATAGTGTGGAGGTGGGTGGGTGGGGGGTGCGAGAGCAAGGAGCAAATCTGGGCAGGGCGAGGTGCTTTTTAGATCTCCTGGGACCGACTGATCCCAGAAAAAAGAACAAAACAAAACAAAACAAAAGGACAAAACAGATGAAGGAATGGGAGAGACCTCAGAGTTCTATCTACTACATAAAGACTAACTACACCCCTGGGAGATGATACAGGAAAAGTCACAACATTAGGGCCAGGCAGTAGAGTAACCCCCAGGCTTTGGGTTCAAATTCTCCAGTCCTAGGAGAAGCTGTGTTTGCTGAGAGAACCGGAGAGTTTCTGATCTAGCCTGATCCACACCCAAATTCCAGCAGCTAGATGCTGCCAGCCTGACTCCCACTGTCTACCTACACAAGCCTGGGGGCTGTAGCACTCTAGACTCAAAGCCAGGAGCGACTTGCAGCCTCCAGGATGGCAGGACAGGAGCCAGGACCTTCTGACGCTTGCAACTCCAGCCCTTTGGAACAGCAAGGGTAGAAGGGACAGGAGAGGAAAGGAGGACAAGAAAGAGCTGGAGAAGATGCAACGAAGGGGCAGGCATGGGGAATGAAAGCTCGAAGTTCTTAAGGGAGAAATAAAAGGAAACTGAGAACAGTCCACTGAGCACGGACTCAGACCGAGCAGAGAATGGAAGGTGAGTGGGTGGGACATAGACATCCCTAAAAGGGACAAGCTGTGGAACAGAGCAGGAAAAAGGGGTCGTCAAAGGGGCAGAGAAAGGACCCCAGCCCAGGGGTCCCCCTCCCTACATTTCAGTGAGCTCCCCAGAGGCAGTGGGGGCAAACTGAAAATGAAACACCTCGTCCCTGGGCCCAGGGATGTGACCCTCAGAGTAAGAGGATTAGGGAGGCTTCCAAGAGGAAATGGGGAGGGTGCCAGGAATGGGGGAGCCAAACGTAAACTCCCGCTGCCCCCCACCCAAGCCAGGAGAAAGCTCACGGACCATCGCATTTGAGCCATGGAGTGCCAGTGCCCCCTTGTGGCACAGGCCGGACTGGAAAATTGCTGTTGCGTGGGGGCTGGGATGGTAGGGGTGGTTTGGGTCCCACACAGGACTTTGGACTCCTGGAGTCTGCAGGTGTGAGAGAACCTCTGAGATGGATTAGTGACCGTCCGGGACTTCCAAAACCTGTAAACATCAATAAAGATGGAGCAGTGAGCCTGAGCTCTCTGTCTCTCCCTCCCTTTTTCTGGAGCAAATCAGGCCCATCTGCAGGCCACAGGGCAGGCAAAGACCTGCGTTCCCTTTCACAGTGCTTTCTCGCATCCTAGGTGTGCAGCTCCGCTCTTAGTATCCCGGTCTCAGTCTTGCATCTGGGCCTTTACGTGCCTCCCACTCAACTCCCAAGGGCTGCTTCCCTCACTAGCACAGGCATGAATGCTTGCCAGTGGAGGGGTGGGGTGTGCGTGTGAGTGTGGTTTGTACACAGTGACCCGTCTCAGCGGAGTGGAACTGAGGGCATCTTTTGCCTGGAAGAGTCAGGAAACTTGGGTTTCAATTGGTCTTCATGGTTGTCTTGCTGTGCAATTTTGAGCGTATTCTCGCCCTTTCTGTACGTCTCTCCTCCACCCCCATCTACCCCCACCCCCATCTACCTCCCACCCCCATTTAAGGTTGGAAGGGCTGGCCTTAATGGTTTTAACATACCCAAAGACAGAGCTTGACTAAGAAAGGAGTCACTATGCACTCCACTGTGATTCTGAGAGGTGGTTTGCACAAACCTGAGGACACCCCACCTAACTGTGAGCTAGAATCTCCTCCAGTGTGCACTCATTAGTGTCTCTATGCCAGGCTTGCCCACTGAGGTATGTGTGCGTGTGAGGGTGGGGTGGTCTGTATTCAAGCCTGCTCATAACCTGAGAGGGTTCTGTCCAGGAAGGGCTCACAGACTGGAGTGGGTAGTTCTGAGTTCTCTTGCCCCACTTAGAGTGTAGTGACAGGTCTATCAGCGAGCTCCAGCCTGGGAGAGGAGAAACCTGAGTCCCCTGGTGACTCCCCTGAGGAGGGAGGGGAGGAGTGTAGGGGAGAGGTGAAGTGCAGCAGAAGGATGCACCTGGCTCAGCGGGAGAGAGCTCTGGGAGGGAGCAGGGCAGGGCACCCCAGTCAGAGGGTAACCTCGGAGTAGGAAGCATTGCCGAGCTCTGGTTTCCAAGGTAGTTGGGTGCTTGAGTCTGGTATCCAGATTTCTGTATCTGTAAAATAGAAGTAAGAGCACTTAGATAGCAGAACCATTGGGAACAATAGATGAATCAATAGAGGTAGTGAGTGATTTTTTTTTTTTGAGACATCGTCTTGTGTCTTGTTCTCTGCCTTATTTTTTTTTTCGCATCGTTCTTTAAATTTTCATTGTGTGTTCCCATGTGGAGGTCAGATGACATCTTTGTGGTGTCAGATCTTCCACTTTTTTTCTTTTGTTTTTTTGTTTTTTTTGTTTTTTTGTTTTGTTTTGGTTTTTTTTTTTTTTTTTGAAACAGGGTTTCTCTGAGCCCTGGCTATCCTGAAACTCACTCTGAAGACCAGGCTGGCCTCCACCTCAGAGATTCACCTGCCTCTGCCTCCTGAACTGGCTGGCTTTCCTTGCACTTTTATGTGTATTCTGGAGATTGAACTGGGTCAGCAGGCTTATACATCGAGTGCCTTTACCCACGGAGCCATCTTGCTGGCCCACTTTACCTTTTAAGACAGAATCCCTTACTGAACCCAGAAGTTAGCAAATGGCTAGCCAGGCTGGCTAGTGAACTCTGGGGACCTGTTTCCACAGCTTCTCAGCACTGAGTTCCAGATGCATCCCACACCATACCCAGACCTTGTGTTGTTATTTTAATCTCCAGCTTTTGGGTGGATGTGGGGGACCCAAACTCATATCCTTATGCTTGGACGGCAAGAACTTTACCCCCTGAGTCTTACCCAAGCCCCCTGATCGTGACCATTTACTCCAACTGTCTCTATTTCTTGGGTGCTGGGATTAGAGTTATTACAGGCCACCCTGACTTACGCCTTGCTGGGAACTGAGCTCAAGTCTTCTTGTTTAGTAGGTAAGCACGCTACCAACTAAGTTTTGTATCTCCAGACCTTTTCTTGCAATTTTTAATCATTCCTGGAAATCCTTTCTAGAACTTACCAGTCAGAGGAACCCTGTAATGCTCTAGCTGGCAAGGCTTTATAGATGATGACTCAGAGCAGTGGTTCTCTGATGCTGTGACCCTTTAAGATAGTTCCTCATGCTGTGGTGACCCCCCAACAATAACATTATTGCAGTTGCTACTTAATAACTGCCATTTTGATACTGTTGTGAACCCTAATGTAAATACCTGTGTTTTCTGATGGTCTTAGGCAGCCCCCTGTGAAAGGATCATTAGATTCCTCCCCAAAGGGCCTGTGGCCCACAGATTGAGAAACACTAGGTTAAAAGATTTGAACAAGCTCAAATTCTATTCCTCACACTGTGATACCCACTGTGAATGCAAGTATAATTAAGCCCAGAGAAGGAGAGAGACTTCTTTAAGATGACAGGGTAGACTGTGGCTTGCTGCGGTTTCTTTACCACCAGACCCAACCCTCTATCTGCTTTTTCCCCTTCCCCAGCTGGGTATCCTCTGGAACCTTTGCATGCAGCTGTGGTCCTAAATCTCAAATGGGTCTTGGCCAGCATCCCAGTGGCTGGGCCAAAGCTCGAAGGCAGACTAGGAGCCCTTCCTTTGATTTGGTGGAGGTTCTGGTTTGAGCCTTCATTCCATGTCCGTTGGAGCCAAGAGTTTTTCCAGCTGGAAGGACCTTTGAGGTCACTTGGTCACCCAGGTGCCCTGCCTATCTGCTGTCTGCAATCACCAGCTCCTTCTCCTTATGCCCTCCATCAAGGTACCCCAGATCTTGCAGATATTTAACCCTAAAGAAGCTGGCCCTTTCCTCATTTTTCCTGGCAGCTGCTGTTCCTGAAAATCCACATTGACAGGACAATTGGGGGAAAAGAGTCATCAGTTCTGCTCTGCTCAGTGGCCTGCTGGCCTTTCCACCTCACCTTCCACCCCATCATCATCACAGCAGCAGTCCCACCACGGCGCCAGGTTTTGCTTTGTCTCCTGTTTCTGCTTACAATGGCCCAGGGAATGCTATGTCTGGACCAGGGTATGATTTCAGGTTCTTCAGCCACCACCACTGGGGCTTGAATTCCTAGAGAAGTCTCCTCAGCCTTCCAGTGATGGTGCTCCCCCTGCTGCAGCCTACCTTAGGCTGGGCTACTCCCCAGAGCCTGAGCTAGACCTGTTTGCAATGATTCACGCCTACACACTCCCACCTCGCCCCTGGGAGCCAGCTCTGCACTCTTAATAGATCTTACGGTTAAGAAGTTTTTTCCTGCTACTCAGCGTTAGTGCTTAAAGTGCAGTTACACTCTGAAAATTGACCATAAAATGACACCATGGGGTCCACATTTATCCTTCAGCCACAATTCCAGACCAGCTTGGTTCAGTTTTCACTTTGAAAAATGGCTTTGGGGGGGCTTCAAACTCCACCCAAGTCCTAAATCTGCTTCAGTGCTTCCTCTCAGTGCAGCCTCCTGCCCCCAGGCTGGGGGAGAAGCAGGCCCTGGGACTGCTGAGGTGTCTAGCCAGGCCCAGCTCTGCTCAGAAGGTTCCTGCCATGGCTAGGTGGATCCCTGGGCCACTGTGAGAGGGACAGAGACTTCGGACTCACATGGATGGACGGAGGCCACTCTTCCATGGTTTGGCCAGATGTCTAAGACTAAGGTCTGGGATCACACCCCACCCCACCCCACAATGTTGCTGTGTTGTAGGGATGAGGATGACCATGGTGAATGTGAATGTGGGGTGGTAATGTGCCACTGAACAGAGGTTACCTGAGGAGGACCCTCCCTATCACCACCCCAAACCCGTCCTGTTTACTCTAATGAGCTTGGTTATTTGGCTCCCAAGCCCATAGCAAATTAGAAGCAGTAAATCAGTGGGTGGGGTGGGGGCAGCGGGGCTGCTGGAAGCAGGCACACTAAAAGTGTCAAGATGTGAGAGCTGACAGCCTGACAGCGGGGAGTAGGCAGTGAAGTAGGAAAACAGAAAACAATCCAGGCCAGGTATAAGCGTGCAGAGAAGGCAGACAAGCCAAGCCCTCATGGTCCAGGAGACAGCCAGGGCGAGGTGCCAGAGGTAGGCGTGGCCCAGTAATGAGCAAGTCCTTAAGAAGAATAGGCTAACACAGTGGAATGTGTTTCCTAAACATTTCCATAAAAGATAACTCGCCACATAGCATGCAACATACCATGTAGCCAGGCATACGGTATTGTAGCATGTGCCTTTAATCCCAGCCCATAGGAGGCAGAGGCAGGTGGGTCCCTGTGAGTACAAAGCCAGCCAGGTCTACAGAGCAAGTAAGTACAAGGACAGCCAGGGCTGTAACAGGCGAACCTTGTCTCAAAAAAATAAAATCCAAACCAAAACAATAACAAAGTAATAACCAATTGAACTGGGGGCAGTGGCATACATCTTCAGTTCCAGACAGGCTGAGGCAGGAGAATCCTCAGTTCTAGACTGCATCAAACAACAGTAAAAAAGGAGCCATTTGATGGTGCACCTATCCTTCCCCACTTGGGAGTCTGACACTGGATGCTCTCAGAGCCCAGGAGTTTGCAGCAAGCCTTAAAAGAGAAAAGACAGTTCTTTCCCCTGTGTTTCTGAGACAAGAAACTGATGTAACCTATGGAGTCTTAAAACCCCTAGGTTCTGGTGATCTTCCCAACGTGGCCTCCTGAGTAACTGGAACAACTGGCTTATGATCTGAGACTGAGCTAACTGTGTTTTTAACTATGTGCTCACGAGACTGAAACCTCCGCTTTGAGGCACATTCACGAATGCAGAACCCCTCATTCCTTACGCCCCTACATAGTTGAGTTTCCCAGACCACTAAACACATTCACACTGGTTTTGGAGCCAGTCCTGAGCCTTAGCCTGGTTCCACTGCTTCTTGTTCATAGGATCCTGGGCAAGTCACGTAACCTGTCTTAGCTGCTTCCTGTGTAAGACTTTAACAAGTCTTGCATAGCTTGACGGGCTGTTTTAGGGATACCTAAGCCTGAATGTCCTACCGCAGGGCCCAGTAGGGGTATATGAAGCACTCTATCCTTTTCTGAGCACTGCTTCTGGAGGTCTGAGTGTTAGGGATCAACCTGTCTGGTCCTGATCTCCCCCATGGTCACATCTCAAGGGTCAGCAGCATGGGAAAGAGCACCTGTCCTTGGTCACTGTGATGTGTGCAGTGGAGCTGAGAGTGGCAATGACCCTGGGCAGGGCTGGTGTGTGCTAGGAGTCAGGAGACAAGGAAGAGACAGACCATGGAAACAGGGTCTCTCTGTTCAGAGAACAACCTCAGATTGTCCCTTATTACCTTAAGAAGCACTCCTCCTCCATGCCACGTCAATAGCACAGAAAAACAAACAAACAAACAAACAAACAAACAAACAAAGCCCAGGATGACTGGAGGTTGAGAGACTGAGAGACAGATGCTTAGCTCCATCTCTCCCGGTAAGGTGGCACACAAAGGTCTGTGGAAACAGCACCAGATTCACAAATGAAGTTAGGTCTAATTCCAAAGCTAAGCAAGCGCTGTCTTCTAAGGGCCAGGTCTCCCAAAGTCACCTGGAGTCAGGTCGAAATCCCAGGTCCTCAGTCTGGGAGGGTCACTTTCCTTCCTAAGCTTCAGCTCCTTCCATTTCCCACCTCCCCAGAGAAGATGTGGGGGAAGGGGGGTAACTGAACTAGAGGATTATAGGACTGGGAGTATGTGTGTGTCTCTAGAGGGGCCACTGATTCAGAAAGTTGCACTAGGCTGGCCTCATGCGTGCCTCACAGCGAGCTGGTGAGATCATCCTCATTTGGAGGATAGGACACTGAGCGGCTGAGATCTGTGACTTTCCTTATGACTTGTAGCTAGGTACAAGAGAGATTCAAATCCAGGCATCTGGACTCCTTTTTTTTTAAAAAACCAACTCTGCCACAGTGGGGATTTATGAGGCAAATGGGTGCCAAGGTGCTCTGTGCAATGTGTATGTGTGTGTGTGTGTGTGTGTGTGTGTGTGTGTGAGTGTGTGTCTCTGTGTGTATGTCTGTGTACGTGTGTGTCTGTCTGTGTGTGTGTCTGTGTGTGTGTCTGTCTCTGTGTGTGAGTGTATGTGTGTCTCTGTGTGTGTGTCTGTGTATGTGTGTGTCTGTCTGTGTGTGTGTCTGTGTGTCTGTCTCTGTGTGTGTGTGAGTGTATGTGTGTGAGTGTGTGTGTGTATGCCTGTGAGTGTGTGTGTATCTGTGTGTGAGTGAGTGTGTGTATGTGTGAGTGTGTGTATGTGTGTGTGTGTCTGTCTGTGTGTATGTGTGTATGAGTGTATGTGTGTGCGAGTGTATGTGTGTGTGTATGTGTGTGTGTGTGTGTGTGTGTGTGTGTGTGTGTGTGTGTGTGTGGTGGGGTTCTCACTGTGAATCATGGTAACAGCAGGTTTCCAGAGACCCGCTGGGCATGAAGTTGCTGAGTAAGGCCTCCTGGGTGCTGAGCCTCTGGTTCGTTCCTCCTCGTAGGCCTTCTGTTTCCTGGGTTTCCAGTGACCAGTGTTCCCCTGGGCCTGGGCCTTTGTGTGAGGAGCTTCTTGCCTGGAACCCACCCCCTCTGGGACCTAAGCCTGTGGAAGGCTGCTCATTGCCCCTACAGCTGCCAGAAAAGGGACATCAAAGGGGCAGCACGTGGGTGAGGCGGCTCCCTGCTTTGTTTTGAGAGCTTGTGGGTTTTGTGGCGCACATGCAGGCACGCAAGGAAGAGAGGGACAGAGACTCTGGCAAGCAGGCAGCTCAGGAGCTGGGAGCTTGGGAGTGGCTATCGGGGAAGCAGTAGGGAACTAGGCTGTGGCAGGAAAATGTGGCAAGGGTTAGGGGAGGAGTGAGAGAAAAGTTGTGCCGGTGGGGGCAGCTGGAAGGGTTTGCTCCCTGTGTTACACGGCTGGGTCTCTACAGGGAGGCCCTGGTACTACTGGATGCATAGTATCCGACTGCTGGAAGGTGGTGGGCCAGCACCATTTGGATTTGTTTTTTTTCATTCATTCATGCATGTGTGCATTCATTCCTACATTCTTCCAACAGCTAGTTATTGAACCATCAAGTATGGAAGAGTGGTTTCAGAAAGGGTTCTATAGTCAGACTCCCCATGTGGAACCCTGGCTGCGTGCCTAGGATAAACTTTGTGTTGAAACTTCTGCATCTGTGACGTGGGTGTGCTAATGGGACCTACCTTAGAGGATGGGTCGTGAGCATTTAATGAAATGTTCTCTGTAAAGTGTTTCCAACAATGATATATGTACAAAGAAAGACTTGGGGTTGAAGCTGGAGAGATGGTTCTGTAGGTAGGAGCATTTACTGCTCTTCCAGAAGATGAAAGTTTTATGCCCAGCACCTGCATTGGGTGGCTTACAAGTGCCTGTCAAGACAGCACGGATGTTGATACCCTCTTCTTGCTTCATTGGACACCTGCATGCATATGCACACATGCATGCACACATACACACACACACACACTCACAAAAATAAATAATGGAATATTTTAATTTCATATATCTATGTATGGGGGGTATATTCACATATAAGTGCAGGTGCCCACAGAATCCAGAAGAAGGTGTTAGATCCCCAGGAATTGAAGTTGCAGGCAGTTGCTAGTTGTCTGACATGGGTGCTGGCAACAAATTGGGGTCCTGTGCAAGACCAGCACATGCTTTTAACCTCTTAGCTTTCTCTCCAGCCCTACTAAAATAGACTTGGGGTTGTGGCTCAGCAGTAGAACATTTACCTATCACATGTAAAGCATTAGATTCTACCCCAAGCAACACACACACACACACACACACACACACACACACACACACACACACACACACCAGTTCATTTATGTGTATGTATGTATGCATGCATGTATGTATGCATGCATTCTATCAATCCTTATACTAGGCACTAGAAAGTCAGGGATGGTAAAACAGGAAGACACCAGGTACTAGGCTGCACACATATAATTCCAGCACTGTTTGGGAAGTTGAGGCTGGAGGATTAGGAATTAAAGGCCACATCAGTTGCACAGTGAGTTGAAAGGCAGCCTGGGTTGAGTGGGGAGACCTGTTTCCAAAGAACCCTAATGATGATAATGATAAAAGTAAGGTCAACACAGTCCTTACCTTCATGGAGCTGTGTTATTCATCTGATGACTCTCTAAGGAGGCCCTGATGTTCTTCCTAGAACTATTCTAAATAGCCAGAGAGGGAATTGATATTCAAATTGGTACTACTGGGCCCAGAAAGCAGCCTCTGGTCCTCTTTGCTGTGCTCTCGTCAAGGGCCCTGGGCCAGGCCTGCCAGCTGTGCACCTTTCTCCATCATCCCAAAAGGAACTAGATAGACTGTGAAGTCAGGGAGGGTGAGCACAGAGGACTTGAAGCTCAGTAGCTCACATCCAGAATGTTTCCTCATGGAATGATGGAGGAAGTCCAGGGTTTTTCAAGGAAACAGATGGGTATCTTCCTCCCTCTATATCCTCCTGCCCCATACTTTGGCACTCTTGGGCTTTCTGAGCCAGCCCACACTGATGTGGGACAATAAATACATATAGGAACCCGTGTACCCAGACACACGTGTACAAAGGCACAAATGGATATAAAGACCCTGAGGGAAAAGTCCATTGGGAATGAAAGATGGCAGACCTGGGGTTAAGCTACAGCTTGGACATGTATGTAGCCAGGGGACTGAGGTATAGAAAGCTTGGCCTCTGTCCTCAGAAGAAGCTGACCAACTCACAGGAGCCATTTGTTCCAGCTAAGATGGTGCTTGTAGAACACATATCAGAGTGTGTCCCAGAAAGCCTGAGTCCCTGGGGTAGATGAAAGACCAATAGACTAGACTGTGTGTCCCATATGTATAGGACATGTCCAAAGAACCCAGTCCAAGTTAGTTTTCTTCCCTTGCTGCAGGACTTCTCAGAGCTTTCGATAAGCTAACAAACAAGGCTTGTTCAGGGCCTATGTGTTTGTGTGCCACATTCTATCACCTTTCTCATACAAATTTGACCATATAGCCCTTTTGCTGAAGAATGGCTTAGGGTAAGTACTCATCTCAGGAAATAGCTCCTGGAGTTCTTTTTTTTCTTTTTTTTTTTTTTCGGAGCTGGGGACCGAACCCAGGGCCTTGTGCTTCCTGGGCAAGTGCTCTACCACTGAGCTAAATCCCCAGCCTGCTCCTGGAGTTCTTATCAGGGCCTCATCCCTATTTTTTTTCAGTCACTCTCTACATGGTATCTTCTGGTTGAGTTTCTCTCTGCCTCACCCCTCAGGGTCATGTTAGGTAGTACATAGTTCCGGCTGGCCTCCAACTCAAGATCCTCCTGCCTTAGACACACAAGTGCTGGGATTATAAATGTCTGCTATCAGGTTCCATCCTCACTCAGTCCCTTTTTACAAAAAAAAGTTTTTAATTTGTTGAGAATTTTGAACATAAATGTTTCTTGATCGTATCTACTCCTACCCCCAAGTCCTTAGTAGTCCCTCTAGGTAACTCTACAGTTCCCCTTTGCTCTTGTCCTGTCCTTTTGTTTTTATGTAACCCACTGAGTCTCATTACTGCTGCCTGCTTCAATACCTTGTTGTATAAGACATAATGAGTTCATGAGTGCAATGTCTGTGCAGTGCTCAGAAGACACCATTTCATGTACTCCTCTGTTCTTTCTATCACCTTCAACAACATCCTCCGAGCCTTGTGTAGCATATATGCATCACTACAGCTGAGACACCAATGGTCACTTATTCTAAGCACACTGACCAGTTATGAGTCTCTGTAGAAACTGCTGTGCATTGCAGAAAGAGGCTTCTCTCGCTAAGGTTGAGAACAGCACTAGTCTATGGACAGAAGCATATATATTTACAAGAAAGTTTAGTAACATGTGCATTTGCAGAACAAGCTAAAGCTTATGACTTCCTAAGCAATATACTGTTGACTAGGGTTTATGGTGCTAAGCATGAATTCCCTTCTGTAGAGCAGGCCTCAAATCCAATCAGAAAGCACTTGGTTACCTCACTAACTGTTGTGCCACTATTGCAACAGTAGGTCCAGTTTGCCTGGCAGGTTGGGATTGTAGCATGTAGCATTTGGTACCATATAAGACCGTTGATATCTCTTCTGCCCCAGTGGCCCACATAGCACCTTCTGGTTCTCTGAAAGCTAGGCAGCAAGGAGGAAGTTTTAAGGTAAATCACAACTTGATTTCTATATATCCTATAACCAAAGTATATTGCAGTTTCTGTAGTAGGATCTTACCCTCTAGTTATGGTTGACAGCAAAGCTTGCTCAAGTTCTACTCCTGTGGATCACAGATATTGCCATCTATCATCTTTCCTAGGCCTACAACCTGCACTCCTTTCTTCCCTGCCTTCCACATGCTTGTGAAATTTCCCAGTGAGGTTTTAGAAGGAGGCCACTCAGTCCAACGGCAGACCTCTCTGTTAAGATCTTCCTTCTGAGCCTTTCAGTGCCATGGACTTTATCTCAAGACAGTGGGCTTGAGATCTGCTGTAGCAGACAGGCCACAGCAGTGCTTGTGGCCAATGCTGTACCACAGGAAGCATTGCTTATTACCGTCTGAATCAATAGAGCAGCACCAAGCCCAGGAAGGCAGGGAGAGAGCTGTGCAAATTAATGAGTGACCAAATTAAATATGTTCCCTCAGCTAGCAAGCTGTCCCAGTGGATCAGCTAAGAACTGGGGGAATTTGAAAGTGGGAAGTCATGGCCTCATGGGCTAAACACCTTAAGATAGCCACCTCTTCCTGATCCTTAAGGCAAGATCTGGCAAGTAGGGCTGCACCGGAAATATAAGACACTCACTTGTAATCAGTATTTCAGATCCAAACAGCGTTTGAGGCATACTTGTACTAAAATATCCTTCATGGTTTATCTTGAACTAAAGTTTAACTGGATAAAACCTCAAGTTCAAAGACTGAGCTAACTACTCCCTCTGTGAAAAAGGTTAACTCTCAACTCTCTTCGGTCTCTGATAACCCTTTCAGGACTTGGAGTGGACAGTGAGGAGCTAGCAAAAGTCAAGTAGGAAACCCAACAGCAAGTCCCTCAGCTTTTGCAACCCTTTCCCCTGAAGAGCAAGATATAAAGATAGGCCATGTGGGTCTTTGTGGGAGCTGCTACTTCTTCGCTGGTGAGAACATGGAGTGAGTATGTTCACTGCTGCCCTTGGCTGCAACAGGTTCAGTAACACACATCTGGGAAGACCAAGGTGTTTGGTATTTACTCCCAATAGTGCCGGCCTGGCATACCCACTGCTTACCTTTTCCTGCAGAGAGGGCTTGTGTAATAGTACCCTGTATGTGGGCTGGGGATATGACTTAGTTGAAAAAGTGCTTGCTGTGCAAACCTGAGGACCCAAGTTCAGATCCCCAGCACCCATGTAAGTTTGGCTTAGTGATATGCTTCTGTAGTCACAGAACTGTGGACCACGGAGACAGGAGGATCCAGAGGGCTTACTAGCCAGCTAGTTTAATAAACCAGTGAGTTCCAGGCACAGTGAGAGACCTTTTCCCAAAATATTAAGGCAGAGTAGGGTCTTTAATTTCAGCATTTAAGCAGTAGAGGCAGGAGGATCCCTGAGTTTGAGGCCAAGCTGATCTACACAGAATGTTCCATACCAGCCATGGCTTCACAGTATCACCTTGTCTCAAAAAAAAAAAAAAAAGGAAAGTGGTAGTGGAAAACACATGACATCAACCTCTAGCAGCCTCATGCACCTACATGTATACACACGCATATTCACCCACACACACATGTGCACATGCGCATGCGTGCATGCGCATACACACACACACACACACACACACACACACACATACACACTCACACCTCATTTTAAAATATACCGTGCCCACAGAGAGGAGGGCAGCCCTCTTTAGAAATAGGGAAATGAAGGCCTAAAAGTTTCCAGCTCAGTCAATGCAGGAAATCCAGATTCCTTCAGGAATCTCATGCCTCTTTCCTGGCTCTGGGTGGATCCAGATGGGGGCAGGCAGCTCAGCCCCACGTGGGTGCCTCTGTTGCCAGTGATGTCACCAGAAAGGCAGCTTGGAAGAAGCCACCAGCTGCTGCCCACACTCCCCTCCTCTGTGGGCAGAGAGCTTAGAGTTAGACATATTGTCAGAACAGATGTGGATTTGGGTTCTAATTCTCTTCTCTTTCCCCCCTGAGGTCTAAATCCTTTAAGGCTTTCTCTTTGCTTCCTGAGGAAGGAACCACACGGGCTTGAGTAAATGGGGCTCCTCTGTTTGCTTCCACCTTCCATTTCCAGGCTCCCAAGTCCACCTTAAGCCCCACAGCCACCTCCAGTGGGATTTAGTCCACAGGGATTCCCAGAACTGGGGACCTTGTTCAGGGCCTTGTATATCACAAGGTTGCCTTGGGGACAAAACAGACCTGCTACCTTCCTTGAAGGGAGGGCCCTTATTCCCTCCTCCTCTCCTTCCCTCCTTCCCATCCTCCATGTGGGCTCACACAGAGCACCCGCATGAGCAAGTTCTTGCTGGTGACTGGCACACTGGACATGATTGGAAAACAAATAAATCAGGGCTTGTTTCTGCATGTTAGGGATGAATGGGACCTGACAGATCATTTAGTCCAACTCCCTTTCTATAGCAAACGATGAAACGGAGGTACACAAAGGGAGAGGACTTAAATACATGGGCCTGGCACCTGCCAACTTCCATATAAACTGGAGCAAGGCCCACAGAGCCCATTGTATAGGTGAAGAAGCTGAGAAGTCGAGGATTAACATCTTTGTTCAAGGTCATTCCACAGGGAAGGTGTGTCAGTACTTGAGCTTTGGGCTTTTGGCTTAAATTCAGTGGTTAAGGGTAATTTCTTCTCTTGTAGAGTACCCAGGTTTAATCTGAACACCCACATAGTAGCTCACAGCACCTACATGGCAGCTTACAACTGTTTTTAACTCCAATCCCAAGGGTCCCAACACCCTCTTCAAGTTTCCTCAGGCTTTGGGCCTGCGTGAAATGCACAGACATACATGCAGGAAAACACTCATGCACATAAAATAAATGAAAGCATTTTAAAACGTCTCTAGTGCTTAAATAAAATCATTCTATTATTTCCTTTTATTAGTATATAGCCATTGTACAAAGTGAGATTTCACTGTGTTAGTTTCCTATGCATATACCATGCAGTTCACTCATTAGCGCTGTCATCCTCTCTTGTTCCCCCTCCCCCTCCACTGGATGTCTGTTTCTCCCAAATACTTCCTGTTTTACTTGCATGTCTTAAAAATCTGCACAAAAGAGAAAATATGCAGTGTTTGTCTTTTTGAATTAACATAGTGATTTCCAGTTGTATCCACTTTCCTACCAGAGCCATTTTCATTCATCTTTAAGGCTGAATAAAATGCTATTGTAGGTGTCTGCCATGTTTTCTTGATTTATCCTTGCTACCACAGGTTGCTGATGGCTTCCAGGGGAATTCATTCTCTTCCACAGCTCTACCAGATCAGGGAGTCCCTCCTGAAGTCTGACCTCATGCCCCAGCACAGAAGCCTGTTGTTCTTGTCCTCTGCGGTAGCTCAGACAACCTGTCCAATGCTCAACCTTTAGTCAATCATTTTGTCCCCACTCTGGATGATGGGTATTATCTCCATTTCACCCCTGAAGAAAGTGAGGCTCAGTAAGTGGTGTCACTGGGAATGGGACAAACTATTAGATTGATTCTGTCCCCCCGGTTCTCTTTTCATGGTCCTTCAAATAATTCAACTCTGGTCCCCATTGGCTTCCCAGGCATGATGACAGCATGTACCTACGAGCCTCTGCATGGACCCTGCCTCTCAGACTTGCCTGTGCTTCCGTCTCTGCTGCCACAGCCCTACCTCATGCCATGCTTAGTAGAGGAAGAGCACTGGGCTGGCTTCCATTGACTGAGTCTGTGACAATGCTGTTTCTTGTCTGACTAGTCCTCAGGACCCTGGAATGACATGATAGCTCAAGTTGCCAAATGCCCTCATCTAGGATGGGAGGGGGTTTGAGTGGAAACTTTCTACCCATCCAATCTCCAGCCCTTACTTCAAACCCTGATGGAATTCAGAGAAGGCAAGGTAGTAGGCAGAGAGAGTTGCAGGGTAAGGAGGGGGAAGGCAGGGAGAAAAGAGGACAGGCAAAGCCAAGGGAAGGAAGGGAAGGTAAAAGGAAAAGGAAGGAGACACAAGGCAATGGAGAAGGAGTTGATGGACAGAGACGGTGCCCACCAGCCCATTGTTCCTTGAAGCCAAGAACTGACTTGGTGGCATGTAAAGCCCTTGAGGGGATAGGCTCTTGTATCACCAGCGTGCAGTGCAGTGCCTAGCACACAGTAGGTGTTCAACATATGCTTGTTCATTTGAAGGAACAAAGAGACCTTAGGGAGCTGTTGAGTCTTCATCAGGTGCCCAGCATGGCTGGCCTCAGCCTATCACCTCACATGTCACATATGTACCGGATTCTTCACATACAGGAACCAGAAAGCCTACAGACAACCTCGGCCCTCTCCTTGAAGTCCTGTGCGGTGCCCCTGAGGCCAGAGCCAGGAGGGCACTGACATGTTAGTCCCTTGGAGAAAGTGGCAGAGGGCTGGAGCCTGGCCCGTGGCAGGCTTCAATGCAGTATCTGTGTGTTCGACCTCTTCCTTGAGCCTGTGTTCAGTTGTGCTGCATTGCACTCTCGGAGCTTGGACAGGAGACCAGAGACTGCACTTCTCACACTCGGCCAGACAGCCATAGCCAATTGGGGATGCAGCTTCCAAGGAAGGATAGAAGGAGCAATGGCACAAGGTGACCCTCCCTGATGAACAGGCTACGGGTAGAGACCTGGGAATGAAGGATCCTGTGCAGCCAACGTGAGAACCTTGCCTGATCCCCCCCATCACACACGCACACTCCCCCCAACCTGAGCCACCATGAAATTCAAGTCCCCACTAAGGTTAAAGTCCTGAATTTGGGATCTGGTTCATCTCTCCTATCCAGCCTTAATTTCTTTGTCAGTAAAATGAGGTTAACTAGGGTTAGCAAGATGGCACAGCGGGTAAAGGTACTTACAACTAACACTGATGGCCCGAGTTTGATCCCTGGGGTTTCTCTGTCCATGTGGTAACATGCACACGTGTGCCCCCATCAATAAATACAATGCAATACATTTTAAAATGAGGTTAACCAGAGCTAACCCCTCATGGCTCGTGGGGGACCTAACAGGGATCTTGCACTTCCTAACGATGGCATGCATGCATTTGGTGCATAGAGAGAGCTGGATAACTACAGTGCTGTCCTTTACCATCCTGCTCAGCACCCCTGGCTCTGTTCAGCAACATCTCTCATGGTCCTGGAGTGTCTTGTCGCTCCTTCCAGCCGCCAGAGAGGCAGGCTCTAGGTTCACATCTTTCAAGTCCCTTTGCTCTCTCAGTGTGACCTTGTGTAAGTCACTGCATTCCCCCTCCCTCATCCTGCCACCATCTTCATGGCGCCTGCAGATAGGCCAAGGGATCTTTCCAGGTTTTATATTACAGCTCTAGAAGGGCCAAGCTAGTTCTAGCATTTAGTCTAAAGTGTGTGTGTGTGTGTGTGTGTGTGTGTGTGTGTGTGTGTGTGTGTGAGAGAGAGAGAGAGAGAGAGAGAGAGAGAGAGAGAGAGAGAGCAGGGGGGAGGGAGAGGGGAGGGGGAGGAGAGGAGAGAGACTTGAATAGAGGATTATACAGTTCCCACCCTTCCAGGTTCCCAGGGCAGGCCCCTTTTGGGGGCCCCAGCCTTCCTGATATAGTCTGGTTGCTACCTGCCCACTTTGAAGGGCTGTGTAGCTTGTGCTTACTGTCCTTCTCCAGCTGCATCACCCCTTGGCCCCCGTCCCAACCACTCAAATCTTGATCCCATCTCCTTTTGGTATGGGTGCTTCCTGAATGTTTAGTGTATGCTACACATACACATACCTTCCAGCACATTCAATTTTCTTGTTTCTCTCCTACTCTCTTTCTTTCCCACAACATTCCCTGTTCCTCCTCTTCCTCCTCCTCTTCCTCTTTCTCCTCTTCCTCCTCCTCATTGTCTTTTTCTTCCCCTCCTCCTCCTCCTCCTTGTTTTATCACAAATGCTCTGGTTCCTGGGCCTGACTTGCTGTGTGATTCACTGTTGGCCACAGTTGGATCAATAGGTAGCTGGCAGTTGGGACATGCAGTGTCACTGGGCTGCCCTGGTGGCACAGTAGCATGCTGCTGCAGAATCTTGGCAGGAACTTGAATCAATGGAAGTGAATCATCCCTGAGCCACAGAGCCCTCAATACAAGATTCTCATTGCTTTCTCAGGAGAACTTTGGGGTCCCTCTGTTCATCTGAACCATCCACCTAGAGACAATGGGAAAATCTTTATGTGAGTCCCCACCCCTGATCTGCTTCTTAGCTGCCAATTGATGAGTAAAGTATTTTCTGTGGGAGCCCTTGGACACCCAGGGCTGGGGCAGGGTCAGGGCCTGTGGCCAGCCAGGTGGCTTCCATTAGGTGTCTGCCAGCCTGGGACAGCAGAGCTGCTAATCCCAAGCTTCACGGGGCAACTCTGCCCGCCAAGGTGCAAGGGCCCAGAAAGCGAAAATGGAAATTCCAATCCCTGTGCGGTTTTTCCTTGCTTTTGGTGCTGCCTGTTGTTCCCAGGTCTTTGTTCCTTGCTTGGGCTCTCGCTGGTGAATTTTGACACACCCCTGCTCTTGCTGAGGGCCAGTCAGTCCTTCCGGCTGGGCTGTCTCTCTTGCTTCCTCTTCACCTCCCTCTACCCAGGCTTTCCCTCACAGACATTCCGGTTTGAAGCTCTGGGTGCTCCAGCTTCGAGTTCTGGTCTTGTCTTGGTGCTCCGGCTCAGCTGCAGCTCCTGCCCCTCCTAGAGACCTTCCTTCTCCTTTCCTTTCTTGTCTCTCCCAGTTGGGCTGACTCGTCTTCTGGGATGGAAGCTGGAGCTGGGATGCGCAATATGGAGAGCAGATGTGGGATGCCCCTCTGCTCCCACCTCCCTGCACATGAGGCTCCTTGGCAGCTTCGGGCGGGCAGGCGGCACCAGCCCTCCCAGTCTGGGCCTGCCAAGCTGGAGAGCACTGAGCTTATCTGCCAGCACGTGCTTCAGCATGGATTTTGATTGACAACAGGAAAGAGTAAAACACATAAAAGAGAAAAAGCACAGCCACCCAGAGACTGAACACAAGTGGAACAGCGAACAAGCTGCCTGCAGCCGCAGGGGTTCGAAGGTGATGGATTAGGTAGGCACAGGAAAGAGGTGACCCTAAGGACGAGAACTCACTTTACACACTGGCTGTAGGACACTGCGGTGCTAGGCAGAATGGCTTCAGTAGCTTAGGAGCTCAGCTGAGGAGAAGGAGGCCCAGAAAGGTCAAATGACACCCCTGAAAGGCACTTTTCTAGAAATAGCCATCATTCCTTTGACGGGACTCTTATTGCTGGCCTGCCCTGAGGGTCCAGGCTCATCTCCCTCTACCCCATCCTTTGCCCGGTAACCTATTTGTAGGTGAACTGCCTGCATAAGGTCCGGAACCAAGACAGGCTTGCAGTAGGCAGTAGTAGCAGGGCATAGGCCAGTAGGCCACTAGGTGGTGGGGACAATGGCAGGTAATTTGGGAGCTGGGTGAGATTTGACAGAATAAATTCAAGAAAGTGAGTAGTGAGATCTGATCCGGTGGGATGGACATGTGAAGGAAAGAAAGCCACTCACTTGTCTCAGCATCCGAACTCTCAAGTCACCGAGACCATTTTCTCCTAGTTGCTGCACCATGCCTCAGACAATGCTAATCCCATTTTACAGACAAACATACTGAGGCGCTGAGAAAAAGGAACTGAACTGGCCTAATTGCCGTGGGTTACATGGCTGAACTTGGACTGCTGGCACAGGCCCGCGGGTTTCTCTTCGCTGTGGCTGAAGCCTAACCTCTTTGGAACCTTCCTTTCGGAACTGAAGCACTTACAGGCGGGCAACGCTGCGGGAGCCCCGCCTCTCCTGCGGCCTGGGCCTTCATATCTTTCTCACTTTGAAGGCCGCCTATTATCTCGGCGGCTTCCCTGCCCGCACATTTGCATTTGGAGCCTTTCATCTGATCTCTCAGAATTAAAGGCTTTGTCTCCCATTAAAAGAATTCCAAGCCCCGGGAGCCAGGCGGGGGAAGGGAAAGGGGCTCCCGGAAAGGAAAGCCTGGTTCTCACCACCGGGCTTCGAACCAGCATGGCTCAAGCACTCCTGGAAGGCCCCGGGCTGAGAATAAAAGAGGACTGTCCCTGTGCCTCCTCGTGACCTGGGACAACGGCTGACTGGCACCAGCTGCAGCCTTGTTCCAGGCAGCCTTGAAATTTCCCACTCAACTTTGCTGTGTACTTTTACGCAGGTCAGTTTTCCCTTCTGAGGAATCTGAAAACGGTGGGCCCCACCAGTCCAGAACGAGAGAGAGAAAAATCATATTCCAGATGTGTCCTTCTGTTCCCTTGGGCAAGTCTTTTCTCCTGTGTGGATCCCAAGCTCCCCCTTGTAAAATGCATTGTTGGGTTTTGAGTGCTTTCCTCCAAATCTAGGATATTATGAGATGCCCAAGCCTTTGAAGCCCATTCAGCCTATCCCACACCCCAGCCTTGCCTTGACCCCAGCCTGGACTTGGTCCCCTGCCTCCTACTTATGCTACTTCGATGTCTATTCCTTGGGCCACCCTGGCTGCACATCAGTCTCACTTACAAGGACTGACAGAAGTAGAGAAGTCAAGCCTGGGAGATTCTGCCTTAATGGTTTGGGGGTGGGGCTTTGGGCAAGTTTTTAAAAGCTCCCCAAGTGATTCTAACTGCAGCATGAGCAGTCCTGGACTGCCCAGGGCCTTGCAAGCAGGCAAGCCAGGGGACAGAGACCAGAATCCTGCTGGCGTGGCCACAGAGGTAGGTCACAGAGCCCTTGCTCACCTAGGCTTGTCTCTTTTGGTTCAGTTTTCTGCTGGGCTCCATACTGCATATTCTCTCCTCACCTCAGCCCTCTACAGCCAGGAGAGTTAGGGAGTGGTTGTGAACCCATCCCATATGACTTCTGGGCAAGCCCAGAGAGGAGAGTGACTTGCCCAAAGCCACATAACTCCAAGGGTGCTTATCGATGGTTCTAGTAAAGTAGGGATGGTAGGCAGCCTTTAGAGCTAGACTGCCTTTGGTGTAGTTCCTGGGCGTATCATTCATCAGCCATGAGAACTTCTCTCTCTCTCTCTCTCTCTCTCTCTCTCTCTCTCTCTCTCTCTCTCTTAATCTTCAAAATCAGACCATTCATGGTACTGGCCTCTCGGGCCCTCACTGGACTGGGTTTCCCTTTCCCAGCCCCTCCCCCACCTCCTATATCTATATTACCCAAAGCCAGAGAGTGGAAGAATCCTCTTGCCATTCCCACAAACAAGTCCAGGCAGGATTAGGCCAGAACCCAGGGTCTCCCATGTGGCACCCTAAGAACCCTCTACAAAGACTTGTTACCAAAACACAGAGTTTTCTCTGCTTCTAAGAACACTCAAAACTAGCATGATCAGGTAGGTCAGTGGCATCTCTATCCCCTGATGTCCATGAAGAACAGCAGAAAGAGAATTGCCATTCATAAGTTCTGCTCTCTTCTCTTTCTTGTCTTTTGTAACACTCCCCTTTGCTCTGCTGCCTCCTCTTCCCGTCCTTCCTGAGTCTCCAATTCTCCCTGGTAAAACCCAATACCATTAGAATGATTTTAAACAAACTACCCTCAAATAGTGTCCCTCAAGAAGTAGAGGGTACAAAGTTAAGCTGCAAGAAGTGCGCTAATGGTGTGCACAGATGGTGGCAGGGGGGACTAGCAGCCAATCAGAGGGGCACTACTGACCATGGATAAACAGTGGCTCATGAGGAGAGAGAGGCTCAGGGCAGTAAACTGCTCTGAGATATCATAGCATAGCCAGACTTGAGAGGCCTAGGAGGTCCATCAAACCTACTTCAGTCTGATACTCTCCTACAGACAGGAACCGAGGGGTTCACAAAGCAAAGTGTTAGAGGACGACCACGTAAAAAGTGTCACCTGCAGAGGGAGAATTATAATCCATTGATTCCAGTAGCATTGCATTTGAGAGTTCATCATTTACCATGTAAATAGTGTGTCTAACAGGCCTATGCACTACACAGGCCAAATAGGAAGTAATAAGACTGGGAATGATAGTGGCCAAGCCTTTCTGAGTGTTCGCTATTTGTCAGACTGTGTTTCAAGTTTTTTCACATTCATGAACTCATTACAACTCACAACAACCCAGTGTGGTTGGTGCATTCTAAAGCTCCATCTTGCACAGGAAGAAAACGAAGCCCAGGGGGGCTCAATAACTTGCCTAAGATCACACAATAAGCATGCGTTGGGGTGGCTCTCAGCTTGGCAGCGTGATTTAAAGCCCAACTTTACTGTCTTTTTATGCAGAGGTAAAGAAAATGGGCTCTTTCCTCAGAGGGCTGTCAATTTTTAAAGATGTCCTTCTGATAGCATAAAACCTTTCAAGGCAGCAAATGATGCCAGATAAATAACCAATGGGGACCAGGAAATGCCATTTTAGTTCTGAGCTGAGTGGCCTTGGGCACGTACTTGAACTCCGAGGGAGCTGGCTCTAACCTTTCTGAACAGGGCTGCTGTGATGCTCCATTGGTGTGAATGTGTTTAATACCAAGAGTGAGAGAGAGAGAGAGAGAGAGAGAGAGAGAGAGAGAGAGAGAGAGAGAGAGAGAGTCTATCAGTGGTACCTTATTCACCTACCCAGGCCATGTCACTTTCAGGTCCTCAGCCTACAGCATATACACCAGGGACTTATACCCACTCTAAAGTTGCATCCTTCAAGCCCATAGTACTCAGTCTCAGCCACAAGCCCCCAGAGAAGGCCCCACTACGTGCATGCGTATATCTAGTCAAATACACGACACTCTTTGCAGACATGCTCCTTGTGTGTACGCCGAGCTCTAGTCTTGAACCTCCCTATGTATACAGATAGCCTGAAAATCAGCTTCAGGAGTCCCATTGATGTGAGTCTTGTGAACTCCAGCTAATTGCTTTAATACTTGGGGGCTGCAGGCCAATGGGTATCAGTGGAGGATGGGCTGGAATGGGGCAGGAAGCACAGTGGAAGGAAGGGCCAGTGAGAAAGGCAGCAGACCCGGTCAGGCAATCTGTTTAGCCCTGAAGCTAAGGAGCCCATTAGTGGCAGTGTCTCATTTTAGATTTCCCAGTATGCCGTGCTCTCAGACAGCACACTTTATTTAGAAAAGCCAAGGAAATTTGTTTATATAATTAAAGCAGGACAAGGGCTGCCCTTGAAGGGGTTCGCCACAGGCAGCGACATGGGCTTGTGGCTGGGGCCAGCTCCAAGGCCCTATTACTCCCCAGAGGAGTCCCCAGCCAGGACCCAAGAACAACTGGAGCTGGTGAACCAGGCTGCAGAATCTCTTCAGTGTCTTCTCTGCCATTCTCTCTGGGTGCTGATTGGACAGGGTGCCATCCGGACCTGCTCAGAACCAGGCAAAGAAGAGGGTCTAACAGCCATAAAACCACTACTAGGTATAGAGACCAGGCTTTGAATTTAGACCTGTCTCACTGAGCCTCAGTACCCTCTTCCAGAAGGCAGAGACAGTGATGTACCTCACCAAAGATGATGGCTGGGAGGAACCCAAACCCAGTGGCAGCGAGTGTCCATCTGTCAGCCACCCTGTCTCACTGATGCCTTCTCTCCCATCTTTTCCCAGGTGGACTTTGCTCCTGCTTTTCTTTTATAACCTAAGAATTGGCTTCTGACTACTGTTAATTATGCTTACTGTGGACTCTTCAGTGACTTTTCTGATACCACTCCAAGGTGGTATCACAGGGTCCATCCCAGGGGAGAAGTCTACATCACCTCCTTTCCCCTTGGAACAGCTTGTTCTGTCTCCTGTAGCCTTCGATTGTCAGAAACTCTGCTTGGATCCGACTTTGTTCTCATGGAGCAATGTCTCCATCCCACCTTTCCCACCTATAACCCCGATCTTGTTTCTGGGCCAGCCACTCATGGTCAAATCTGCTAGGGGACATATCAGACCAGGTCCAGAACCTCTGGGCCAGGTGAAGATCCAGTTCTCAGGTCAGTCTCAGCTTTTTCCAGGGTGACAGTCTTGGAGTCCTGAGCAGCCCTTGTCTGGTCAGTCTGATCACCTGTAGGGTGAGGATTTGTTTTCTCATTTTCTGTGGCAGGGAATAAGGTTTCCTGGCGAAGCTTGCTTTCGTCATCTGTAAACTGGAAAGACTGGGCTAGATCAACTCTGCAGCTGACATCCCAGACAGTGTCCAGAGTCATTTGCTGAGGTGGATGGGAGGCAGAGGTAGGAGGATCTGCAGATTATGAGGCAGCAAAGAGGCGTGGGCAGGGTACCAGGCATGGTTGAATTGGTCCAAAGTCTGTACAGATTCCAGCGAAACATAGTTACAAAGTTAAGGAGAGTCAGGAAAACCAGTTCTCTGAATAAAGAGCCAAATCATTCATTCATTCATTCATTCATTCATTCATTCATTCATTCATTTTTCACCAAGTTCTTCCAATCATTGGGTTAAGAATAAAATACTTCATTCATAAAGACCCGAAGAAGTTTATAGCCACCTCCTTCTAACTACCACTCAGCTTTAGAAATAAAACATCCCAGCTATAGTTGGGACCTCATGCATCCCTTCTTTTATCCTCCCCTTCCTCTCCCTCCCCAGTCTAATGGCTTCATGGAAGTGTTCTGTTCACAGTGCTCATGGTAGATTTTGGAACTGACATCAATCACTCCATATTATGTCCAAGACGTGTTCATCAGCATATGCTGTTCATTCTTTGCCCCTCTGTATGGTATTCTGGTATATAATTATGTCATAATTTATTTGGTCTGCTGATCATGAATATTAGGTAGATTTTCTTTTTGTTTTAAAGACAAGATCTGATTATTTAGTCTGAGCTAGCCTGGAACTCACTGTGTATCCAAGTCTAGTCTTGAACTCACAGTCTTGCCTCCTTCATCATGCCTCATCCTTCTGTCTCTTGAGTGCTGGGTTCAACACGTTTACTAGGTTTATTCACAAGCATCTAAATATTCTTGTCAAAATTCCACTAGGTCGTCAGCTCCATGACTAAGGAATTTGTTCTGTGCTATAAGAAAGGAATTGAAAAATAAAATTTACCCAGACCTAGAAAGACAAATATAGTATGTACTCACTTATAAGTAAGTGGATGACAGCCATTAAATAAATGATAATCAATCTACAATCCATAGACTCAGAGAGCTTAGGTAAAGAGGAGAGGTCTGGAGCTGGGGGGACACATGGACCTCCCTGAGAAGGGGGAAGGGCCTGGGGGTGGGTGGAGACTGGAGAGGGAGGGATCAGGTGTCTGGGGGAGACAAGATGGAAGGAGAGTGTGGGGAGAAACAGCTGGAAGTGGGGGGTATTTGGGAGATGGTGTGCAAACCTAGTGCAGTGGAAACATTCTGGAATCTATAAGATTTCTCACTTTGGGGCTGGAGAGATGGCTCAGCGGTTAAGAGCACCCGACTGCTCTTCCAGAGGTCATGAGCTCAATTCCCAGCAACCACATGGTGGCTCACAACCATCTGTAAAGAGATCCGATTCTCTCTTCTGGTGTATCTGAAGACAGCTACAGTGTACTTATATATAATAAATGAATAAATCTTTAAAAAAAAGATTTCTCACTTTGAGTGACCCTAGTGAGGACTCCTAGTAATGAAGAAATGGAGTCTGAGCTGGCCATCTCTTGCTGCCAAGCAATGCTTCCAGTGCTGGGCCTGGGTTGCATTCAGCTGAATTTTTGTCCAAGGGGGTCCTGTGAAATCCCTAAATATCCAGGCTTTGCTAGAGCAGAGGGGTCACACAAGCTGACAGTGGGAGCCTTACTGCTGAGGACAATGTCCACATTGCTCATTGAACGTGGAGAGATCAACCTCATGATTGCACGGAGCTTTCACCTCTATGTTTTAAAACCTTTGACCAGCAGTCTGTCCTGCTTGCAAGATCTGCTGGAGCAATGGTGGTGCAGAACTCTTGGGTATAGCCAAACAATGTCTTATTTAATTTGAGCTCTACACCATGAGCAGGGACCTTACTCCTTTACAGCCTGGATGGCTAGGAATGGGAAACTGGATAGCCCAGGGACCAGGGTACAAGCAAATTTGACTGTTCAAAAAAAAAGTCAATGAAATGATTCCTAGTGATAACTCTAACTATACTCATAGATAGGTGCCTTGTCCAGTAGTCATCAGAGAGACATCTTCTGGCAGCAGATGGGAGTGGATGTGGAGACCTATTGCCAGACATTATGATAAGAAAGAGTTTAAATCTGAGGTTTCCATCAAATCCTTCTCAGAGCTCAGGCCATCCCTGGGAAGAGGAGAGAGGCTGAAGGATTTTAAGAGTCAGCATATGTTACAGTTGTGTAGCTTGGACTTCTTGTGGAACTCCTAACAGTTGGAGCGGGGGCTGTCTCTTTTCTTCTACCTGGTTTTGGGACTCCTTTACCCCTCAGGGTTGCCTCGTCCAGCCTCAATACAAGGAGAAGTACCGAGTCTTTCTATTTGGTTGATATCCCTGGAAACCCTGCCCTTTTCTGACAAGAAAAGGAGGAGGGGTGGATGATGGGGGAGAGGGGCATGGGGAGGGGAAGAGTGAAGGAAACTTCAGTCAGGATGTAATATATGAAAGGAGAATTTTTAAAAATATATATACATATATATACATACATATATAATATATATGTGTGTATATATATATATATATATATATATATTACAAACCCATACATACTTTAAATTGGGTGCTTTAGTCAAGCATAGTAGATCAGTAGATTATGCCTATAGTCCCAGCGTTCTGGAGGTATAAGTAGTAGGATCGATCAGACATTGAAGGTCAACCTGAACTACATAGTAAGTTAAGTTGCATAGTGAAACCATATCTTAAAAAGCAAACAACTAGGCCATGCGAGATGGCTCAGCAGATGAATGGACCTGCCATCAAGCCTGGTCACCACCTCCAAATTCTTGGAATCCACATGGTAGTAGGAGGGAACTGATTACTGTGGGTTGGTCCTCTGATCTCCATGTGTGTGCGCGTGCGTGAGTGTGTGTGTGTGTGTGTGTGTGTGTGTCTATGTGCACACATATGTGTCTACCTGCACACATGCGTATGAGCACATGCATGAGCATACTCAAATATTTTAAACAATTCTAAAGACCAGACAATTATGTGTTTGGTACTCACACATTGCACTTGATATAATGAGGCCCCAAGCCACCTCTCAAAAATAGTTAGAATGATACTTTATAAGACAAGGCCTTTAAGTATTAAAATTTATTGCATAATTTATGATTAAGTGAAAAGACAGCATGTCGAACAAAAGAACAGAATGGAGAGCCCAGAAATAAACCTAGGCATATACTGTCTAATGATTTTTTTACTTCCTTTTTTGAGATGGTGTCTTGGTGTGTATCCCAGACTGGCCTAGATCTTTCTGTGTAGCCAGCCAGGCCTAGAAATCAAGATTCTCTTGCCTCCACTTCTGGAGTGCTGGGATTAGAGGCCTTTACCATCATGCCTGACTAATTGTGCATATTTTATGAAAACGAAGGAGTCTATGAACCCTCTGATCATGTCTGCCTGTGGACTTGTGTGTGATCAGTTCCCTGGTGTCCTGCTGTCCATTGTCACCCCAAGGAGACACTGCGATACTGCCCTATTTGTGCCTCTCTTCATAAGACATGTGTTTTCTGAGCGCTCCCTAGGTGCCAGACACTGGCATGACAGTAGAGCTGGGGGGAGTATCATCTCCTTTCCGGTGAGAAGCAGAGGGAGCGGGGGGGGGGGGAATTCAGCTGATTTAAGAAGAACTGGGAAAATATGAATACATCATCACTAGGGATTGTTAGTGAATCCCATGGGAAGATGTCACCCTGCCCCAGGACAGATGGTGGGTGGAAAAGAGTCCTCTATGTTCAGCAGCTGTGGGATACAATCCTGGACAGAGAGCTGGCAACCCAGCAGGCTCCTTGCTGCTCCCAAGTCTGCGTCAGAGTCACCAGGTGACCTCAGCTCCATGCTTTTCCTACTGCAACCTAAATTTTTCCTCAGTATAGGCAGCAGGGCAAGATGAGGCACCAGTCTTTACTCTCTACAGTCCTGAGATCTGGCTTGGAAGAATGCAGACATAACCTCATCGCCCAGAGCCACAAGTTTCTCCTTTACCATGGGATTGCTGGTCCCCAGTAGGCTCACTTCCCAAGGCTGCCAGGAGCGCTTAGGAAGGACCCAGTGCCATAAATGAAGCCCGTTGGCTGGCAGCAGGATGGTAAAGAAGAACCTGAGTTCCCTGCTGGCTCTTAGCATATTCCTCATGTTCCTTCTGGCCTTCTTTTCCAGACTCTACTCCCACTCCAAGTCAGCCCTCTCCACACACAAGGTATAAATATAAAAAATAAATAAACTCAGAGCCAGCCCCAGAACTGAAGCAAATTGCTGGCAAGTGCTGGCCGCTGATTAACATGCATAGTGGACGTGCAACTGGGCATATCGGAGAGAAGTGCGTTTTCCCTCAGGAGAAACTATCAGCGTGGCCCGGGCCATGGAGGGGAGCAGCCAAAGGGAGGCAGGCACAAGCCTCTGTAGGTCTGAGCCAGGCAGTTTCTCATCCGGAAGGGACCAAGTCACCTCTCTCAGGCTGATCTCCCCAAAGCTGAGCAAAGGGTACTATACACTGTCCATTGTCCACTGTACAGCACACTAGAAGCCAGGGTTCAGCTTGAGGGCAGTGGAAGAAGCGAGGCAAGCAAGTCAAGTGGATTGGCTCAGCTGAGTGACCATGGGCATTCACTGCACTAAGCGTCCATTTCCTCAGCCCGATAAGGGTGGGAGCAGACCTTTGTAGGGCCGTGAGGCTCAGCATTAGGAGAGCTGTCTAGCTGTGCTAAGCATGCAGCAGGAACCGGAAGGACTCCTGCTCTTCCATGCCTTCCTCTGTGTGTCCCAAGGAAGGAGCAGGCAGGCTGGCTGTGAGGGCAAAAGGAACTGGTGTTTATTGCAGTGTTTTCAGTCTATCACTTCACCTTGCTTTCACAGTTGTCCTTAGCAGCTGAGATGATGGAACTGAGGCACTGGCAGTGTGGAGAGGGGGTGGCTTCTAGCTTGCCCAAAGTCGTAGAGCTAAAGGGCAGACTTAGTACAGGCTCAGGTGTTTTGTATTTAGACTCTGCTGTGTAAAGTATAGAGTATCTTGGGCCTGTGAGTCAAACTGCTTTACCCGAAGACTGGTAACCAACCTGAGTTCTACCCCCTGGAACCCATGTAAAGGTGGAAGGAGAGAACTGGTCCACATGGTTGTCCTCTAAGCTCTACATATATACACACGCACAATCAGACACACACACACAACACTTGTGCACACACACATGCATGCAAGCATGCACACGTGCAAACACATGCACACACAATTAAGGAATTAAAATACCAAACTCCGCAGTTCAATTTGAATCTCACACAAACAATAAACACTTCCTTGTGTGGATGTGTTATGTTGCTAGGGACCAAGCCCAGCCTCCCCCCACCTCCTTGCTATGAAAGAGCAGTGAATCCTTTTGTGGTGTAAACGGACACATTCAACCTTCCGCATCCACAAACTCAGTTTCCTGATGCAGTCAGCTGTAGATAAAAAACATTTGGGAAAAAAATCGAGTGCATATCAGCCGTGCAGAGACTTTTGTTTGTGGATCATTGCCTAGGCAGCACTCGTATAAAGACGTAGAAGGACAACCACTTACACAACACTTCAATTGTACTTGGTATCACAAGTCATCTGAAGATGGTTTAAAGCATGCAGCAGATGTGTGTAGGTCACGGGGAACTACTATGATGGGACTTGAGGGACAACTGTACTAAAAAGGGTCACCCATATGGATAAATCGTCACCATTTCCCTGAATTATCTGGTCATGCTGCTGGTTCCTTTGCTCAATCTGGTCACCCTAGCCCAGTGCCCGAGCATGTTACAGCACCTTTAAACACCTCCTCACTTGCTAAGAGCCTTGAGGAAGGGCCCACCTTGTGCATGGTGTGCTCTGTCTTCCCAACAGTTGCATCTGGAGAAGCTCACAATTAGCACTAGACATCGTCTTGGTTTTAACAGAGGAGAGACTGGATGTCAGACCTCAGTAGAGTCCTGAGCAGTCAATGCACAGAGATGCTGGGTGATTGTAGGCAAGTTCCCCTGTCCGAGCCTCACGGTCCTCATTTACACAACAGTGACAGCACTTATTTGGACTCACAGGGTTATCCTGAGGAGAAGTGTCCAAGCAGCTCATAAACTGTCAGTGACTGTGACTTGCTGTTACCAGTCCAGGGAGCCACCCTTCTCCTCTCCTCCCCTCACCCAATATCTGTGCAGCCTGTACCACAGAAGATTCTTTTTCCTGAGGCAGAGAGAAGAATACAAGGCAGTGGGTGGGGCTTTGGTCTTTGGGGTCCTGTGCTGTTGCCATGCTTGGCCTGCGGCAACATATACCCCCACATTCTGTCAACCATAGCTTCTGAGTAATCCAAGAAAACCCAGATACTCTGGCTGTCCTCTGATTGAAGGGGAGGTCTGGACAAGTGTTGAGACTGGGCTCCAGTCACTGGAAGAACTGCTGGGGAGGGGGAGGGGTGCACCAGGCAGGAGGGGAAAGGCCAAAGGGAGGAAGTACAGTAACACTGTAGGGCTTCACTTTCCTTCAGGCTCCTGGTCTCTCAACAGCAGGTCTCCAGCTCTGGAACCTAG